>NC_133160.1:6358903-6716403 GCF_040802235.1 Manis javanica
CTGTATTCCTGGTAAACCCTGGAAATACGTGCAGGGGAAGAGAGGAGATAGACCTTCTCACTTACGAAAGAGCTGTGTAAATAGATGTTATGAGATAGACTTTTCTGGGATTAATATTTTACAGTGGAAATTCAAATCAGTTATGAAAAGAATTTTAAACACCTCAACTCCACCACCTTCATTCCCTAGAGTTTTAAGAAATCCTAAAAGCAGCTTCTGAGCCATTCCATTTCATGCTAGTGCACATCAGGATGGCCTGTTTTCCTGTGCATAAGAGCCTCCTGGTCTCCTGTCTTAAGAAAGGCAATATGTCACAGACACTGTCTACACGTACAATATAAAACTGTGTTCAGGGTTTGCCATGGCTGAGAACCACAGGGGTGGGCTGAAAGCAGGGACACAGACTATGCAAAATTTCCCTTTTAAGTGAGGGCACAAGTGCCAGGGAGCACAGAGAGGCATCCGGCACCTCCTAATTGTGTCCAGTCCCACTGGCGATGCCACCTCACTATCCCCAAATGAACAATGACGACTTACACTTTCTGTATTTTTTTCTCCCGCCAATGTTGCAGACTCATTTCGACAGAAACATGGCAGGGGGATAGTGTCCAAAAGGCAATTTGACAGTGACCCACAGACTTGCTCTGAAGCTTGTTGTCCGCTAACATGATTTAGGGGAAAGAGCAAAAATAAGGTGATTTGTAGGTGAGAGAACCCAAATAGTAAATTAGTATCTTTGCAGAGGGATATAGTAAGGAAGCTACTGGAAAAGAAGGCAAGACTGTGGTCTCTGGACCTGCTCTTTTGCTTAGTAGCCTAGTAACTTGGCACCACCATTACCATATAGGATAATGATGATGGTTTTGCCAAGCTCACAGGTTATTTGGAAAAAAAAAGCTAAGATGAAGACAAAATGAACATTCAGGCAGCCAAGCCTCTATTTTTCTTCCCAATAGCGACCTGTCTTTTTCTTGGGGAAATCTGTCACTTCTTCTTTGCAGAGGATGCTGGTATATGCAGGTGCCTGCCCACCCCAAAGGCAACCAAGAAAGATTTTAAAGCATCCTCATACTCCATTCTCCCTGTTCTTCAAAATCAGCATAAGACTTCTGCCCTGATATGAGAAATTTTTTCCCAAAAAACACTTTTACCAGACCAAGAACAGCTGTGACTGCACTCACACAACCTCCTGGGCTTTCACAGCTCTTTATCTGTATCAATATTTGTATCTTTATCACCTATATCTATGTCTACCTACATATCAACATATACTGTATCCATATATTTCTGTGTATACAGCTACATAAATACCTGTGTTTGTCTATATCTACAACTATGTATACATACACATATACAGCTATGTATACATATATACACATACCTCTATCAAGTTCTTATTCAAAAAAAGTACCCTAAACAGCTAGATGGATGGTCCTACATGAAATTTAGACAATATGCCATGTACAAAAGTCACTGGGTATAGGTATGTGGGGAGAGACACATAAAAATAGAAATTGCTGTTATTTACCTTTAGAGCATATGACATTTTCCTCCACAATAAATTAGAGGATTTTTAAAAATCTTTCTTGATCCCAGAAAGGACTGTCACATTGTATGTATGCAGTATCATTCATCTCTGGAGTATAAAATAATATATAGATAGGTACCACTCATCTCTAGTATCTCACTGAGGGATGGAAAGGAATTGAAGAGCTAACTCTATCAGATAATTGCTTGCAATGCCTAGTATTTGACCTGTATACACTACACCATCTCTTTAAACATCATCCTGAATCTATATGGTAGATACTGTAATCCCCATTTTACAGAGAAGAAAGTTGAGATTCAAAGAGATTTAATAACCTATTCTACATAATGCCTCAAGGTCCAATGCTAAAAGCTAACTTCCCATCTCAGGACAGAGAAAAGTCACCAGGTATCTTCCCCAAATCACAGACTGGTCATTCTGTGCATACAATAACCTCTTGACTTGAGGTAAATGCCTTCTTATGTTACCACACACATTTAGTAACTGAGAATGTACGATCCTTGGTCAAATCATCTTAGATTTAATTTTGGCTCAATCACTTATTAGTTGTGTGATTTCATCTTATTAAACTTTTCTTCAGCTTTGGTTTCCTCATGTATAAAATGGCATAACAATAAAATTTACCTTAGTATTGTAAAGATTAAATGAGATAGAAAATAGTGCTTATAACTATATGTCAGTACTAAATTCTCAATAAAGATCAGGCAATAATAATATTATAACAAAAACATCATAAAACTAATATTAAATGTGTGGTCAAGCAATCACTGACTTTATACATGACCCCAAATTTGATTTGGTGGTTGACAAAAAAGGAATATAGTACTCAGCTTATTTTCTTTGAGAATGCTAATTATGGCTCAGATTCAGGACTTAAAGACAGGTGTGCATCTAATTAAGTTTGATACTTGGCAATCTTTCCTTCTTTAAAAGGAAATGCAAACATAGAATAGGAAAATTACAACAAATATTTATAAATTCATTCTTTATTTGATAACTACTTTTGTTAAAATACTTTGCAAAAGCCAGTAAACAAAAAAAAAAGGGAAAAAAAGGTTTTAGCAGAGGAAAAAATGATTAAGGAGTTGAGGAGAATACAGACAGATACACTTGGAGGCCTTACTACATCTATCTGTTGTTTTCTTTCTTTTCTTTTGCCCTCAAATCCATAAAATATATTTATTTGACTTTCCCATTTCATAATGTAATTGATATAGGGTGAGAAGGTAGGACCTCAGAAGATCATGCAAATTTTGAGAGATTTGGGTTTGAGAGTTCAAGAGTTATGACAATGTTGTGAATAAGTAGCTGATAAATCACATAACTTGGCTGCTGTCCTGGGGCTGTTCATCACATTTGTTCACAAATCCTCATTTTACCCTTGTCTACAAAACCCAATATGATCTGGGGCAGCCCTGTTCTCTAGTCATATCCTCTACTACTAGTCATTCCCTTAATTTGTCAGGATCAGTAGGTTGTGCTGCTTTAAAAACAACTGTACCACCTTACAAGAAAAATTTATTTCTTGTCCATATAGTTTCTTTCTGAGATAGGTGACTCCCAGACATCCATTTTCCATTTGATGAATGACCCAGCTCCACACAAGACCTTTCAAATTCACTCCTACAGGAAAAGAGAGAGACTGGAGAACCACAAATGGCTTTTCACACTCCATTGTTATTTGCATTCATTGGACAGAAAAGTCCGATTTCTCTGACTGCCAGGGAACCAAGCCATGTAGTCTCTCTGTGTGTCCAGAACAAAAGGGGAAAGGGATGTTGGTGGGTATCACACCTGCTCTTTCTCTATGCACAGGCACATTGACCTTCTCTCTAATTCTGGAACACTCCAAACATTTCTATCAGGACAGTTGTACTGTCTCTTCTGTAGTGCAAATTAATAAATAGAGCATTTCATGCACAGAGAAAAATTTAGAACAAACACCCCAATCCAGGAAGAATGCTCCTAGCTATGTTCCGCACAAAGGTGATCCCTGCTTGTCCCTGCTGTCAAATGCCACAGCTCTACTTTAATTTAAGTAGAGCATTTACCACTATCTAGTGTTTCCTTGATTTTTAGATCTGTTTCTTACTTCCTCTCCCCCATGGAATACAAACTTTCTTGGATTAAGAATTTATTTTATCTTGTTTATCAGTTGGAATATAGCGCCTAGCACAGTCCTCCTACATAATGGGCTGCCAATAAATACACATTGGGATAAATAAATATTCAAATAATTCAAAGAAGTTATCAATCAAATCAAATCAAATTAAAAAACTGATGATCAAAAATTTACTTCACCAAACAATAGAATCTAATCTCCAATTCAACACTGGAATCTCTTACATACTATCTAGGCCAGGGAACATCCTGACTCTATTCAAATATGCCTGTGGGACAGGAAGCTCACCACATCACATCAAGGGACACATGACCTCGTTTACTGAGTGGGAGCGCGGTTCTAAGAACATCCCATATCAACTAGGCTTCAATAAAAAAGGAAATCTCATTATAATATTTATCTTTATAACTGTGTTATGAAAATTATTGTTATTATCACTTTGCAAATTAAGAATGAATGATTCAGAGAAGTTCGATAATCTGCTTGAGGTCACACAGTTAGTTGTAATTTATTTTAATTATATTTTAATCTCAAAATTAAGCTTTTAACTGCAATGATCTAATATTTTCAGAAGGTAATCTACTCAGTGTTTGGAGATCTCTAGTTGTTAGATATTTCTTCCTTTAAGTCAAATAATGCCTTCCTCTAACTTTCCATTGTTGGTATTTTTTCTTGCTGATTAGGGCCACTCATATTGCTCCCTCCTCCCCTGGAAAACGTGACAAAATTTGAAGACAATTCGACAAGATGCCATTATTTCCAGACTGTTCTCTATTATGGTTGCCATCTTTTGGATGTAGAGTAGCTTAACAACATCCCTTTCCAAGCGTGGTGCCAGGCTGCGAGTGGACTTTGTCGATATCCCCGGACCAGCACCTGTGTCGTGGCTCCTCCATTATCACTGACTTGTACACCAGGTTCCCACTTTGCAGGCTGTTTTGTTACTTTCGCTTGTGTAGCAAATGGATCTCACTAACAAGTTCTATTGAGCTGAGCTTCATACAAAATACTAAAGATCATTAAGAACAACCAGTTTTTGTGTAATGTATCCTTTTGAGTTTAAATGAGCCCACACATTTATCCCTATTAAATGGAGAGAAAGAAAAAAGAGAGAAAAGAGCTTTGTCTGGCTTGACTATTGGGAAGGTCTCAGCCACATACTACAAATACCAAAGACTATTTCCCAGAGTCTATTCCATTGTGAGCAAATGAAAAGGAACAGCCTATCCTGCTCTGAAGTACACTGAGTTTACACGGCAGTGAAGACCCAGAGGAGAGAGTGAGGGCATTGTTACGACCTATGTTAAGCACATGTGTGCATGCACACACATGCACACATGCAAACCCACTCAGGGTCTGTTTTCCTATTGCCTATATTCAGGGGCAGGGCTGACAGGGCACACGGAACATGTACTGAACTCAGCTGTGGGCAGGGCTGAACTGGGAGACCCTAGGAAGGAACCTCTGCCTGGATTTTTAAATGAGACATACACCTTTGTTGATAGAGCTCACAATGGCTTCCAGAAATGGCAAATCTAAACCTTAGATGAACACCTCATTAAAACCCACAACTGAAACAGCTTTTATTCCACATAACATCTTTTAAAACTTAAATTTGACATTCAAGGGCCTGCTGTTTTGTGAAAACCAGGACACTAAGAAACCAGAGGGACTGAGGATAGGATATTTGAAAATAAAAAGTATGAGTTTTTGAATTAAAACATCAGTAGAGGCAAGCCCACGTTCTTACATAGTGTATAGTTATATAAATATATATACACAGGGTATAACTTAACAGTGTATATATAAAAGCAGGAGAACAGTTTATTTAATACTAGAGAGAAATGTTGAGGGAAAGTAAGACAGGGAGGGAGATAAAGGACAGATCCAGGAGATGCCGCATCTAAAGTGTCCAGGGAGGGGTGTTCAAATAGGTTTGCATCATGTACAGCTGGGAGAAAAGCATGGCAGGAGCTCATATTATAAAGTAGGGAAATTAAATGGCGCATGACGAGCTTGCCATTGAGCTGTGCTCAATAAATAATAATGTTTGTAATTTGGATTTTTACCATCAGTGAAGGAACACATTTAATATATAAAGCACTATTAAATATCGATAAGAAAATTATAGACACCCAAATATTTTAAAGGTGTTAGACTCAAGGAACTGGCAGCCCCAAAAAGAGGAAATATTAAACTCTTGATATGGTGAAAAAAATAATCTTACTAGGAATAAGAAATAAGTATATAAAATAATGACGTCCCTGATTTGGTAGGAGAGAGACAGAGACATTAAAACTTTTGTCTCTATTTCCTGGTGTTGGTGAATGTAAATAAGTACTTACATCTACTTGTAAAGTTGGTCAAAATTGATACAATCCTACTTAAAGGCATATTGGCATTTTTCAGCTCAAAGACCACAAGCATGTGTAAACCCTTTGAGCCTGCAATTCCACTTCCAGAAATCTATCCAAAGGGAACAATTATGGATGGGAAAGAATTTTCCTCGAAGATGTTTCTTATAATTTTATTAGGAGTCATTACCAACAATAGAAAACAACTTAAATATATAACAATAAAGTTTGGTTCAGTAAGGAAGCCATGCTCCAGAACACTCCACCAAATCATTGCAGTGATGCCCTATGATTTATTTTTTCCTCTTTGCTTCCTGTATTTTCTAAATTTTCTCTAATAACCTTATGTAGTGAGAAAGAAAAATATTTTATTTTTTAAAAATAAATGTTATTAGAGTAAGTAGCAGATTTTTTGGTTGCCAAGGGCACACATAATGTATTCTTTACTTAATCAAAAAGATTATTTAGTATTTGCCTTACTGAAAGACGGAGGAGTGGACTTAAAAGTTGACCTTGCCAAATACGTTGCTGAAAGAGGATTGATTGGATTCAGAGTCTGCAGCAAGACTGCCTGATTCTATTTCTCTTTCTCTACTTTCTTCTTTGTGGGTTTTACTTTCTCCTGGAGCATGAGGCGCACGCGAACCGAGAGCTCCCAACTAACCAAAAGGTGGACTTGCCAGGAGGAGCTTTCACGTCAACCCAGCTTAAAATAAAACCTCCCAAACCTTATCCCCAGCCCCTGCTTTCATTTTCTCCATGGTGCCCATCACTGTTGGTATTCGAAATCCCTGGGTAATACCTTCCTCTCTGTCTCCTTTCAGTAGATACCTCGTGGTGTCGTTTTGTTGTGTCCTTGTTTTCGCTACTAAATCTCTAGCACCCGAAACTGCTTTGTATACAGCGAGTGCTCAAGAAATACCTGTTTAATAAATGAATGAATGAATGAATAAGAGGTTGAAACCCAGAAGGAAAGGAAATGATAATATTAGAGGGACTTTCCTCAGAGAGTTTCCTAACAGAAACAGCTGAGTCCCAGTGGTGGCTTGCTCAAACTCTACTGACAATTATTAGTAGTAATAAGGTAAGTGGGAGGCCAAGGTGAGTAGAGAAAGTAGTCTTTCTGCTTTAGAATCCCTGGGGAGACTGATAAAAATTAAAATACCTGATTCCTACTACCAGCCAGTTATGGAATTAAAATCTGAGAGTGGGGCCTAGGAATGTGCATTTTGTCACACTCCCCAGTGGCCCTTGGTAGAGAAATTGTGTGAACTGCTAGAGAAAGCATCATAGACCTACAGGCTGACTTTGGAAGCAGGTACAGCTTGAAATGGTTTATGAACTTACGTGTAACTTCAGCAGCAAAGAAAAGTTGACAATCTGCTCATCAGGGTTCAGATCTTGGTGAAAACCAACCCTTCACTTGCTGTGCTTAAAATCCTTCCCTGTTATTCCAATGCAGGAAGGGCAGTATTGGTTGAGATGGTGAAAGGGTAGGAACATTTAATAAGTTTATGGAAATTCAAATAGGTTTGTAATTCCTCCTGAGTACTACTTACGTCAATCAAAGTGTTTACCTTGACAATGGAAGATTAAATGCAACACCAATTAAGGAATTTTCTAATTATTCGTCCTCGTTCAGGATACCAGTGGCAGGTGAGTTTTTTCCTCTGACAAGATCAATTGTGTTCCAAACAAAGCTGAGTGGTTGGTAACTCTGGGGAATCTACCACGGCTTTTCCTTTGGCATTTCAAAGTATCCTGACTTTCTCCCACCTCACTTCCTTTTTAAAAAACATATGATTACACATCTTATGGAAATCAAACCACTCAAATAATCAGGATGGCTCGAGGGATAGGGTAAATGCACCAGACTGATGACAGGACTCCTGACAGCATCCCCTTTTTGAACTTGTTTTCCTAGAGGGGAACTTGAGAGCTGCTTGTTTAATATGGGAAGATTCTGGAGATGTCTCAGTCAGCCGGTGTTTTGCCATAGCACATGGGGAAAAAATAACTATAGGAAACTGGAAAATAGCATCTATCACCACTGTTCCCTACGTGTGTATGTGTGTGTGATGCACTGAGTGTGAATATGTCATTAGGTGCAACACATATAATGAAGCCAATACAATTCATCTATATGGGCTTAGCAGCTGATTTAAAAATAACAATTAAAATGAGATACAGGACTGATTGAAATAGTGCTGGCTATTTTATTCCTGGCAGCCTTGAAGAGAACAGGGAATGAGAAGCATGAGTTTTGTTTCTCCTATTCTGGTCTCCACCTTATATCCTCTCATTGTGGGTGTATTATTCCAGTGTTTAAAGAAAAGTTGTTAATTTGTTTTTATCCCTAATCACAAGTCACCTATTGCATCTGGTGTTGAGCTACAGAAATAGCAACTCTTCCAACACTGGAGGAAAAACTGGCCATGCTAAGATACATTTTCAAGGGTAATTTTGATTGTATGAGATGTTTGCCTTATCAACCGACTAGAACTCAACTATTTCTTTAGCCACACGCACGCACACACATACCGTTAGAATCACAATTCGCTGTGCCTTTCAGCACCAGTTCTTGACATGAAGCTACTTTCATGCTTCCCAACAATATTTACGGGAAATATTGTTGCTTGATAGCACAGTTGGAGAGGCTGGGGGCTGTCATTTTATCTGCAGATATTATGAATATATAGGAAGGAGTTGGTATCTGGGAGAAAAGAAAAGAAAAATAGACATAAAAAGAAGGCATTTATTTATTTATTTTTTTACCACCACAACTTGCTCTATCCTCAAGGGAAAGCATTTACCAATTCTAGAATATGAATGTGCCAAAAAAACCTAGTTTCCTTCCAAAATTGGAAGTATATTGAGGTCTAGTCACTTTGCTCAAGACTAGGAAGCCAGCTGAAGCCCCAGTTGCTGAGAGAGGATTCTTTGGGTCATTCTAGGGAAGCCAGGATATGTTCTGACCTCTTGGGTGATTCTCATTCAGAGGAAGAATTTTATTTAACCTCACAGCAGAACCACTCACTTTTTTCATCGTAACCATTAAAAATGATTCTTTTACACAGGTTGACCTTCCTAGCAAAGAAATGGAACTTCTGGTTGACTTTCAAGGACATCAGAGCTCTGATACAGTCCAAGAAAGAACATTTTTTATCATGTCTATACACATAATAATTGTGCCAAATTTGCTAAATGAAAAGTGAAGATTCAAGTGAAATTATTGCAGGTCCTTCCCATTTGCCTTTTGAGTGTCCTGGAGGTGGAGACGCCATCCTGTTGAAAGGCCATTGCTGTTCAAATCCCCTCCAAGTCCATAGTGACTTCCAGCTGTTAGAACACAACTAGCAGCCAGCTGGAGCCCGGCTGTGATGTGCAGGCGGCCTGCATTCTTCTGTCCTCAGGCTGCTGCTCACATCACAGCTGAAGCCTTTGTAAAAGCTCAGATCAACCTCACCATCCTGCATCTGATGGTCCAAGGACATTGACACAGCATCTCTCTGGACCGCTTTCCACAATGACTTCTACTTCTGTCTCATTAACAGTAAAGGAGCTATGGAGAAGTTTCCAACTATCTACTTACTTCCAGCACTAAGTATTCTCATAAATTAGCCTTTCAAATAGGTCTTCACATATGAAATTTGGCCTGAAATTGGTGTCTGGTTTGCAGTCCTACACTAGTCTCTACCCACACTTAGCAAAGTCACCTTGCAAGAGTTCTCAGAAAGAGTCAGCAAGCGTGTGAACTAAAGGAAGCAAATACTCAAGACCATTGTGGAGTTGCCTTTAGGATTATCCTTCTCTTTAGTCAAGAATTTACCTTTAGAGGGGAAAAAATGTATTTAAAAACAAAGCAAAATTCCTTCATATAAAGTGCTTTGTAACATCATGAAATGCGTCAAGTGCATTTCTGAAATGCTAACTCATAAAATAAGCCCCCAAATCTAGTTTTATGCATTAGGCTTCTCTGCTTTTTAACCAAACAAAACTGGCTCTACCTTAATTTTTGGAAGAATATGAGATAACTCACAGATCCTAAAAGAAGTCTCCAAAAGCTGAATCATGGCCCCTCAAGAAGATGGGCAAATGCTCTCTCCCAAAAGCAACTATAGATATGGGATGGGCAAATTAACAAACATGACCATTTGCGTGTTGCAGAAATCAACCAAGACCATACAACCATCTGAGGAGAGTTTACTCTTGACAAATCTGTTCAACTATGGACAAGAAGAGGAGAAATCTGTGGCATTCTGACATGAGCCTGCTCCCAAATGGGAATGGCCATGGGGACTGGTGGCTTCTCTGCTCTGGTTGAAGGAACTCATGAGATTTAGAGCAGTGGGTGATGGTCACACCCCACAGCCTTGCTGTTCAAATTGACTATCAAAGATCTGGTCACAGGGGGCAGGTCAAAGGATACACTTGCCCGAGGTCACATGGCCAAAGCAGCACATTCTAGGCTGAGGCTGCACACAAGTGCAGCGGAGTCTGGGGAGAGCCCAAGCCAGCCACACACTCCTGGTAGCTACACACATTTGCACAGATGTGAAGGTGTGCAGTAGAAAGTAAAATCTGAAGAACTGAAACCTTCTAGACTTGGAGTGTTCTACCTCCACAGACAGTCTCACTGGTAGAGAGGGAAGACTTATTGACTCGGGCTGGTGTGAGCACAGCCTCTGGGCAATCACTGGCTGATATAAATCTCTGATGACCCAGGGGTAACCCCTAGGAAGTCAGATGAAAAGCAAAAACGTAGAATTTTAGAAAATGAGCAAAGACATCAGCAACCATGTATCACAGAGAGAGAGACTTAATAGTTCACCAAGGCAAGTTACGGAAGAAAGAAACAAAATAAAAGGAGGGAGGGAAGGAAAGAAGGAAGGAAGGAAGGAAGACGGCTACAGTTACAACCTTCAGGGGCAAGAACATTTGAATCCAGATTGGCTTCAACAATATTTTCTAAAATTTCCAGTTTTCAACCAAAAAAAGGAGGACCTCAGGTCTACAGCCACAAGAAATTGAGTTCTGCCGACAACCTGGATGAGTTTGTAAGTGGATCCCCTCTCACAGCCTCCAGGGCAGAGCCCTGCGTAGCCAACCCCTTGAACCTCAGCCTGATGAGACCTACGTTACCAAGGCCAGTGGAGCCCACCTGCACTTGTGATGCACAGAACCGATGATGAATGGGTCTTTCAAGCTGCTAAATTTGTTATGCATAGAAAACTACTGGAGAAGGTACAATCCTAGCACCCGCAGCTGGGATGGCACCTCAGCTAGGAGAGTGAGGTGGAAATGCCCCATGCCAGGGCAGATAGTGGAAGAGAGGAATAACAGACCCAGTGAAAGGGGCAGCTCTCATGGGGACATTCTGTTAGTCCAGAAAGCCCCCCAGATAACCGTGTTCTGCACGATACCCTGAGAGATCAGCCCTTTGACCAAAGCTGCCGGGAATGTGCTGCTGGAGACATCATGTCGCAGAGGAGTTCGGTAGTGGCTGCCCTGGGTCGACCCAGGCTAATTATAGACGCCCGTGCTCAACTGGGCTGATGCAATAGGGACTGCAAAGGAACCCAGGCAAGCTCAACCACCAGTAGCCAGGTAAACACAGTCACTTCAATGAGTGGTAAGGTCAGAGATGCAATTAGAGGCTCAGACCCAGAGAATTGTGGAAATGATGACTAGAACTTGTCCACAGCACCAAAATGATAGACTGTTAATAGGTGTTACATGTATGTGATTGAAGAGGATCAGGACATGGAAGGAAGTCGCCTCAGTAGACACGGTACAATCCTTTCCCCATTTATGCAGCAAAGCCAGTGCTCAGACCAGGAATCGTCCGACTGAAGGGGAGGCTTGACCCCTGGGAGGAAGCACCCCACACTGCCACAGGGTAAAGATTCCTCCCGTCATCCTCCCGGGTCATCTACGGCCATTTCTTGGGTCAACCCTGGGGAGGGCAGAGGGAAATGACCAAGTATTTAAGGGCTGTTGGAAATGCCTCAGCTGAGATGATTTGTCTCTCCCGAGGTCCTGTCTCCTTCCTGGAGCTCACGTGCATTGATTAGTCAAAGAGGAAATATTAAAGCCTATCTACTTCTCTCCAACTCAGGATGCCCCCAAAAGGGCCCTTCTAGCTTTAGGGGTACCCAGGGGGTTGGCCTAGACCTTCATCATGACTCCAGCACAGCCATCTCTCCCTCTTACTGATCCAGTTTCTTTCTCCTTCTCCCTGCAAGTACACTGTCCATCTTATCTCTATCTCAGAATCTGCCCAATCCAAGAAATGTACCCACAAATGCTTTACAAACTGCGGAACCCTATACACTTACACATTATTGTATTTCAGCTATTGAGTTGCTTTTGTTGTTTTCTTAGCCACCTATTAAACAAAAATCTATCAGAAACAAGAGAAAAGCTGATAGGAAATCTTTCAAATTCTACTACTCAAGAAATTATTTTTAGGGTAAATAAAACTATTGACTGTCTTTTAAAATCTGGAAATGAAGGAACAGTCATCAATTGTACATCTTATTAACATTTTATGTGAAAAATTAATGCCCAAATACCCCTTAGTCTTTATTGCCTCTATAAAGAAGGACACGTAGACCCCAAAATGGTGTGCTGTGGTGATTAACTGAGCATTCGCATCCAGTTACTCATTCATGCTTGCACATTATGATACCTAAGGCCTTTTTCTTTTACAGTTTTAGTAAAAAAGCAATATAAAAATAAATTAAACAGGCTAGGATGTCATTTATTTTTTCATGTTAAATGAGCCAGTGATTAAGAAAAAATAAGAGTTTTTAATAATCTGCTTCTCTATGATTTAGAGTATGTGGATGTTTACAAAAACACGCCTTTGACAAGAACAGAGGTAAATGAGAAATTGGGTTTGCTGCAAGCCCAGATCCTTTTCTTCCCCAGCTTTATTGAGATATGATTGACAAATAAAAAATTGTATATATTTAGGTTGTGGATTACAAAACAAAAGATGTTCTTATTCCTTTCCCTGGGGCATGCCAGTTGGGTTCACATTTGTAAGTGAAAAATGATAGTATTTCTGACTCTGGAGATAGAGGGAGATAAAAACATCATTGATATCAGCATCAACAAAAAGTCCCAGTATAAATGATTAACGTTTTTTATATAAATTAATTGTTTAAACTTGAATTTGGGACAGTCCGTTCCCTTAAAGAATGTGGATATATAGAATCCAGCAAAGACTATTGAAATGTGTCTTACCTTTGGTGTCCATGAAGTTACAAACTCAAATGGCCACAGATACTGGTAGGTATTAAAAAGACAGCTCCAAAATCCACATGAATCAGATTGGTATAAGCTACAGGGGATGGCAGTGTTTGTAGCTAACTGTGCCTAACACTTACCTCTTAAAGCATTAGAAGACCATGTCTGTAAAAATTGCACAGAGAAAACATGGTTGTAGACAGAGCAGGGCAATCATTTGCTACCTCTGTTTTAGATCATACTCAAATCTTCAGAGAACAATTTTAGTTTCACTCAGATGGAGGAATTGGGGAGACACTTTCAAGCTGCTTGTAGGTCTTTTAAATAGTGACAAACTATTCTAAGGATCGATGGATATAACTGTTGTCACTGTGGTATACCTTTGTATGCTTGGAGGATTCTACGGTTTTATATTGCAGAATGGATTTTGGTTCTCTTTCTAATCACCAATTTCTATTTCATTGATTTACTTGTAAACTTAATTTACTTAACTGCCCTATACCCCATGTTTCTAACATAGAGAATAACACAGATTTGGGAAGATAATTTCAGTAGTGGGACAGGTTCTATGTGAGATGGATAACTGGCAAATCCCTCATGGCTAAAAGGGCCAGGGAATCTCAGCTCTAAGATATCTCTTATTCAAAGGTAAGCTGATTCCCCTTCTGGGTTGCCCTGTGTTGTCTTCCTCAGCTCCAATACTTCAGCTACACCAACTATAACAATCTCCAGTGTGGGGCACACCATGGGTGCCAAGAGAATAACAACTAGAAAGTGAACTGAGAACAGGAATATGCAGTAAATGGGAGCAGGAAAGAGCAAATACAATATTGGCTAACATTTATTTTTTATGCTTGAGAAATTCCTTTAAGGTACCTAACACAGTTACAGAACAGAGTGATGTAGGTTTTAAAATCATGATCCTATTTTACAGGTGAAAAAATTGGGGAACAGAAAGGTTGCACAATTTGCCTGACCTCACAGATATGATGCCAGGTTTTAACCCAAGCAGTCTGACTCAATGGCCCATCCTCTTAACGCATACAGACGACACGTATGTTGATGGCACTGAAGGCCACTACACTCTACTCTTCAGTGGAAGGGATACAAAAGACAAACATTAACCTCAGAAACTCAGAATATTTGGAGACAGCCAGAGAGCAGACTCTCTCTTAATCTAGTTCGTTCTCTATCTCTTTATAAATATATTCTGAACAGATACCTGTATATACCAACATTGGAGCATTTGAAACTGCAGCAAAATCAATCCTCATTGATAAAAATGTTAAAACATCACTTCCTCTTCCCAGGATGGCTGTTCATCCAAATTCCACTTCCAGAGTGCGATTTAATGATCCCCTTTTGGACCTTTCCCAAATCTACATTCTGGCTCTACCCTTTTTCCTGGGCTCCAGCTCCACAGTTGTGACCATCTGCTTACCAAGTTCATCTTAATGTTGGGCTGGCAGACATTACGTTAGTTTTTATCGACATTGAAGTTGTTTTCGTTTCGCAAACCGTTTCTTCTAATGACTTCCAAATGACCATTGATGCAAACTCCATGGTTCCGGTCTGCCATCTGGAATCATCTTCTACACCTTCCTCCAGTCATGCCTCTAATGCCTCTAATGCCTCTAGACAACTGCTCTTGAGTCCCACCAAGTCCTGACTCTCCCAGTGGCTATCTCGGTCCTCTGTTCTCTTCATTTCATTTGTTACATCCTGGCTCAGATGCTAACATTTCCACCAAAAGGGTCTCTTCTTTAACCTCTTAATCCTATTCTGAATTAAAGTACAGCTTTCTTCTCAAATGCTTACATATTAATGACAGTTTTATGTACAATAAGATACAATTATAAACTCACCCTTTTTATTTGCTTTTCTGAATATTTGCTTATTTTTCCAGTTTTCTTGAGATGTAATTAACTTATAACCTTGTATAAGTTTAAGGTGTATGACTTAATAGTTTGATATATGTATATACTGCAAAATAATAACCACGATATGTTCAGTTAACACCCATCATCTCACATTGTTATAAAGATTTCTTTCCTTACTCTCTTAGCAACTTTCAAATATACAAAAGTGTTATTAACTGTGGTCATCATGTTGTATATTATAGCCCCAGAAGTCATTTTTCTTATGACTAGAACTTTATATCTTTGATCACCTTCACCCAATTCCCCCACACCTATCCCTCTGTACTATTTTCCATACTATTTTCCATAGTGTCTGCATCAATTTACACTCCCACCAGTGGTGCACAATGTTTCCCCTTTCTTCACAACCCAACAGGCCCCCAAAATGTGCTAAATGTAAGAAAGAGCAGCGTGACATCTGAAATAAAAGGGATTCAGTTCATTATGCCGAGTAGATTTAATAAGCATCTGATACTATGACTCATGCATTTCTCTCTGTTCAGATGTTATGCTTTTAAATAAAGAGAAAAACCCACTAACACACTGAAAAAAAGTAAAAAACACAAATCTAATGTTGCGTTAAGTATATATATGTAATATACTACATATATGATTTTATATAAAGAAGTCATAAGATAATTCAAAGATCTCTATATGAAGAATATGTGATATGATTAAAATGTTAAAACAAAGAAAACATTCAATATTTTTTGTGATTACAATTACGATGAGGAATGATCTTTTTCCTAGTCTTCAATCCACATTTGATTTTATTTGCTGTCCTCCTTGGTCATTATTTTTCCTGTTATCATTCTTTTGAATGGCATTGATGTGACTGTTCTTTTTCATTGCCACTAGCTACTAATGTGATCTTGTAAATAAGAAAGCCATAAATGCCATGGGCCTCAAATATGTAATTGATGCTAGCTGTGAGGTTTGTATGACAGAATTCATGGTTCATTTTCAGATTTCCAGGCCGAGACATTCTATAAAACAAAAAATCCCCAAAACGTTCTCATCTGCATTGATATTCAGAGGGCTCTAATTTATCAAAGATTAACATACTAGGGATTTCTTATATGTCTTCCCCTTGTTTTTCTCTATATAGAAGAACTCTAAATTCTTTCAAATATCACCTAGTCAAAGAACATCAGATACTGATTTAATTGCGTTTGACCTTGAAATGTTCATTCCGCATAGCAGACAGCTGGCAGGCCACCAAAGTGTCCCGGCTTCCTGACAGAGCAGAAAGCGGCGCTGGGAGGGGCCGGTTTGAATAAACATGGGCCGTGTTCCTCAGGCCTCCTTGCATCTGAGAGGTGCCATATGATTTGCTCTCGCAAATAGAATATGAATACAAGTGAGATATGTTACTCCCTGGCCAAAGTAATTAAGAAGATAGTTTCTGTAAGACCCTAAGGAAGGTAAAGTCACACGGGCAAGATTCCTGGGAGCCTGCAATGACCAGAGCAGATATTCCCTCCATTGATGGGAAACACCTGCAATGGACTGTGCCAGGAGAGGCCAGAGTTCTCCCTTTGAGATGATAATATTTAATATATGTGAGTCCCATGATATAGAAATATACTATATGTTATATACAATTTATAACAAAACACAAGCACAAAAGTATTATAAAATACAAAATATCATATATATATATATGAGGGCATATATAATTTTTCTACCAAAAATGTGTATATATATATGCATGTGTGTGTATAACATATATATACATATACACACACGATATATTTACATTTCCCTTCATCAGGGAAAAAAATTCTGAAAGACAAAAATATGGAAAGAAAAAGCCTTTTTTTGTTGCTTTTACTTCTACTCTTAGCTAATACACATCAACAGAAAACTGGAGACAGTGGGGACTACAGCCAATTGTCCTGCAGCCATTACCTTAAAGAACTGTCTCTGATGATTCTTAATTACAGCTGGAATGTGAATGCTTTGTGAGCGAGAGAGCAAGAAAGCTCACCAATTTAGAATTTAAGTATCAATATTAATTACTCTGTTGAGGAGATACAAACCGCCCGATGACGATCACAAAACAGTTTGCATCGCACACAGACGCCTGTGCCGTTTGCCTGGTAAGCACCACTGACAGAATTAAAACCGTAGCCCTGAAATCAGACAAGCCACCCGTAACGTGGTTCCTGTTCTTGCTTTAGAGATGCTCTCTGTTGTGTTCACTGCTAACAGCTCTGTTACTTAGTCTTCCGAATGTGCTCATTCGAGTACCACCTTGGGTTTCTTTCCACTGTATGACCTGTACTATCGCTTGATGTTTTCCCCAAAAGCAGCTCTCTCAGAAATGTACGTAAAATCTCTCCTGCTCCACTTCTACCACCAGCAATTGCCACACGTTTTCGCTCCATGGTGTCATAAACTCCTTAAGAGACCTGTTTCTCTCCCTGTCTCCGATCCACTCTGGTCATTCTCTTTTAAATTAAATTCCATATTCCTTTTGTCTTTGCCGTTCTACAGCCCATCACACCTTCACATGGTCATTGGTGAACTCCGCATGTCTAAATCCAAAGGTCTCAGCCCTTAGCTTACGTGATGACCAGCAGCGTTTGACACCTCGTGCGTCTTCCTCTCAGATATGCCATCTTCACGCGGCCTCCCCAAGCCCACCCTCTGTTGGCTGTCTCCCCTCCCGTTGTCATTTCTTCTCAGGCTCCTTTCCCAATACCTCCTCTCGTCCCAAACCCCCTCACGCCCCAGGGTCTCAGACCTCAGTTTACGGTCCTTTCCTCTGGCTGCAGTCTCTCCTTTGGTTTTATAACTTAGCATAGATTTATGTCCAACTCTTCCCATATGGGCATCTCCTTCAAACTTTGGTCTCCAAGTGCACACCTGACATTGTAGGACACTCACAATGTCTAATAGACAAGTGTGACTTAACCTGTCCCAAACAGAGCTCCTGATTGACCCCCAGGGCTGTATCATCAGCTCTCCCCACAGCCAAGATGATAGCGTTTCTCCAGCTGCTCAGGCCAACACACTTCAAACCTCGTTTTATTTTTCTGTCTCTCAATCTCATACCTCACACCCAATATGTCAGGAAATCCTGTTGAGTCTGCCACAGATGCACCCGGAATCTGGCCAGGTTTCCCCTTCTCCGCTGCTATCATTCTGGTTGGATCTACTGTCATCTTTTATTGCTGAAATGGCCTTATAGTCCTTTAAAACTTATGTAAAGCTATGTCAGTGGCTTTACTGGCTGAGAAAAAGGTAGCTTGAAATATACGTGTTGCATGAACCGAGCACAGGAATGATGCACGTCTGTGTGTTGCCTGACCTGCTCACTCTTCCACAACGTTGAACTTGACTCATCATCCTACTTCCGTACCATTCAAATAAGTAGGTATGGATTATCTAAATATTTTAGTAATTTTTCAGTAGTTTATGTGAGCGGTTTCTGGTGTATCCAGTTATTTAATAATGATATTATCTAATATTTATTAAATATTGAGAAACCTGGAATGTAGATAGGTTAGTAATTTGCTCAAGGCCATAAATCTTATGAGAAAGGCCGACTAAATCTGCCTCTGCAACTCCAAGTCATTGATTATCAAACTCTCTGTGGTAAAATTCCCAATCTCTCACTATACTTTTGTTAAGTACAGTAAAAATGAATTGCCAGAAAAATAAAAATTAACAGACACACACCATGCAAAGTTCATTGGTTTAGTATTAGATTCGACAGAATTGCCAAACTCTTAAACATTTCTAACTGTTTACTCTCAATGTCTGCATTTATTATATTATGAAAAGTAACAAAGGGTTGGCATAGTAACCAAGGCCCTAGAACCGCAGGTGGTAGTGCCATCCTAATCCCCGGTGCCTCCCTGGTCTCATCTCTTTCTGTACTTTTGATAGCAGCCTGCAAACTTCACACATGTAACTACTCAGTCCCTGCTGTATTTTCACATGTCCTATTCACGTTAAATCAACTCTCCTGTATGCACCTTAATTTAATACAGGAAGTATGATCACTGAGAATGTAGGATAAAAATTTGTTCCCCAGGGCCAAGATGACTGGGTATTACACTGACCTTGCCTCTTTTAGAAAACCATCCAACGTTAGACAACTGCGTGCATGTAAACCTGAGGACTGAGGGAGACAGGAGGGTAGGCTCTCTTCATCTCCTTGACCCTCCTTTCCTCAACGTGCTCAACAAATCGGCAGCTGAAGCAGCAGTGTGTCCTGTCTGCCTTGTCATCGGGAATGAGCACATTTCAGCATAAATGGTTGTGTCCAATGGTTGTCCAGGAAACAGTTTTACAGTCTGTGTCTAATCAAATTCATTGAGTTTTCACAGCATGATGAGCAGTTCATTACTGTCATATTCCCCACAGATGACTCAGTACCGCTTACCACTTACCACCTCCTGGCAATGGCCAGTGCCAGCCATCTGCCTCTGTGGTGCATAAAGTAATAACTTCTGGTGCAGAGCATGAACATTATGTTATTATATTTAATCTTTCCTCTGTGTGTTATCATTCGGCATAACCACCCTTCAGGATTATAGAGAATTAGGTAGCAAATAATATTGCCTCCATATTGTTTTCTCCTCCCTGTTTCTGTGGTTTGCTGCCAATAATCAGACACCCCCTGGATCCAGGCAAGCCATCAGCTGTTATGTCAATGCCTGGTCATCACTCAAGGCCTCACTGCATTGAATTATGTGAAACGGACCTGTTACCATTCTGTCTGTGTCTGAGTTTCCCTACGATGAATTTTTGAGGTTTTTAGTATGGAACACCATCTCGAGCATGGCTTATACAGCGTGTAACTTTGATTCTCTTCATCATCATGGGGTACTCGTTAGCATTTCCTAAATCCCTGTGCAGAAAGAAGTGTAGGCAAGTCGTACCTCCTGAGCGTAACACCCCGATGATCTCACTGTGAGACCACGGACAGGTGGGATGTGGCCAATGACCTCAAAAAACCACTCAAGTCAGAGGAGAGGAAACAACAGCAAAACAAAACCCATCCAAATTGGTGTGGAGCATCTTGCAAGCAAAAGCTGGTTGACCTATGTTCAATGCTAGTTCAAGGCTAATGCAGGTGTTGTATAGAATTTTGGTTCCTGAAGTTTTGGTTTAATGGGTGTCCCTGAATCTGGGAAGTGAGTCTTCATTCAATCATTTAATGTTTTGTCGATAAATATTTATTAAGCGATCATTATGATTTTCTTTTTAGTATTTCAAGATTCTTAACATTTTTCTAATGTGACTTCACTGGGACCTTAGGTTCACGGGTGTTACGGAAAGGAATTATCTATGGTCAATCAAGTTTGAGAAAAAGAAAACTGGATTAAACAAAAATGATCACGTTTATTTGTAGAGATGGTTTCTCAGAGCTGACAGTGGGTTAATGTGCACTGAGAAGTTCTAGTGGGAATACTTTGAAGGATCATATTATCAACAGCGTTTTGGTTAACTGGATGCCCCTGCCTTTTGCATTTTCCCATAGTCCTAAAATTTCCCAGAATGCATTTTGGTAATTGCTCTTCACTCTCTACTGCTTACAGAATATCTGTGTGACTTCAAACAGTTAGGAGGAAGGTTACAGCTAGTTCTGTCCTGTGGCCTTAAGAAATCAGAGCGACAGAATGGTTGAGTTCTCCAGGCTCTGCCTCCGCCCCCTAGTGGTGATCACGGGTGGCGCATAATGAGGTGTGGGGGTCAAAAGATGCGAAGGGTCTGGTTCTCTGAGTCAGCATTTGAAGAGAGTGAACTTGAGCTACACGAGCAGAGAGATTTCACATGAGTTGGAATTAAACTCCTATGGTGAAGTGGCTGAGCTTTCAGAGCATGTTTCTGCAACATAGCATAGGTGATCCTGATGACCTATCTGAACCTACTGGGGGTGATATCTGGGGTCGTGGATTAGTCCATACAAAATGGATTATCTTCCTGACCATGATTACATATTCTTAATTTGTGTTCAGATTTTACCAGCTCATCATTACTTGATGAATATTTGGAATAAAAAAAAATTTTTTTTTTGAAAACGTGGGAGAAGAGTCACTACAATAAGTTGTGTTTCTGACTGAAAAGATTTCCAGTATGTGCTGCATATAGGACAGCATGTGCCTAGAGCCTGAGGGTGTACCTCCGTCTCAGAGAAGAGTCTTTCTTTGCCTCAAATAGGGTTTTTTTTTCCACTTAATTTATGAGTCTGCATAAAAACATAAATCCCCTTCATCTCCAAGGAAAGCCCTTGGTCCTAAAGTGATTGCCTGAAGAAAGAAGCCATTTTATCAGAAACTTAAGTATCTTCATTACAACATCAACAACATTTATTATGTCCACTGGTTGGCAGGACACTCTCCTAAACTCCATAAAAATTTACATAATCTGGCCCCTGGGATTTTTCTAGGCAAAAGCAGTGGCACTTAACATTCCCCTCTCTCCCGAGCACACATGATGAATGACATTCATGCGCATGATGCACTTGTGTGTTCAAACCCACAGTTATGCACCATTTCCAGCAAAAATGTTGGTCATTCCTCCTTTCCTCTTCCAGTCAAGAGAGCATATTGCAATGCAAAATAGTCAGGAGATATTTAAAGTAGAGTCTTGAATGTGTCCTATTTGTTTAAAGAAATACTTGGTAAACTCTGTTTTTTTTTAATTCTGTAGGTGAGAAGTTACTTGGGACTCGTGAAACAAAACTAACCATTACACAATGATGATGGGTAATATTTATGGAATGTTTTCTATTTACAAAGCACCACTCCAAGAATTATCTGTAAACATAGAGGTAAGGTTTCTTTTATATCAATTTGCTTAATCCTTAGTCCTCACCACCACCCTTTGAAAAGACATTATTATTTTCCTCTATTTTGCAGAAGAGGACACTGAGGCAGACAGGAGCAAGTGACTGGATGAAGTTATGCAGCTGGTAATCAATACAATTAAGATTATATCATCTGCCAAGACTTGAAAAGCTCACCTCCTTTTCACAACACCAAAATATTATAAAGTAGTATCATAGAATAGTATGTCATAATAATTATAGTTGAAAACTACACATTCAGAGACTGCTCTTAGTTTACTCCTAGATCTTTGGACTGAGACTTTCCCTGTTTCTGGAGGAGCTAGGAATATACACCGTAAACTCTCTTACAACCATAAGAAGTTATAAGTATTTTAAGAAACAAAGATTCACTATGGCCACCACGCTGGGGAAAGAGCAAAAAGGAAAATGACACATGGGCTATCTCCCACTTTATATTAAAGAATACTCTAAAGTCAGAGCTCTGGGATTTTTACCGCTGGGCTTTACCATTTTCTCTGCAAGTGCTCTGAGTTTCACATACCCATCCACAGTTACTGACGAGTACACACTCTGTCTGGCACCATCCCAGTCCCTGCACAGATGGCCCTGGGCAGGACCAACCAGGTCCTTGCCATCATGATACTTACATTTTGGTGGAAGGAGGCAGGTAACATACCAGGACACAAGTTCATTAGAGCACTGAGGTCAGGGAATGATAAATTACCTAAAGGAAACAATACAGGGTGCTGTGAGCCACAGAAACTTCAGATGGGGTCCCCAAAAATCACTGAAGAAAATCAGGATACATTGCGTTTAATGTTAATGGAAAGTATAGAATACAATGTTCTACCTATACTTTTTTATGTTATGAAATTAAAGATGCACATAAATAAAACATTGAGGTGTTCAGAGTGACATTTGTGGGTAATTGTCTTCTTGATATTATTTTTGAACTAGTCTGTAATAAAACAGTAAATGTAACATGTTACCCTTGAAAAACAATGTAAAAGCTTCAGTAATATTTTAGTAAGGAAAAATCAGGAAAAAATATAAAAACAAAAAATAATGCAATGTTGATATAGACTAATCAGTTGTCATAAAAAATGGGAACAATAAAGACAATATAGCAAAACCAGGAATGCTTGTGATACGCGAAGAAAACAGAACACAAAATTATTTATGATAGCTGTTACCATAACTGTGATATTTTACATGCATAAAACAAAGAGATGAATATTGTCCAGATAATAAAGTCAGTTGAATAGAAGGAAAATTGGATTGTAGACAGTATTTTCTTACTTCTGGTATTTATGAATTCATTTTTAAGCTGCTAAAATGATTTTGAAATACGCAAGCCCTCTAATGATTTCGAATGATCCTCGCCAACTTCACTGAGGGGAAGGCAAAGTGTTTCCTATTTGACTTTCAGGTAAAGCGCTCTTCTATGTAAGTTTTAATTTATGTTGCTCTTGCAAATGGGCGTCCTAAACGTTGCATAAACTCACTTCCAATTCAGTAGTTAAATCATCCCTAGACAGACACATACTCTAGGTAGGCTACTTAATCCATCAAAGAGTTGATTTCTTCAAGGTTAGTTACAAGTGGTGCTTAACTTTGTTCTTCTTCATTTACTTTTTGTTAGGATTTTGAGGTTATTTCATTATAAATTAAACTTACAAGTTTTGTCCTCACTGCAGTGTCTGGTAAGATAGCTGATTTTCTCCTATCCTTGTGACAATTATATTTTAGAATCTTTTCTAATTTTAGCTCCCCCTTCCATTTCTCTGTATCCCTAGCCGCTTTTATACTAAGTTTTGATACTAAGCTTTTTGCACTTTACCATCACCACTTACGATGTAGAACAAAATGGGATTTCCATGTAGACTAGGAAATCTTTTATTCTCAGAGGTAACTGGTCACCAACATGTGATCTTAGAATCCTTTCTGCCTAGTGACTCCTGTATGTCTCTGGGTACCCTGATCATCTGGGGAATTGTAGGGTCCTGCCATTTTGAATGTGAATGTGGAGGTGTGTTATTTACAATCTGCATGGAATACAGACGAGTTTGTGTGGATATTCATCTCATCTGATGTACACTGGCTTCCAATAGTTAATTTAGAAACTAGACGAGCCACTAACAGAGATTCCAGACCTAGAGCAAGTTAATGGCCTGAAATGGATGTTCTTACCGAACAGTTACAAAGTTACAGTTAATCACTTCCTCTCGGGATCCCAGAAGACCAGCAGGGGGATCATTCAGTGTCTGAAACACCATTGTGATTGGTGTGCCTTTTCTGCCCTGCTTTTGTTATATGACACAGGCCATATGCAGATTATAGCAACCCCTTTTTTCTCCCTTCAGTCAATATGATTCAAGTGTTAAGATGTCACTAAGTGCTAAGCATGGTTAATTCACTGGATTAAACCAAATACTAACCCTCTGTATCATGGACAATCAACTAGAGTCACAGACAGGAAAACATTAAAATAAATGCATAAATAGGATATTTTAGAGAGTGACAAGAGCTATAAAGGAAATTAAATTGACTGATAGGATAAAGGGTGGCTGAATTTGAGGCTGGCTGCTTAGAAGGTGGTCCGAGCAGGTCTCACTAAGAAACTTAACATTTGAACCAAGATTTAAATGATGAGACAGGCCAGGTGAAGAGTTGGGGACTGTGTACCTGGTAGAAACAACACCAAGCCAAAAGGCCCAGCATCTGGTAGAAACTTGCAGTGCTTAATCAATGGAGAGGAAGCCACTGTGGCTAGAGTAGAGTGACCTGTGGCAGAGATGGGCTGGGAAGGGCGGGTATGAGCCAGGTCAGGGATTAGCAACCTATGGCCCAGGCACAAAATTCCACTAGCCATTTGTTTCTGGTGAGCTGAGAACTTTTTTTACAGTTAAAGACGTGTAATCACCACCGTGACAGCGCCCACTGACTTTGAATTCCAGTAAGCGAAATGTTATCCCCCAACAAACAAGAATTTTGTTCTTGTAATGATTAGTTGGGTATTATAAAAGTTATACTTTTCTATTTTAATAATAGCATTTTGTTATTTAATAATAAAATTATTATATGTATATTTGAAATTCGCCAAGGACTTTCATCAAAATCTGTTTTCTCTCTTTTGATAAAAGTACCTAAGTAATGCCCCAGATTTTTGCCCCTTGGCCCACAAAGCCTAAAAGGTTTACTTAATGTATTTACAGAAAAATTTGTTAACCCCTGGGTTATATCATGCCAGCTACTGTGGGAATACACGCTGCTTTTTTAATCACCCTGTTTTCTTTTCCTCCCCTTAATGATATGTGGAGAACAAAAGAGACGTGCATGTGTAGTTTTGTTAGATCTTGCCAGGTGCCCCTCCTGTGGGGCTGTGCCCACCGCCATGCGCACCAGCTCCATGTGAGAACCCAGCCTCCCCAGCAGAGCACATCACCACCCTGTTTATTTTGTGCCCGTCTGAGAGCCGATGAACTGTGTCAGTGTTCTAATTTTCATTTCTTCAATTGTGAGCGATTGGCTCTTCATAGGTTTAAGGGCCACTTTTATTTCCTCTTCTGTGAACTATCTCAGTTTTTCCCCCTTTACCAAAAAAGAAAAATCAGCTTTTTGGTCTTGGTGTCTCAATTTTTAAGAGTTCTGTCTATTGGGGACATTAGCTCTGTGATTGTAGCGTATATTGCACACATAGTTCTCCTAATTTTCAGTTGTCTCGACTTCATTCACTTACTTATTTTTCGCCTTGTAATGTTTTTTTTTTTTTTGACTGTAGTAAAGTATATTAATCTTTTCTTAGATTGCTTTTGGATTTGGTACCCTAGTTAGGGCGCTTTCGCTACAACCATGGGTAGAGTTTATCCGCGTGTTTTTCTAGTACTTGTGTAGTTTTCTATTTTCACAGTTAGATCCCTCATCTATTTGGAGTTTGTTCTTATGCATGGTTTGAAATATGGATCCAATTTTGTCTCTTTCCGAATGGCCACCCAATTGTCTCAACACCATTTATTAAAAAGTCCTTTACCCCAGTGCTTTGAGTTGCCACCTTCATTATACACTAAATTACCTTAAATGCTCGGGACTACGTCTCAGCTTTACCTCTATTCCTTGGATCCATTAGTCTATACATGTACCCGTTCCACACTGGTTTAATTACAGGGGCTCTATTTAGGATGTTTTAATGTTTCCTAGCACTAGACCTCCCTCAAGTTTTCTTTTCAATTATTTTTTTTCCTGGCTATTCTTACAGGTTTTTGTGTCTATGTGAAAGTTAGTAACAATTTGTCTAACACCATAAAATGGCTCACAAATGAAAAACTTAGGTGAAAGTTTAGAAGGAACTACAGAAGGATGGGGGGAAAAGAAAGGACAAGGAAAGGGCAGCCTCTCTCCCCAAGACTCTTAAAATCCAGTAATTGAAGCTTCACGGGGCACCTGCTCCCGGCCCAGGAGTTACAGCAGGGCCATGAGCCCAGCAGCGCCCTCGCCATGGAGATGTGGACAAAAGTCTTGGCATCATGAAGAACGATTTGGAAGTGGTCTCTGTATATACATGTTTTTTTCTCTCCTGCTACAAATGCCCATGAAATAAAATGAGAATTTTGAAATAATGCTATAAAGTCCAAAACTGAGCTCATGACCTCCCTAGTTCGCCAAGCCATTCATCTCAGGGACACTCTGGACACTGTCCCCTTTACACTGCCGGCCTCTGATCCATCACTGTCTGTGTATTTCGCTTCCATAAGGCCTCCCAGTCAACCCACTTCTCTCCAGCTCATCTTCTTCGCTCTTCGGAGCCAGCCTCCAGGCCAACATAAGCTTTATCTGGACTAGCTCATTTCTGTCCTAAATTCTCTGACTCCATTTCTCACAAAGCACTCAGCAGCAGCCGGGGTTATCGCGGTCTTTACAAACACGGCTTTGATCATGTCTTTCTGTGCTTCACACCGTCCAGTGGCTCCAGATGATTCTGGGCAGATGTTCAAGGTCTGTTACCATGGTTTACTAGGCTCTGCACCATCCAGCCCCTGCCAAACCCAGGCTGTTGCTCCTCTCGGGGGCTATGCCATCGCCACACTGGTGCTCTTTCGATTCTAGAAAATGCCCTGTTTCTTGCATGGGTTCTTCCCATGCCTGTAGCCTCTCCCACTTGCCACCTGCTGCCAGGTAAACTCTGCAGAATCCCCCACCCAGGTTGAAGCATTCCCTTTGGAGGAAGCCTTCCCTGTATCCCCATCTCCTCTGGGCTCCCTCTCCACACTCCGACTGAGCCATGGGACCCTCCTTCCCATCACTTCCCACAATGCTAGCATTTGTAGATTTAAAGACAGGAAAGAACAAAAAGGGAACATTTGACCCCAAATGGAAACTTTCCAACATCTGAGTGGTACAGTGTCTGCAGTATTTTGGGGGATGGTGTTGATGAGGCAGTTGCTGTGGAAAATTGAATAAGTTTACTTACTTGCAGATAGACTCATTTGGATTTATGAATTTAAAATGTATAGCTTTTTATATAGTCTTCTATAATTACTGTGGTTTGGATTACAACTTGCCATTTTGAGATTTTTATTTGAAGCACTCAAATAACAAAAGGCGACCGTTTCTTACATTATCTCCAACACCGCCAGGTGTTCTTCCAGCATCAAATTGTTACAGAAAACACACAAAACATATGTTTTCCGTTGTTCCCTGCATAATCTGGAGCTATAGAAGTGCAGGAAGCTTACACTCTCAGCAGAAACAAATGAGCATGAAATATTCATAAGCTTGGTGTTTGTGAGTATTAAGTAAAGGCCAATTCTGGTGAGTTTGTCATTTAAAAAATAGGTATTTATTAAACAACTGAATATTTGCTATATGATAGATCCCATTATAAGGGAAAGTGAGATTCCTTAAGAGGTGTAGCGAAGACTCCTGAAAATAAAGGACCACAGGAAATGTAGATGCACTCGGGATTCAGCACAGCCCATACATATCGTATTGTCAAGGGTCTTAAAAAGGTACCACCGTCATATCTATTTTAACTTCCAGTGGAAAAGCAAAGTCTCAGGGTTCGGTCTTTGAGATGGTCACCGTTGGAGTTGAGTCTTTGGTCTTGCGATATGGCCAAGTTACAAAACATTGCTTAGCTTCAGTTTTCCTTTTCTAACCTGCAAAATGGCAAAGCAATCGAACAAGCCTCCTTGGGTAACTATCCACACTATGTGGGGCAAAGCCATACCGAGTGTTTCTCTCAATGTGTCCCACACAGTATGTATCTAAGGCACGTGAGGTGTCATATTATTTTTAGTGATTATTGTATCTAATACTTTCTCCTGCAAGCTGGCATTAGCTGGGAGCATTCATGTATAGATTTGGCTTCCAGAGAGCTGAAGTTCAGAGGTAACGTGCCGCTTCTTAGCTTTGGGACTTCAAGTCACTGGATCTCACTTCCTCATCTACCAAAGGAGGATAATGGTTGTTTGGCTTATATAAATTTAATGAAGTCTGATTAATCAAAATGTTGTATATATTTTTGTATATAATTATTCAGAACATGGCAGCTTTTGTCTATTTCTTTCATTTAACAAATATTTACTGTGTGCTTATACTTTGATGGGGCCATTTTTAATTGGCTATGAGAGTAGAGATGCATCAAATGTTTTATATCAGTGAGCCTCCTCCATTTCTCCCCTCAGTAAGAAGAAAATAAGCATTTGGTGCTCAAAAAGTAGAAAATCTACTCTTATAATGTGATGAATTAATACTAAAAATATTTTAAGCACAAATACAAAGATGAGTAGTAAAATTTGAAAGCACAAAATACTGCTTTCAACAGCAAAAAAAATGGAAGAAACGTAAGACATCACTAACAGTGGAAGGATACATTAATATGATACATTCATTCAGAGGAATATTATGCAGTTCTTAAAAAGAATAAGGCATAACTAGTGAAAGGCAGTGATTTTTTACTGAGAGGTAATGCTACAGAGTGATTCAGGGCATAGAGTCTAGTTCAGATCCCATGCCAGTTCCCACTGGGCAAAGTTACTTGACTGCTCTTTCCCTACCTCCCAAACTAGGTGATACTAGCATCTCTCCCATAGGATGTTGTAAGGATTACATGAAAAGAAGGAGAACAATACCAAGTTCACAACAAGTACTAATGGTAGCGTTTGCTGCTGCTGATCATCGTCTTTAATTACTACTGAAGTAGGTTATCACAAAGATATATTATTAAAAAATCAAGATGCATAATTACATTCTACATGTTACTATTTACGTACAAAAATATACACATTAGAGGATGGGAAATATGTTTGCACATACAACACACATTTCTGTAAGATGTTAGAAGAAATTTGCCAAGCTGTTACCCCTCTGGAGAGCAAGTGGAAAACTGGGTGACACGGGAGAGAGGGAGGGACAACGATTCATAACTTGTAAGAAATTTTAATGTTTGGAATATTTACCATATACGTATATCACCTCCTCCAAAAATAACAATAATCCCAAGCTAGATAAAATGAATGAATATATACACCATTTACTTAAGGAACAATTTTGTATTTGCAGCATTTCTCCCATATGGGCCAGATTGATGAGCCTATTATTTATCTGTGTGTGTGTGTGTGTGATTGTTGTACGCTGGCATCATAGTCCTTCAGGGTGCATTTTTATCAAGGTAAAGCAGGGTGAAACCTCTGTCACTGACTAACTCTTCAGCAAAACCTTGAATATTTTAGCAATTAAATATCTTGGAATGAAATGAAGCATCTCAGGGCCCAGGATGCATGAGTCATGGACAATAGACGCCTTCGGCAACATGTAATTCGAGGCCCTTCTGCTCTCAGGTGGCTTTACATGGGAGGCCCTGGAGAGTTGCCTGAAATAGGGTCAATTGGAGTCTGTCTCAATAAATTCACAAGAGGTTTTTTTAAAAGGAGTTGCTTCTGTGAGGCTATTAAAACTAAGATGAAAAGAAAGTTTAAAAACATCGAAACTACCTTCTCTACCCTCCTTGCACAGTACATCACTTTATATAAATGGTTTTTTATAAGTAGCCACAGAGTCACTTAAAGTATTTTATTTAATCTGTGTGGGTGAATCCTCAAGGTTCCAAGCTTTTGTGGCTGCGCTGTATGGAAGCTTCTCAGTGCAGTGTGGTTTTCAAAGGGTGTTTATAAGACGCTCGAAGAGGAATTGTCAGCATGCGAGCAATCCAGAGCCAGGGACCTCCTCCTGGAGACAGGACTCTGGACACACTTACTGGCAGTATTAGTAGCAAGACAGACCATCTTGAGGGACCATGTTTCAGAGCACAGCATCCCCTCTACCACTTGTGATACATATATTTTTCTGACCATGGAGGTGTAAGACACTTCCAAGATCTTGTTCTCCGGGGAAACACACATGACCCAAAGGGGGATCCGCAGGCCCTTCCTTCCCTGCAAGGATGTATGAAGAAGGCAGAAGACCCTTAACCTCTACGGGAACATGCATTTGGCACTTTGCTGTACCCTCTAATCAGAATGTCTCCCATATCCTCTTTTGGTCTGAAGCCAGAGGGCCTGGTTCTACTTGTGACTTTGCCTTTTACTAGTTATGTGGCTCTAAGTATACTACTTAAGCTCACTAAGCCAACTTTTCTAATCTGCATAGTGGGAATAAATAAATTCATTCAACTATGATCTGAGTTATTAGTCTTTCTAGGGCTTGGACTGTTGCAGTACCTCTAGGCACTACTTACGAGGATATGAGCAAGAAGCTCAGAGAGCCTCTGTTCTAGGCGATCTTGTAATGTTCTTCCTTAGGTTATTGACGATGATGCAATATTCTTTCTAAGCTTATAGATAATGCTGGGATACTCTTCCTGGATTAACAAGGGTTTAAAAGGACAACGCCTACTTCCAAAATTTGATGTGTGAGAACTAATCGAGAAAAGGCAGATAAAGCTGTTAGAGGGCCCAGCATCGATTAAGCACTAAACAAGCATGGGTGTCATCCATCTTAGCCCAATTTTCAGTTTCTCAGAGAAGCTACTAACTTTCTTATATGTTTTCAGAAATCCTGGTACTTCTCCTTCTTTTATGTCATTGGTGATTTTATATTAACTTGGGTAATTATTTGATTAATTTCTGACTCTCCCACTGGATCTTGAACTCCACAAGGGCAGGGCCACCAGCTTTTTGTTGCTGTTATTTTTCTTCATTCTCTTCCAATAGCATTGCCCAGTGCTGGGAAACACTCATATTTTTAATGAATAAATGACCATGTTGCACAACCCCACTCACTTTCATTTTAGATAATCAGACCAAGTATTTTTCTTGAATATGCAAGCCAATGTCTAAATATTCAGCCTTACTACAAGAGAATTCACTGTGAGTTAATTACAGGACTATAATACCATCACTATGGAGCCTGGATTTGCCAGGATAGTGCTGGCCTTTCTCTTACCTAGAACCATTGCCTGATCTTGATGGGATTCCTAGTTCTCTTGTATCATTTGTGTTGTTTATCACATTGTGAATAAATTTATCTCCATGACTAGCTCTTAATAACCTTATTAGGCTTTATAAGAGGTCTTGGGATGTTCCAAATAGCCAAAACAATTTAAGAAGGAAGAATAAAGCTCAGGAGATTATGACCCCCAAATTCAAGCTCTACTACAAAGTCACAGACAATTTGGTATTGGCATAAGAACAGACCCACAGATCAATGGAACAGAATAGAGAGCCCAGATACAAACCCACACATATGCCAATTAATATATAATAAAGGGCAGAGGATCTGAACAGACACTTCTCAAAAGAAGAAATTCAACTAGCCAACAAGAGTATGAAAAGATGCTCCACATTGCTAATTATTAGGAAAATGCAAATCAAAACCACAATGAGCTGTCACCTCATACCAGTTAGGATAGCTAACATCCAAAAGATAAGGAACAACAAATGCTGGTGAGGATGAGGAGAAAGGGGAACCCTCCTACACTGTTGGTGGGAATGTAAATTCGTTCAACCATGGAAAGCGATATGTAGGTTCCTCAAAAAACTAAAAATAGAAATACCATTTGACCCAGGAATTCCATTCAAGGAATTTACCTGAAGAAAATAAGATCACAGATTCAAAAAGACATATGCACCCCTATGTTTATCACAGCATTATATACATTAGCCAAGATTTGGAAGCAACCTAAGTGTCCATCAGTAGATGAATGGATACAAAGAAGATGTGGTACATACACAACGGAATATTATTCAGCCATAAGAAGAAAACAAATCCTACCATTTGCAGCAACATGGATGGAGCTAGAGGGTATTATGCTCCGTGAAATAAGCCAGGCAGAGAAAGACAAGTACCAAATGATTTCACTCTTTGGGGAGTATAATAACAAAGCACAACTGAAGGAACCAAACAGAATCAGACTCACAGACTCCAAGAAGGGACCAGCGGTTACCAAAGGGAAGGAGGGTGGGTGGGGAGGGAGGGGGAAGGGGATTAAGGGGCATTATGATTAACACACATAATGTAGGGGGGTCACGGGAAGGCAGTATAGCACAGAGAAGACAAGTAGTGGCTCTATAACTTCTTCCTATGCTGATGGACAGTGACTGCAATGGGGTGTGTGGGGGGACTTGATAACATGGGTGAATGTAGTAACCACAGCGCTGTTCATGTGAAACATTCATAAGATTGTATATCAATGATACCTTAAAAAAAAGAGGCCTTGGGATGGAGGAACGGTCACCCAAATCCTTTTGCTGTCCCCTCCCTACCACCGTACACTCTTCCATAACATCTACCTGACAGGTGCACTGGCCATACAATGCATTCAGCAATGATTACCTCTAAAATTCTAAACCACATAGTGTTTCAGCACCTGGGAGGGATTTAGTTGAATGCCCCTGTTAGGCTGAAGAAAAAAGAAACACCTGTTTTTAACATTTTAACAGCATTTGTGCAAATCTGCAGGCATACTCCACATGCTATGGTGGGGCATGGCCCCTGTCTTGCTAGCCTGCATCCTGCACTTCTTTTCCACTGTGAACTATTGTCTTCCCTGGGATTTACCCACTTTCAGTTTTAGTTGTCACACCAAACTGAATTTTCATTTTGGAACCGTGGAAGACCAAGGTCGTGTCAGAGAATAAAATCAAATTAACAGAGGGTCAAATGTTCAAGACAACCGAGACCGGGTGTGAATGTGAAATCGTTAACAAAAGGGCAACCTTTCTTTTTGTAAACAGAAGGGAGAAATATGCAGATAAGGAAATGGCTAAAGGATGGCCGACTAAAGCATGGGTCTCCTTAAGGGACAGGCTGGCACATAGTGGGCACTCAGAATTGCGTTGGATGTTTCGTAGGGGGACGACCTTCCTGCTTTGCCCAGGACATATCATTTTTAGCGTTAAACCCAATCAAGTCCCAGGAAAACTGGGACAAGTTGGTCACCTCAAACTAGCATACATTGGCTTTGGAACTTCCTAAAACCCAGACTCACCCAACTAGCACCTATGATAACCAGTGTCCCAGACAGGATCTTGCTCCCTTTGCTCCTCTCCTTCCACCCCTAAAGTTCAAAGTCCATGTTCTTACTGTGTCCCTGTGCACAGCACACTTGGAGCCGGGAAGGACGGAGGAAAGAAGGAAGTCTGTCCTTTGATGCAACCGACCTATTCTTTCTCTCCTTTCATTCCTTTTCAGGCAAAGAAGTGTGGACCCAGACATCTAAGAGCTTTTAAAATATAATTTCAAAGGCAGGATTAAGTCTCTGAAAAGCCATCAAATGCAGTGTCTAAAACCTGTGCAGGCCCAGCAAATGAACAAGATGCCAGTGGCCCCATGGCACGGCTCCTGTGATACCCGGGCATGGAGACATAGCGTGGCTCCAAGAAGTCACACAAACGTAACTCCAAACGGAAGACTGTGCAGCTCTGGACACAGGTCCCTGGAGCCTATTTTTTATTCTTGCAATTTAGAAAGAAACAGTTGAGCCACTGGAGATAGAAGGAACCCTAAGAAAGCAAAGAATTGAAGTCACTGTCTGAGAGATAAGACTACAGTTGCTATATTTATAGTCCAGAAGGAAAAAAAAGGAAAAAGTTTCAAGGGGAGGAAAGGAAATGGATCAGAGTTCAGAGATTCCTCCAGGGCATCGGCAAAATGAAACAAGAGACTCCTATGTAGGAAGATAATACAGACAGCAACGGCCCGAAGCTAACAAAGAAAATTTCTGGGCTTGATATCACAGAGTTACTATGCAGTTAAAAAAAAAAAATCCCAGATCAAATCCTGCAGTTGGGTGGCTCACTGCACTCTAGGAATTCAAAACAAAGAGGGTGTTCTGGAGGAAGCTGGAGACTGAGCATGTGGCTGTCTTGCAGAGGGTACGAGGTTCCTGTGGCTGGCACTGTCTCTGGGCACATCTCTAACTCTGCTTATTTGATTTCTAATTGGGTCTCAGCAGCATCACCATAGGAACAGGGAGAGCTAAGCTGGACTGACATACAGGAAGACCACCACCCACACCAAACCCAGCCAGGTGCCCTTAGGCTGCCATGGACAGCAAGTCAGGGCGACACTTTCATAAGGGGACAACAACAGGAAAACCCTCACATGCTTTCCCAGGTAATAACCATACACAACTGAGAAACAATGTGTCAAATTCTTGTATCTCGGTGACTGCAGATACGTTTGAAGTGCCGCTTTAAGATATTTGATGTGTCCTGGATGGATACATGCATGAATTGTGCCTTGTGCCAGCCTGCTTGGTGACATTGGAATATTCTGCCACACCCATGTGCAACATTCAACACGTATGTTTTGAGTACTTTACCATGTATTATTCTTGGCACTGGGGATAGAGCAGGGAACAAAGCAGACAAAATTTCTGTCTCCATTAAACTTATATTCTAATTGTCAAGACTGGTTAAAAACAAACACTCTAATATGTAACAGACATTTTATATAAGCACAGCCAAAAAATAAAGAATAAAGCAGAGTAAGTTAAAAGCTTGTGATAGGAGCGATAGCTTAGACAGATTGGTCAGGCAAAACCTTTTTTGGTGAGATTGAGCCATGATTCACATACCATGATATACAAAGACTACCTCGGGCAAAGATAATGAATAGTGGACGTGGAAGTCCGTGTGCTTATCATATTGTAAGAACTGTGGGGAGGTCACAGAACTGGGAGAAGCTTGGACCAGGGTGCTATTCATGGAAGTATTTATTTAGTGGTAAGTAAAATATATTTTGAAGTACAGTTGACATGATAAGACTTCTTTCTTTCGCACACAGAAAACTTGCTCTCTTTGCACACAGACTTTTGTGGCACATTAAGTGGGCCCTGTAGGCAACTCACTAAAAATGCACGTGATGCTTACAAAAGACAGAATCACCTCAGGATTTCCTTCATTCATGCGTTCCTTCTTCCACCCCTTCATGTATAAGCATTTATCCAGCACCTAACACCTCTCCCCTTGCGGGAGCGAAAGGAATAAAGCTCAGTCCCCATGTTCAAGGACAGACTCTTGCTGATGAAGACAAACAGCTGATTAAAAAATAGTTTGGTAAGTGCCAGCGTTGCCATTTATGCAGAATGCTCTGCGGGATTTGAGGAGCAGAGGTCAGCTAGGTCAGCTAGGGAATGCTTTCCCAGGGAGTGAGAATCAGAATCAATCGACACCTCTGAAGCATGAGGAGAAGCTCGCGAGACCAAGTCAGGGAGGGAACCAGAGTGGGCAGAGGGACATCTAGGGGAGGGCTGCACGATTAGAAGCACTGACAGGGGCGGTGGGGGGCAGAGCAAGGTCAAGGGACCTCAACACTTCGATGCCGCTAGAATGAGGTTTCTCAGCTTCACAAATAACTTCCTTCTTTGCTAGAAATGCAGATTTTCAGACACCTCCCTGGGAGATGCTGATTCACTAGGTACCCCACGGGCAGTGGGCACGTGCATCTCCACACCCGGGGAATCGTGATTCCTTGGAAGTTTCAGATCCACTGTCCTGAAGGATAAAGAGTCAGGGCCTGGGAGAGGTGTGCCTGGAGACACGAGCAGATCAGAAGGCCACACATGGACTGAACGCACAGAAAGTACATGGACTGTTTATATGCCAACATTTAAGTCTCTTCACACAGTTTATAGGAGGAAGGAGGGAAAGAAGGGAAGAAGAATGGACGAGGAAGACTAGAGGACTAGCAGAGGTGATTATATTTTAGTTTGGCACGGAAGAAAATCAGCCTGCCCACACACGCACTACCATTGTCGACTATTTCATAGAAAGGACATTTTAAAAACAAAAATGTCAGAAGACGTGACCTCCCAGAAAAAGTAGAAACACTGAATTACTTTTCTGTGCTACCATCCCAAAGTACCACGAACTGATAGCTGAGGTCACTCGGGTTCATCATCTCACGGCTCGGTAGGTCAGAGGTCCACCAGGGGGTCTCTCTGGCGGATGCCAAGGTGTTGGCAGGCCGGCACCCCTCTCGGAAAGCTCCCGAGGGAAAAGTTTCCATGACTTTTCTTGATCCTAGAGGCGCTCACATTCATGGGCCCTGGTCCCTTTTCGGCCTTCAAGCCGGCAGTACTGGGATTAGACACAATCCCCACTGTTGAAACGGGCTCAGCCATTTCTACATCAAATCTCTCTGACTCTCCTTCCCTCATCACATCCCTTTCTCCGACCAAAACTGAGGGAGGTTCTTCACTTTTAAGGACTCGAGTGATGGCACTGGGCCCACCTGGAGAAACCAGGACCTGCTGCCTGTCGCCATGGCTTTAATTTCACCACATCTGCCTTTGCCTCTTTGCCACGTGAGGTGAGCTAATCACAGGCTCTGGGGATGAGCAAGTGGATTCCTTCAGGGCGAGGACAATGTTCTGCAGACCACAGATAAGTTACATGGAACAAAATCTAGCTTTGTGAGAATCTCCCTCCGTTGTCCTTGATTTTCTCCCACCCCCCTGGCCCGGCAATGGCCCCATGAGGAAGGCACGCTCACTGGTCTATAAGACGGTGTTTAGGACCAGGGCCCCCAGCACCTAGCAAGGGAGTTTAGGCACAGCGGTCCCGAGGGTCACATCTCTTTCAGTGAAGAGGATTCCACAAGTATCTAATTAACTCAGGTAATATACATTTATTAATCAAAAAGAAGTGACCGATTCTTTTTTTAAATTCCCAATTAAAACTGTCAAGTTGTTTCAGTGTTATTTTATACTCAGTATAAGCTGAGGTCTTTAAGAATGAAGGTTTTCAGTAGTTCTGTCCCAAAGTTAGTTGCCTTAAAAGCTTTACCTTAGACAGTATAGGGAACTCACATTTATCACATGAAATAGTTTGGCAAGTAATAGCCTATCTGTAGATTTGTCTTTTTATGAGAAAACCTTTGTCAGTGTGTGCTGACGTAGACAAATAAACCCAGTTAGCACAAAAGCTGGTCTGTGCAAGTATATTAGTTCTTCCAAAGAATTTTTTTTTTAAATAACATCTCGCTGCATAATAAATGAACCTGAGGGGAATGAAGGAAGTTCATTTAGAGGCAAAAGAAAGAACACAGCAATACATGGCGGAATTTAATAGCTGAGAGAAATGACTGAGCTCAGCATAAAGTCCCGCGCCTCTCAATCGCTCCAGCGTCTGCAAAGCTTTGTTTTATTCCTTTGTGACAGATGAAGTTTAATAAAGTGTATTCACTTTTACAGTTTCCCTTGACTCTGGTTCTAAGTCACTTTTCTCCAGCTCTGTATTTTCTCTTAGACTCCAGCAAATCATCGCTAAGCCCAAGAATTAAAGAGGGAACACAGTTCAGAGAACATCTGGCTGCCTAGGGTGCTGTTGCCAAGACTTATCGGCTTTGGATTCAAAGCGGAGAACAGCGGGAACATAGAAGGTCTATGCTCTGTATTTCGTGTTCGTAAGTTTATCTTCTGGATGAGTCACAGAAGTCCTTCCTGTCTTTCTATATAAAGACCATCGAATGATTTACTGACAATTGGAGAATGATTTACTGACAATTGTCTCCCTCTTGGAGAATTGAACTTTTTAAAATAAAATATACAAAAGAACATGAGGAAGAAATAGATGATTCATTCCAGTACTACTCAGAATTGACCACTGTGAATATTTTGTCCTAAATGTGTTCAAAAATCTTTTAAGAGGTGACACGGCTCGAGTACAGGGTAAGGTTGTGTAAGTGCGCCCTGCTGTGTCATTGTCCCTTGTCCCTGGGCACAGCTATAAAGCCTGGAACAGTTCATTCAAGGACCAATTTTAGGTACTGGTGGGAGACATATATATATGCTTTTAGATGTTTATACATACATAAAACGAATGTATATGTACGTGTATGTGTATATATTTTTTCTTCTGGAATATTTAGGACTCAAAACACTGTAGCCCAAAACTCAGAAGTTGGCCTCAGCCTCCAAAAGCAGGTTCCGGGAGAAGCCCCCGAGACCTGACCTGAGGCTGGAAGGAGGGTCTCAGCACTTGGAAAGCAGACTGCACTCCGTGATGTGGGTGGCTCTCGTCGATCACCTGAAGGCCTAAAGAGAACAAAAGCAACGACTCTGCTGCAAGTAAGAGGGAACTCCCCATGCCTGGCTGCCCTGAGCTAGAATATTGGTCTTCTCCTACCTTCTGATTGGAACTGCACCATGCACTTTCAAGATGTGCAGCTTGCCAACGGTGGCTCTTGGGATTTCTCAGACTCTCAGCCTTTATAATCATTTAAGCCAATTCCTTATTTTATATTTTATATATATATAGACACACGCACACACACACACACACACACACACATCCTATTGGTTTTGTTTTCTGGTGAACCCTGATTAAACACCATTTGTTTCCATTTATAAGGTATTTGCAAAAAGACAAAAGTAAAGTGGATAAAGAACAGATTGGTAGTTGAGAAGGCTTAAGGACTAGGGCAAGGCGTTACTACAAAGCAATTACATGCAAAAGATTTTTTGAGTTGCGGAGTTGATCTTGATGGCTACATAGGTCTACACATGTGTTAATGTTGACAGAATTATACACTAAAGAAATAAAAGTTGTACTATATTTAAAAAGTTTTGACAAACAGCATGGCATAAGTTTAAGATGTACATCATAATGACATGACATATGTCAATTACATCTCAATAAAACTGGGGAAACAAAGTTAAGTTTTACAAAGAGAAATGTCAGTCTCCTGCTTTTCCTAAAGTAATAATGCCTCATGTAAAGAAGTAATCAAGGAAGAAAAATTAAAAAGTGAAAATTTAAATCAGCCTCAAATCTGATCATGCAGAAATAGCATAAGTGACAGTACATGATCCTCATTCCAGGTATCCTACTACACATCTGTGTGGATAGGTGGGTGAATGGATGGCTGGGAAGACACAAGGGAAGGGAAAAGAGAAATACTCTAGGGAAATGTGAGATTGTGACTTAAAGTTACAAAATGTTACATATTTTGCTAGATTTAATAGAAGAAATACATTGAAAAAAATCATTAAAATGCAAATAAATGATTCTACTCCAAAAAGCACAAAAATCCCCCAATATCCCTAAAATTTAGAAAAGATTATATGTAACATTAAGAATCAGGAGTCGTTTTTTTTAACCTATAGTTTTACAGTTTTGATTTACACTGTTGTATAAATAAGGACTTTAACACTTCATTTAATACCCTGTGCCACCTCCTAATTTGTTACTCATTCATTACAGTATTTTTACTTTTTCAGGTTACTCTCTCTATATATATACACTGCAAACAGTTCCTGTAGTTGACCATTAATTTGGTATTATGTAAAGATATACATAGTCACAAATACATATATATATATATATATACACATACACACACACCTGTGTGTATGTTAAATATATATGTACATACATACACATATTCAGTGTTTGCCAACAATAAATCCTTTTGCCAGCCCTGCATATGAAGTTTTTTATGTAGATTAAATCTTCAATAGCTCACTGGCATTGCTAGGTATTTTTTTAAGGAGAAATTTGTAGGCATTTCAGATTGAGAATGTTGGCCGATTGGCTTCCTACTCGAATACTGTCTTGATTGTGTGTAATGTCTTGCCTCACATCTTTCTTGAAAACTTACGCTAGCATCTCAGTTTTCTTCCTAACAACCTACACCGTCTATGACCACTCACTCCACCTGCCTGTTTGCTAGTCCCACATCGTCCATTAACCCCAGGACTGCCTGATTCTGAAGCACACCTTGGAATGTAGAGCTTCCTTGTGCGGCCTTCAGAAGCTATACTCTTTTATGATGAACTCATGAACTGATTCATTTGACAAACTTTGAGGGTGTCCTTCAAGCCACACAATCGAGCACAGGCATACAATGATGGAAATGATCGTGGCCAGGCCCTCAGTGAGACATCATCACCTTGTGAGGAGGACAGTTAATGGGAATTATATTATCAACGGTATCATATTAATAGGGTCTGCAATGGAGGTATCTGCAGATGGCTGGAAGAAAACTGTTTAGTCTCATGTCCATTTTTCTTACCGCCTTTAACTATCCTTTTTCCTTGTGAATTATAATGCGAGCCAAGCATTTGCAACCTCGGCCCTACTGACATTTTGGGATAGGTGATCCTTTGTTAAGGACTGCTGTTCTGTGCATCACATATGTTCAGCAGTACCCCTGAAGCTAAAGTCATTTATCCTTAATCAATCAACTAGAAATTCTAATTCTGTATCTGTATCATCTGTATCTGTATTGCCGTCTATCTTAGGGAAAGTTGGAAAGTGGCTTCCACCCGTTAGATGCCCTCTTCCTTGCTGTAACAATCAGAAATGTCTCCAGCATTGCTAATGCCACTGGGGGGTTGTAAAGTCACCCCCAGACAAGCACCACTGCCCTAAATCAACCCTCCTTTTGAATCGCCTTTTGTTTTGTTTTAATTGCCTTACAAAGTGGAGACATCTGGTGGTGAGTTTTTGTCTTTTAGAGGCACTTATTCACATCTCATTATTCTTTGAAACGTTATGAGGGTAAGATTAATGAATTTATTATCTTCAAGCATCTATTCCACTGTCACTCTGAGAAATGACACTGTTCTAAGTTGATAGTGGCGGAGGGTGGATTCAAATTTTCTAGTTATCAACCGTGCTGTTCAGCAAATCACCAGAACTAATGTCATATCCAGAGCTGTGAGTAATTTAAAAAAAATTTTTATCCCATTTTCTTGGTTAGATATAACACAGTTGATATATTGGTTAATGTGTCCTAGAGAGTTTATTGGGCCAAAAAGTGGTGCAGGGCTGGGGGACTGGCAAATAGATGCTTAGTACCCAATGCACCAAGTAAATCCAAGCATCTTCATTCTTGACACTGACAAAGTAATTATACTAAAATATAACCTGCAGCATTTCATCTTGAAATGTGTAGTCTGCAACTGGAAAAAACAAAATTGCTAAATGCATAAATGAGGAACATTTTGACAAACTGAAGCATTCAAATCACTTGTTTTGAAGGAGGCATTATTTTAACTTCAATTTTTTTACTTATAAAAGTATTCAAATTCTTTGGGATTCTTTGCAAGTAGGCATGTAATTCTGTGTGTCAGACTAGAAGTTATAAAAAAGTAAGAGTGAGTTTATTTTTCATTTCATAAACTAGAGTCCAAAGAAACTATACAAGAAATTCAGAGAGTGAATTTATTTTACCCCATTGAGAGCACTGTTCTGAGTGGTTTACAAATTTGTTCAATCCTCGTATCAACTTTCTGAGACAATATTTATTTTTATGCTTATGTTAAAGTAAGAAAAGAAAGGGACAGAGAGGGTAAGTAATCTTCTTAATGTCACACAGCTAGTGCATAGCCCATCCAGGATCTGAATCAGTGACTCCGGGAGATGGGTCTCCGTTGTTAATCACTTAACCACTTTAGATTATTTCTCAACAAAAAGAAGCTAAAGTCACTTATCCTTAATCAATCGACTGGAAATTCTAATTGTGTATCTGTATCACCTGTATCTGTATCTCTGTCTGTCTTGGGGAAAGTTGGAAAAGGTCATTGACAGTTCAGGGATGTGATCAGAGGCACTCTGTAAGCACCCTTAAACCTCAAAGCACATGCCATAGAAGTCCTTCTGCCCATGAGTTTGACGCTACCATGGGGACTGAGAAAAAGACAAGCATCCTCTCAACCTTATCACAGAACCAGTGCACCGGTCTTCCACGTTCTGCTCTCTACAATTCTGTAGCAATCACACACATATCAGTGGGTCCCCTGCAGTACTTAACTGTACCTAAAAAGTAGTGTCAATAAAAGCCAGTGGATTTAAATGGATTTAACTGCACAACGATGTATTAAGACTGAGCTATTATAATTATTTTTAAATTTAATTTTTTATTGGAGATCGTTTTAGATCGTCACATGGTTTTAAGGAATAATACAGACACTTTCCATCTTCTTTTCCCAGTTTCTCCAATGGCAACATCTTGCAGAACGATAGGACAGCATCACAACTAGGAGACTGGTACTGATGCAGTTAAGATAAGGGACAGTTACATCACCAAAAGGATCACTTCTGTGCCCTTTTATAGCCACACGCACTTCCCTCCAGCTACTGTAACTGCTGGCGACAACTAATCTGTTATCTATTTCTATCATTTTGTCACTTACTTTAAAAATGTTGCACAATTGAAATCACACAATATATACCCTTTAAGGATTGGCATTTTTCACTCAGCACATTTCTCTGGAAATTCATCTAGGTTGTTGTGGACGTCAACAGCTCATTTCTTTTTATTGCTGGGCCATCTTCCATGGATGTATCACAGCTTGTTCAGCCACTCATCTGCTAAAAGACATCTAGGTGATCTCCCATTTTAGGATGTTATAAATAAAGCTGCCATAAAATTAACACACAGGTTCTTTTGTGAACCTAGATTTTTTTTTTCTCTGGGGTAAATGTTTAGAGATGCAATTGCTGGATTGTACATTAATTGTATATTTTGTTATTTAAAAAATACCTCACTAGTAATAAATTAGTGATCTTGTTCCTTGTCAGCATTTGCATTTGTCACTATTTTTTTTTATATTTTAGCCACTCTATGTGTAGTGATATCACCTTTTGCTTTAAATTTTTATTTTCTTGATGGCTAACAAAGTCAAACATCTTTTTATGTGCTTCTTTGCTATTTGTATATCTTCTTTGATGAAATGTCTCTTTGTCTTTTGCCCACTTTCTGAATGGACTATTTTTAATCTTGAGTTTAGAACATTCACTATATATTTTTCAATCTTCATTAGATTTGTAGCTTGCAAATATTTTCTCTCAGTCCGTTCGTTGGCTTTTTATTCTATTAACAAAGCCCTTTCAAGAACAAAAGTTTTTAATTTAGGTGAGGTCCAATTTACTGACTTCCCCTTTAAAGGGTTATACTTTCACTTCAAAGTCTAACAACTTTTTTTTTATGGAAGTATAGCTGATATACAATCTTATATTGGTTTCAAGTATACAACACAATGATTCAACAGTTACCCATATTATTAAATCCTCACCCCCATTAGTGCAGTTACTATCTGTCAAATAGGAAAATGTTACAGAATCATTGGCTATATTCTCCACACTGTACTACCATCCCTGTAACCAATTTATTTACATTATGATCAAGAATTTTTGTGCCCCTTTATTTCCTTCCTCCTCATATAAGTGAAATCATATGGTGTTTGTCTTTCTCCACCTGGCTTATTTCATTTAGCATAATACCCTCTAGGAAGTCTAATGACTTTTGGCCTAACTACAGATACTGAAGATTTTCTTCATTTTTTTCTAAAGTTTCATAGTTTCAAGTTTTGTATTTACAGCCATGATCTATTTTGAGTTAGTTTTTATATAAGGTGTGTGATTTAGGCTGAGATTCTTTTTGTGTGTTTTTTTTTTTTTATTGCCTGGGGATATTCAATTACCCCAGCACCATTAATTGAAAAGGTTATCTTTCTTCTGCTGAATTACTGGTTTTGCACTTTTGTTCAAAATCATTTGAGCATGTGTATATGAGTCTGCTGCTGGACTCTACTCTGTTCCATGGATCTATGTGTCTTTGCCAATACCATACAGTCTTGAGTACATTAGTCATATAACTCTTAAAATCAGGTAGACTGACTCATCTCACCTTATTCTTCCTCAAAACTTTTTTTAGCTATTCTAATGCTTTTGCTTTTCCATACAAATTTTAGAATAATTTTGTCTGCACCCACAGAAAACCTTGCTGCAGTTTTGATAGGAATTGCATTAAACATGTATATGAATTTGGAGGCCACTAACATCTTTACTAGGTGGAATCTTGATACACGAATGCAGTGACTCTCCATTTTAATCTTTCTTTCATTAGCATATTGTATTTTTCCAGCATCTAAGTCCTATGCACATTTTGTTAGATGTATGCCTAAGTGTTTGATTTTTGAACAGTTGTAAATGGTATTATATTTTTAATTTCACTGTACACATGCTCATTAATGGCATAAAAAAATACAACTGATTTTTTTGTGTGTATTTATCTTGCCTCCCATGATCTTGCTGAACCTGCTTATATGTTCTAGAAGGCTTTTATCTTTTCTTTTCTTTTTGTACAGACCTTGAAATTTCCCACATAGAAAACCATGTTATCTGCAAATATGGACAGCTAAATACTTCTTTCTTTTGATATAACCCCATAATTTCCTTTATTTATGTTTCTGACCAGCTAGAACTTCCTGCACTATACTGAATTAGCATAGTTAAAGCAGACATCGTTGTAATATTTCCAGTCTTAAGGAGGAAGGCATTCAGTCTTTCATCATTAAATATAGTATTAACTGTAGGTTCTAAAAATATGCCCTTAATCATGTGGAGGAAGTTCTTTATTCCTATTTTTGTAGAGTTTTAATCACGAATTGCTTTTAGATTTTGTCAAATGCTTTCTCTACATCAATTGACATAATCACGAGGTTTTTCTTTTTTAGTCTGCCAATATGGTTAATTACACTGATTGATTTTTCAAATATTGAACCAGCTTTGCAGCCCTGAAATAAACTTCACTTGGTCATGGCTTATAATTCTTTTAATGTATTGCCAAATTGTATTTGCAAATATTTTGCTAAGAACTTTTGCATTTATATCCATGAAGAATACAGGTCCATAGTTTTTGTACTACCTTTATCTGTTTTTGTTATGAGAGTAATAAAAGCTTTATAAAATATATTGGAAAGGATTCCCATTTTTCTATATTTTGGAAGAAGTTGTGTAGAACTTTTGTTAATTCTTCTTTTAATATTTGGTAGAATTTTCCAGTGAATTAATCTGCCATAAAGATGTCTTTTTTGTGGAGCTTTTAAATTATGAATTTAATCCTTAATAGTTAAAAGGTTATTTAAATGATCTATTTCATATAAAGTGAGTTGTGGTAGGTTGTGTTTTTTCTTAAGGAATTGATCCATTTTATCTCAATTTTAAATTTATGAGTGGGGTTTTTCAGAGAATTCCCTTATTACCCTTTAATGTTATCAGGCTTTGTCCTATGATATATATCATAGGTTCCAAACACAGGGTATGTAGTAATCACTGAATTATTTAGTAGTGTACTATTTAGTTTCCAAGTGATCAGAGACTTTCCTGTTCTCTCTCTGTCCCTGCTTTCTAGTTTGGTTCCACTGCTGTCAATCAACACCCCATCTGATTTCAATTCTGTTAAATTTGTTGAGATTTGTATCATGCCCATGAAATGATCTGTCTATGTTTCATGGGTATTTAAAAAGACGCAGGTGGAGGGATAGGTGAAATATGTGAAAGGGATTAAGAAGTACAAACTCCTACTTGTAAAATAAAAATGTTACAGGAATGGAAAATGCAGCATGGAAAATATAGTCAATAATACTGAAAAAGAATTGTGTGGTGACAGGTGGTAGCTACGCTTGTCATGGTGAGCATTTCATTATATATATATATGTAATTGAATATATATATATTGAATCACTCTGTTGTATACCTGAAACTGATATAATATTATTTGTCAAATACAATACAGATTTTTAAAATGTATAATCTGCTGTTTTGGGGTGAAGTGTTCTATGAATGTCAATTAGATCCTGTTGGTTGGTGGTGTGGTCGAGCTCTTCTGGGTCCTTGCTGATTTCCTGTCTAGGTGTCCCATCAGTTGTTCTAGAAGGGGTGCTGAAGTCTCCAACTACAGTTATGGGTTTGCCTGTTTTTCCTTTCAGGTGCACCCTCTTTTGGCTTCACACATTTTACAGGTCTGTTATCTGGCTGCACGCACTTAGGACTGCTCTGTCTTCTTTGTGGATTGACTCTTGTATCATTGTACAGCAGCCATCTCTGTCTCTGGTGATTTTGTTTGCTCTGAAGTATATTTGATATTAATATAGCCACTCCTGTTCTGTTTCCTTTTGACAAATATTTGCATGATGTATCATTTTCCATTTGCTTACATTCAACTTGTTTGTATCATTTTATTTGAAATAAATTTTTTGTTGATGGTGCTTTGTTGGCCCACAGTCTCTCATGCACTCTGCCAATCTCTTTCTTTAAATTGTTCTATTTAGACTATTTACCTTTGATGCAATTGTTGATACGTTAGGCTTACATCTACAATTTTAATTTTTGTTTTATGCTTGTTCTTTTTTATATCTCTGTGTTCTTTTCCCTGACTTCCTATGAACATGTGTTGGAATTTCATCTTGATTTATCTGTAGTATTTTTTGGTGTATCTTTTTATTTAGGATCTTACTGGTGGCTTTAGGAATCGCATTATATATTCATAGCATAGTCGACTGGTGTGACCATTTTATCAGTTCAAGTGAATTATATGCATGTAATGTGTAATGTATAATTCATATTATATATAGTTATATATAATTTATATATCTACACTTACCTGACTTTATATCCCTTTGTCCTCCCCCATTTATAATACTGTTGCCTAAAGTGGTTTCTCTCCATACTTTTAGAACTACATCAGACAATGTGATTCTTGCTTTTACCATGTAACAATATTTAGAAAATCCAAGGGAGAAGGAAAGTCTACTGTATTTTTATACTTTTGCTTCCTGCATTCTTTCTTCCTGGGGTGCTAACATTCTTTGACCATCTTCTTTCTGTTTAGAGGACTTCCTTCAGCTGTTCTTTTAGGCTAGATGTACTGGTGACAAATCCTCTTCATTTGTCTGCGTCTGTGGACGTTTTGATTTTCTTTCATTTCTAAGGGATATTGTCGCTGCATATAAGATTTCGCATTAACATTCTTTACTTTCGGTAACTGAAAAATGATGCATGACTTCCTCCTGCCCTCCCTTCCTTCTAATGAAAAATCTGCTGTCGTATCATCTTTCTTGCTCTCTCTCAGGCATCCGTTTGTTTGCCTCTAATTTTCAGGAGGTCGGTACGTATCTTGGTGCGAATTTCTCTTCTTGGGCTTTGGTCAACTATTTGAATCTGTAAGCTATGCTTTTAGCCAAACTGGCGAAATGTGTAGCCTTTACTTGTCTGAGTTCCTCAGTCCTGCTGATTTTCTCCTCTCCTTCCACAACCTCTGTTACAGTCCCACAGGCCCATGAGGCTTTGTTTTATTTTATTTTTTTCAGTGTATTTTTCTGCGTTGTTCTGAACATGTAATGTCTGCTGACATGTGTCCCATGTTTCTCTGTCCCCCCCATTCTGCTGTTGAGCCGCTCCATGGTGTTTGCCAAGGTTAGTTCCTCATTTGCTCCAAGCGTGCTTGCTGTCCTTCTAATTACACCGAGTTACAGATTTTCAGGGAGGAAGACCAAAGGACGGAGTGTCATTCTTATGCTAACCTATCAAGGGTGCACACTAGCCACCTGATTCATCCCTGTTGACATTGACCTTGACCATCAGCGTAGGTTGTATTCTTCAGTGTTCCCCATTATAAAGTTGCTTTCAATTTCCCTGCTTTCTATACTGTATTCTTGGCAAAGAAGTCATTGTAGGAAGCTCACATCTTAGGGGTAGGTAGGGAGTTATGTTCTACCTCCTGGGCAGGGGGTAAAGGGAGAGAGAGTATCTACATCAATTATTTGGAATTCTTCTGTGACTGTGCCTGCCTTTTAATTTCAATGTCTCATTTAGCTCATATTATAGCTCTGTGATCCCCATTTAACATGAGAAAATGTAGGCTGACAGGTTTAGTTACTCACCGCCCCCACCACCCCCAATCACAAGTCAAGAAAGAATCATATTGTGTGGGACTCCAAGTCCCACTATATTACATTTTGATGTACAAGTGAATCATACCACGGGGCATCTGGTTTGGTTCTTTACCTCCATTAACCTGTTTGATTTCTCTGCCTGCAAATGGCAGGGGCTCTGGTTTCGGTGCATCTCCTTCTGGATCTCGGCTGGCGTTTCCATCACGGTGTTTCACTTCCGCTCCCCAGACCGCTGCAATCCCTTTATTGTATCAGCAAAGGTCTAGCTGCGAAGGTTTGGTGTTATACTCCCTAAGGGCAGCGCTGACGTGACCTCAAGGACTGGTTGGTTGGTTTATTGTATATTTCAAGCTGGAGGTCTAGATACGATGGTGAAAACCACGGCTGTATTGAGAGGCTGGGTGGCTTTTTCAGACTTCTTTGTTTGAATTGGTAAGAAATGCTCATCTGTCTATTTCACACACTAGGATGACCTCCGGGTCTGAGACAGAACGTAGGACAATATGATGTATGTGCTTTCTTTGGCTGTCCAACCCATGACTGCAAGTTCCAATTTCCTTTGGCAAGTAGCCAGAGCTTCACCCTTTACCCCCAGGCATGCCCTGTCATCTGGCATTCTCCCTCTCTCATGAACATCAATCCCTACACACCATTTGTGCTCACAATGAGGTACAAAACCTCTGAAATGGAAAATATAGAAGCTGTAGATAAATAGTGTAAGAGTCATATCACTATGGCTAAAGTGACATGAAATGTGGATCTTGGTGAGAAATAGGAATAATCCTCTAAATTTATGATCCTATCGAGGGCTCATCCATTTCAATACCTGAGTACAACTCTTATTTGATGATCATTGAGGGCTGTTGTGTACACAACACTCTGCCTGTATGAAGCATTTTTTACTTTGCAAAGGACTTTTACAAGCCTCTTTTTATTTGCTCACCTAACAGCCCGATAAAACGTGAGGATCAGGGATTAGCAAGAGCTTCCGATCCCTGAATGAACATCCGAATCACCTGCAGAGCTTAGCTGTTGCCCTGTTGGCCCTGCCAACTGAGAGTCTGACTCCATGAGACTTTTGCACATGCTCTCTTTTCCAGGCAGGGTCCTCCCCTTTCACCTCATCAATTTGCCTCTCCTTTCCTTCATCCTCGACATCTCAGGCCCCTTGCACCTGCCCTAGAGTCTTCCCGCTTCGGAAGCTGAAGGCCACTATTGTAAGCCCTCCTTTGAAATATTTATTTCTCTTAATAGTGACGATGTATTATGTTTATCTCCCCAAATATCCTGCCGAAGACATTTTATTTTTGCTCCCCCAGTTCCTAGCACAGTATGTGACACATTCCTGGTGCTTAATAAATGTGTGTTCGTGAAAACTATGGTGAATGAATGAATGGCTACGTGACGTGTCTGAAACAGGGCTCAGGCAGCTCTTTTTTAAACAATCCCTTCTGGGTGACTCTGAGTTGAAATTCTTTATACTAGAGTGTCTCCATTGTGCAGGTGAGAAAAATAGGTGCAAAGGGGAGAAGTGTTTGTGCTGAAGTCACCCAGTTCAGGTGAAGCAGAGGAGGAGATGGAGCTCAGACCTACTGCCTCTCCTGGGATCTGCCACTGGCCAGTCCTCGGTCTCTAGCCTGTCCTTTGCAGGGCACATCCTGTGCTGCTTTTTCCCATTTCCCCAGGCAGGGGGAGGAGACAGCCTTCGATGCTTTTGGAGAATCCTTTACCGTCTCCATTAAATAGCTACCACATTACATGGGGCTGAGGAGCTCACCTGCACATCTCACTCAGCAGTGAGTTCCAGGTGACAAAGACCAGTACATTGCCCATTTCTGTATCTCCAGCACCTAGTAGAGTGTCTGTGATGTGATTCCCTAAACAATGCTTACTGGACAGATGGATGGGTAAGTAAATATATTATGGATAGTTACAGGAAGTTGAAAATTTTAAAAAAGCACTTTATTATAAGTGAAGGTTTTGAACCACTTTAGTGATCACTTTTTTCTATGAGAACAGAAATTCAATGGAAACAAACACCCACCAGGAAACACACAAGTGTGCCTGCTGTGAGCAATAGCATATTTATGTGCCCGGTGGTCAATAAGTCTTTAATATAATCAATTGGGAGTTCATGATGCCTTAGCCAGGACATGATGGCTGGGCCATATGAACACTCTTTCCCAGAAGATAAAGAGCTGAGATGATTCTTGCCCAGCAAGAATGTGATGTTCCCCTTAAAATTTTACAATCACTTCAACCTAATTTTTAGAGGTCATGCTGACTGGATATGGCAAACCGCTGAGAGGGTTGTGTGACCCACACTCTCCCAGGTCAAATGAGGTCAAATCAGGTTCTATTTCAGATGAGCTTCCTGGAGGATTTCCAGAAAACATTGCCTAATGACCACAAATGCCACAGGTATAGGCTGTAATGAGTAACAAAGATAATTTGCATTCAAAGAGCAGTTCCTGACATGATCTCAGTTAATTCTTCCAATAGACCTTTGAAGCTGTGTCGTAGGAAAGACACTGAAGTCCAGAGAACTTAAGAATCTGGCCCATGACCATCAGCTAGAAGAGGTGCTGCTTCACACCAAACCAGCCTGATTCACTGTTACCCTGCCTCTCTGAATATTGGCCAATATATTAGCAACTAAAAATGTGGCAGAAAAACAAATAGCCCCAAATTACATCGAACACACAGAGAATATCAAAGAAGATTTTTATATTTAAGTGACCCAGTAACTAGTAAATAGCATATTAAGTCACAGAGACAGGATTAAACCTGACTCCACTACTTTCTGGGATCCATGTACCTCTTTCTCCAATACAGGCTTCATACAAGAATGGCCCTGAGTACTTACTTCTCTCTTGCATGTCGAGTTGCCCCATGAACTGCCACACTAGAGCAATAATGAAGACACGGAAATGTTAAAATATAGGTTTGCTCCTGCTCCAGTCCATGTATGATATTCCAAATGTTTGCCTTCTCTCAGCAAATGAACTCACGCATCAGCCACTTGGCTAAGATATTGTGTCACACTGTTACAGCCCTGAACACAGTAACTGCCACATTCATAGAGCAGCAAAGACGGCCAGTCTTCCAATTATCAGTGAACCAAAGAAACCATTTCCAATAAAAATGAGATCATGAAAGGGTGGAGCAATGATTGGATGATGGGATAAGCACCCTGGGGGTGTTGCTCCCTTCTGGCCATATTAAACAGAGGGGCACCAAGACTCCCCATGGCACCAGTGAACAGCAGGGCCCACAGCCTAAGCTCATCTGCCTTTGAGATGTACTTAGTTCAGTGTCATACTTTTGAATCTTTGAGGATAAGCACTATGAAACAAGCACTTTTTACCCCTTTCTTTCTCCTTAGAAGTTGTGCTAAGAATTTAACAATTTTTATTGGCCAAATCTTTGGTTCTTTGATCCCAGGGATCTTTCCTTTGTGAAAACTGTAAAAGATATACCATAGGGAGACCTCACAGTCATTCCTTGGCCTCAATTTCAAGATGAAGATTACACCCCAGATAAGCCTTTACAGGTGCCTTATTGGTCAAGCCCTGCGATAGTCACTTAACTGTTTCTGAATCTGATGACACTTGGAAGTAATTTCAGTTCATGTAGTGATGGGTTCTCTGAGTGTAGCACTTTGTGTGACAAGGTGATGGGCTTATCTGTTCAGCAGAGTATCCTTTCCAGGTGTCACAGTTATTCCCTGAGCTGCAGGGAATAATTCCCAGTCTCCCTCTGAACGCCCAGCCTCCCCGCTGTCACTCTCTGTCTACTTTCCCCGGACGTCCTAACTGGTCCTCTCAGCAGGCGGGGGCTGGAGGGGAGCTGTTGGATTTTAATACAGAGGAGTTTCACGGCCAGTCAACAGGGTCAGGGACAAGGGTCTTTCCCAAGGGGTTTGAAAATAGTGAGCGGGCAGGAGAAATAGAAGAGAGAAAGAAGAGTATGGAGGGATGGGAAGAGAAAGGATATCTGTCAGCTAGGCGTAAGGAGTTAATAAGAAAAAAATCATATGAAGAGTAGTTTATAAAAGGTAGGGTTTCCCCGCACATCGATGTCCAGGAATTGGCTTTGCAGGGCTGTTCCGGCGCTGTGCTGAGCCAGAGGACCAGGGCCCTCCCTCCTGTTGCTCATTTACCATCTTTCCCATGATCCTTTTTACCCTATGGTTGCTTCAGTCCCAGTCCAGCCTGCAGCAAGATGGGGTAAAAAGGGTAAAGGCTCTACTGCACACAACTCCCCTTAAGGAGACTTCTTGCAAATTGTACTTGTCCCTTCTTACATCCATTGGTCAGAACTTGGTCACATGCCGTAAGGAGCTCCCACAGAGGCTGGGGTGTGTAGACCTCTCAGGTGACCATGTGCCCTGATGATACTGTGGGAATCTATTACTGGGGAAAAAGAGGAAAACAGACTCCGAAGCAAGTAGCACAAGAGAGAGGGAGAAAGACTACCTCAGAGAAAGCATGGGGTATCAGTCTTGTGCCCAACCTGTGGTGTAGGGAGGGGAAACAAAATGAACAAACTCAAGATGAGAAAAAGATCAGAGACAAAGAAAGATAATCTCTGCAGCTATTTCCTATCACCTGCTCGATTCTCATCGGTTTCCCAGCCCTTGGGTCCCTGAGCAAAGAGGCTCCTTCCCAACATCAGGCAGTTCAAATCGTTGCGTTGCTTGAAATCTGAAATCATCAACCCAGTCTTTATTACTTGAGATGTTGGTCATTTCTTTTCCAAAGCTAAAGAAAAGGCAGGTTGCCCTCCGACCTCAGAGAACAGTTTGGTTCGCCCTGTTTTTGCGAGGAGAGGAAGGCGATGAAGTTGTGGAGATCCTCAGCCAGCCCTTTGCAAAGCCGGCCAGCAAGGCTGGGTCTCTGTCCCTGGAGAAGTACCTGTGCCCTCGGACAGTCATTGCGGGGACTGTCTCAGACAGACCCAGGCAGGGAGTGCTCGGCAAGGGCATTTCATCAAGTTTTTGGTTGGGCTGGATATATAGGGTGACAGCTATACAAGTTTCATGCATTCTTTGAAAATCATGGGTAGGATTTAGGTTTACGATGTCCTAATACAGAAGAGAAATTCGGGTCTGATATCCTTTTCCCAACTTCTGGTTAATTGCCAACTTCTTTATATGAGCAGCACACTAACAATTACTCAGTGCCTTTAGACTTAACTAGATTGGACTACATAATGGTAAACTCATACCAATCTAAATCCTGTGGTGTCACTAGCTGTCAGAATAGCATGTATGCATTAGGTGCTTAATAGTTTTCCTTTTTTTTGGCATGATATGATCATTGAATCAGGACACTTGTCATACTATACATTATCAAGGGAAAGCACCTATTGTTTATAACTCAGCAATTAAACTAATGCAAAATAAGTAACATTTAATATATAATATTTATAGGTAATAAAATACGTATAAAATATTCATTTTGTAGTGACTGAATTTGTATTTGGTACCAGACAATAAAAATCCAATGGAAGCCGAAGCATAGGGCTGTACAAGGAAATCTGTGGTCACATTTTACTGTTTTAAAATGTAAACCTGAACAAGAGTTTTAATAGAGATGATGAACATTAAGAATTTTGTCTTGAGAAACCATGCAAATATGTATGAAAATACACTTAACTACTCAATACTTATGGTGACTTACATAGCCTTATGTTTAGTTACATTATCATTTACAAAACCCATTTGTTCAGCCAATATTTGAGGCCCTTCTGGGATATGAAGGAGAATAAGGCCACACCTACCAAAGGCACATTATCCCGTGGGGAAGTCAAGCATAGAAATGAGCAACAGATGATAAAGTGTCAAAGACACTAGGATGGAATGTGTCCATAGGTGATAAGATGAAGAAGGGGTCTCATTTATTTGTTTTTTTTTTCCTCAAAGATAAATCTAGGGCCAAGTCTAGATGAGTCAGTGCAGAATGAGTGATTTTTTTAGCAGTGGCAATAGACTTGACTTGGCAAGCCCAAGATAGATAACTCTTATTCTGGAGCTCCTGATACTGACAGTGCAGAGAGAATTTCTCCAGCAAGACCAAGATTCAACTGACAAAAATTATTGTTCAGTGAACTGTTGCTCACACTTGACCCACAATCTTGCAGCTGGGATAGACTCAGTTCAATGTCAGATAGAGAGCTTCTTATACAAAAAGAGAAAAAACTAAACCTTTGCCACAGTGAGTCTTCTCTGTATCAACCCAAGGAGAGAATTTGACTGTATTCTAAACTGTCTTTGTAATGCCTGGAAAGAAATGGTGAAATTCATACCACTGAAAATACGTGCAAGTAGGTGAGACATAAAGGTGAATCATTATCCTAAGATTCACGGAGTCAGAATACATCTTGCAGTTTCTAGGCTATGGGTATGTAGGCTGTTCTCACAACCAGATTGCCTCCTGTCTCTATGTCCCCAAACCCAGCATCCATTCAAGCCCAGTTGCAATGCCACTCCTTTTCTTGGCCTTTCCTGATTTTCCAAAGAAGTGCAAAACGTCACCATGCCTTGCCATTGACTTTCTTATAAAGCTATGTTCTACCAGTTACTTATAATTAATTAATTCTCTGAACAGCAAACACTTATTGAGCACCTACCATAGTCTAATTTGGAAGGATATGGTTGTGAACAAAACAGACAGTGCTGCAGCCCTCATAAAGCTAACATTTCAGCCCAAGAATTCATAGTTTAATGATGAAATAAACAAGGTAATTCAGTTCACCGTGACAGGTGCAGCAAAGCAGAGAATAATGTGACAGAGAGTTAACGGGGGGATACACACTAGGGCCAGGCTTGAGTCAAGGGGGATGTCCAAAGGGGGAGTCGTGAATGACCTGACCTGGCTGTGAAGCTGAAATGGATCATGCTTCACTTACACAGATTTGACCTCCCCTACCGAACTGTATTATTTTTATATTTCCATAGCACCTAACGTAAGACTTGGCCAATAGAAGGGAACCCAATAATAGTTGCTGAAATGCCTCCTGTGAGATAACCCTTTTTCTCAGGGGTCCCTAGCAGAACCGTGACTGTAAGGCAAGGAATGAGGAACTGTTTAGGCTTGGGGATTTCTCCTCTTAGAGCTGCAGCACCGATGGTTTATTGTTTTGTACTGTGTGGAGATTTGAGAGATAATGAATCATGACACGTCTCTTTCCCTCTGAGTTCTGAAAAACCTGAAAAGTAAAGAGAAGGGTGGGACAGATGGAAACTGAAGTGCCAGCCTTCTTATTAGGGTTTCCATTAATGCACCTGAGCTGGGAGAGTTTCATTTCACTCTGCAGCCAAGATCTGTAGCGCTTCCTGAGCTGAATCTGTAGTCCATCCTCACAAGAGTTGGGGGTCTTAAGAACAGTGCAGACACCGGTCTGGATACCCAGATCATTTTCTTACACCCTCAGAGGGCACACACAGGTCTGATCCTTTCTTTGAGGGTGCTTGCAATGTGGAAGTCGAAACACAACCAAACGCACAGGCATGTCCAGGGCAGAAAGTAGCTGCTGAATGACACATGCTTCGATTCAAATGACACCGATCCAGAGAGTGTGGAATTGGAAGCATAACAGTACTGTTATTTTTACTACTTCTAACAGGGGAGAAGCTCCTACTTTGGGCCAAAATAGGAACATAGAGAAAGGGGAAAACTGCAGCTCCTACTGAATAATTAGTAGAAGCAATCATTAGTTATCTGTGGGGGGGAATACTTAAGGTCTTCCCAGTTAGTACCCCCCTCATTCCTCAGCATTCACTTTGGGGGCTCTCTTAAGAATTTTAAGACATCGTGTGAATCACTAGTATCACACTTCGAGGTAGTTTGTAAGGATCATTGATCTTTTTAAAATTTCGGCCATCAAACTGTAAGTCAATTGAGTATGAAGCCCTCACTGCGGAACTTACAGATACAAGGGTGCAGGTGCTACATTTCCACGCTCATCTCCATCGACACAAGCATTGTCACTATAAGCTGTAAGTGTATCCAGCAATACCAATTGCCTGAACATACTGTGTGGTTCCAGACTTCGCTCGGGATGATTTGACTTCGTGTCTTTCTCCTTCTTACCTCTTAAAGAGCTCTGCTATATCATCAAGTCTTCTGAAATGTGACCCCTCTGCGATGTCTTCCCTAATCTCCATGATCTGTCACCTGTCCCAGCCTTCCTTAGAGCAACTACTTCCTGTATGCGTAAACCCACTGCGTATACTTCCATTGAAGCCTTTTTCCTCTTACAGGGGAATTTTCAGTTTGCATTGGACTCTGTTCAAAAAGGAATGGTCTATCACTGCCTCAACTATTCTTCTCAAAACCTCTTAGGATGGACTCTTGCTCCTCTGAAGCAGATGACAGATGCAGCACCACCTCTTCCAAGATGCCTTCCTTGACCATCAGATTAAAAGCGGTGCTCCCCAACACTCACACCGTGTTGCCTGTTTCCTTGTCTTCATAGCACTTATTATTATTCTGGAAAATACTCATCAGTTTATATATCAGTCTCCCAGACACCATGAGAACAAAACTTTGTCTTGTTCACTGAGTCATCCCCAGCATCAAGAACTCCTATCACAAAGCAAGTGCTCAATGAAAATTTGTGAATAAATACATGAATCCCCTAATCATCTTTTTATTGGTGCTGTTAGGATAGAAGAAAATTACTGGTATTTGCTGACTGACTGACTGACTGAATGGATGCATGAGTAACTTCTTTGTGTGAAGACTAAAACACAAAACTAGAGAGGATACATTAATAATGGAGATTTCAGGGTCGAAAGTTTGCCTTTGGTGATAAAGGGAAGCTGGCAAATTAGTCAGTGAGGCACCCTTCCCCATGAATCATGTATTTTCTCTCAGGCATTCTTGCAAACCAATGGTCTTTTAAAATCCACTATTGAGCAACTGTCAATATCTCAAACATGTGCTTTCAGATCCCTGTGACAGAATTTAGAGTGAATGTGTATCTGACATCAGAAAATAAAATAGAGTAGGCTGTTAAGGAAATTGACATTTCCATCATTGATTTTTTGTTGTTGTTGTTATTGTTATATGTGTTTAGTTTAAGGTCTTTTGCAAGTTCCATTAAATCTAACGGTTTTATCTTTTCTTGGGTATTTATTTGTTCTCTAAGTAAGAATGAGGTAGAATACAAACCGAGCCCTGGTGGGAACAGTGCTAATATCCGCATTAGATGTCAATTTCCCTTCCTTCATACTTTTGATGGAGTTCCCTCTCCTCTCATGACATTTATCATAACCTCTTCTAAGATAGGGTCATTGACAGTCTTTCTGCCATAGGGCAGTCCATTTTTGATTGAAGAGCTGTGACATGTATTTTTACAACTCCATCCCCACCTGTGTCTTGCCCAGACAAGATAGTTAGCATGGAAGTTTCTCAAAGGAAGGTACGTGTAGCCATTGTCTAGATTAGGGTGGCACAATGGTGATGTTGATCTCCAAAAATCCCTAAGAAGGAAACTCATTGGCTGACTAACAATTTTAGACTAAAGGAGGCTGAATATGGTTTGTATATGGAATCATCCTGAAATGAAATAAATTCATTAGAAATGATCTCATTGTGGGATCACTAAATCCATTCATTAAAACAACAACTTGATGTCTGTCTTCCTTTTTCGTTCCTTCATTTTTTTCCATCAGTCTCATTGGAAGCTGTGGTCTGCCAGAGGTGGGGTGTCAGATTGGAATGAAAAAAACAGTCCAGGGAGGCTTCTTGCTGTCCAAGGAGGGAGGAAAAAACATGAGAGGGGAGAAGCCAGGAGGAACTTTGTTGTAGGATTGGAATTGGAGGTATTGATGTGAACCCTCCACCCTGAGATACTAAGATCACTGGCTTCCCAGTAGCAAGGAGCACAACCAGGGTCCAGATTTTGCTTCCTAAATACCATTTCTCTACCGAAAGGAATGAGATTTCATCACAGAAATGGCCGATGCCCAGGTCTAGGTTGGGCAAACAACAAGAGAACCTGAGCATTTTATTGGACTAGAAAGTAAGAAAATGGTCATAGAATGATGAGGGCAGGCCGAAAGGAGATAGAGACAGCTTAAGGGACTCCCATGGCCAAGATCAGGGACAATTGGAGCCTCAAATAAATATAAATAAAGGAAGAGATTATAACTCACTAAATTAAACTGGAATCCACAAGTCCATAAAATAAACAAATAAATTCTTGAAAAGATTGGGGGTTTCCTATAGAATAAAAAGCAAACTGCAGAAGACATGATGTGATCAGAAAGTCTCAATCTCACAGTAATAATCACTCTGATAGATGATTCAGCCAAGACATATCAGTGGCGCTAAAACCAGTGGTAAGTCTGAGAAGAAGAATGGGATTTTACTTAGTCTCAAATTGTCTCTTCACAAAATATTATCAGTTACAGAGCGGGCAGGGTCAGGTCACTCTACAGGCACAACAGTCCCAAGCAGATCCTGGCCACGGGGTGGGATATAACTAAAAGAGCAAAAACACCACACCTGGTAATCTGGCCAAAAATAAAAACTAAATGCATATCTGGGTCTAATCACAGAGAAATAATAGAGAAACTCCCTTCCACCAAACTACTGACCCATGAGCTTTGAAAATGAATCCCCAGGGAAGGTCAGGGGCCTGTCGCAGACTGGAGGAGACCCAGGGGCTGACAGTGGGCGCCATGCTTGACCCTGGCTTGCACTCTTTTTCTTCAGAGGGTGTCAACGGGACAATTAGAGAAACTTGGAGGAGGCCTCTGGGTAAAGAATGTACGGGAATTCTGTGTACCAGTCTTTCAATTTATTTGTAAATTTGAGATTGTTTCTGTATATTTTAGAGTTTCACCTAAGATATTTATTTCTCTTGTTCTGATCTTTTATATGACAAAATAGTTATTGGATATATTATAGCCATATTTATCCATTAATTTATATGCCCATTAATACCATGGTTCTAATCTAAGCAAACATCAAGTGTGTTACCATACGTTGAGGCCTTCTGTCTGGCTCCCTTCCCCCTTCCCGTCCTGTTTTACTGCACTTTCTCCACCCTTCTCTCCTTTCTACACCACCATTCCTGTAACCCGTCTTTGCAGACACTGTTCTTTTAGCCTGGAATGTCTTTCCTCTGTCTTTTCATACGGCTGCCTTGTCTCCGTATTTCAGTGCCTTCAGTTCTTAGGTCATGTCACCTTTTCAGAGGTCTCATCTAACTGCCCCATCTACTGAAAATAACTGCCTTCTCTCACATGACCCATGCATGACTCTCAGAGGAATTGTTGATTGTGTTTATTTACTTGTTTATTCAAGTATTTGTTTTCTGCCTCCTTCCCCTTTAGGTTGTATAAGGACAGGGCTTCTGTCTTTCTGGTTTACAGCTGTGTCTCCAGAGGTGACACAAGGCTGACACCCAGGAAATGCTCCAGAAGTATTGGCTGAATTAATCCAGTCTGTACTAGCATGCCTGAGATTTGGTGTTCTCTCTGCATTTATCTCACCCAACACTACATATCCAGGACCTAATCTCATGCTCAGTGCAGGGTTGTTGAATGAATGAATGAATGAATGAATGAACCATTGAAAGAAGATGGGCCTGGAATGAAGAGGCAGAATCTACATGAAGAAATCATCACCAGTCGTTATAATTTGAGTCAATTAATTACTCACACTTTTAGATATTTTGAGACAAATTTTATGGCAAATGCTACCCCTTAGGAGTGATATGCAACCTTCTGTTGAAGCAGAAAGGATACAGCGAGAATGTTCTCATCTTTCAGTTTCCTGAAAGTTCAGACATACAAAAATATCATAACTTTGAAGTTCTGATAACTCCAGTGTTCTCACTCTAAAATGAGGCCAGGATGTCTGAAATATCTGGTCAGAAAGGCTGAGAATGTATTTTTTATTTTGTTTGGTTCTTCTACGGGGAAAACTAAATTCCCAGGGCTTAAAAGAACATATTTTAACAAAAGCAAGAAAAGTAATTTTCTGAAGAATGTGTGTGTACATATATATAAGCTAGACAGACATCTTATCCAGAACGTGAAATATTCACGCTCTTTAAAAATATGTCAGAAGACATGTATAGTAGATTAAACTGTCACTCAATAATTATTCATGGAGAACTTACTATGTTGACATCACGTAGGCACTTTGGAGTGGGAAAACATGTAGGAGAAACATGACAATGACAGGATGCCCTGAGTTCCTGGACCCAAGCTGTGGACTTTCCAATTACGTGTGTGTGTGTAGCTTGTTTGAAATAGGTTTCCATCATTGACTATTTCAAAACCATCATATGACATTCTTGGTTATTACTTGATTTCCATGGCTTGGTATTGAAGTATCATCCTGTGATAAGTAAAATAGCCTATAATTTTTCCACCAAGTGTTTTTCTAGAGGTTCACAGCTGTAGGGTAAAGGATCTGAGCTGGTGTTTGGAGCTCACACCACTGAGGATAGGCATGTCACACAGCATTCAAAGCATCCCCCATGTCTCTATAGCTCTTTACATCCTATTCTCTTCCAATCTTCCCACCTCTTTTGGAGGGGATGCAGAGCAGAAAGAGATGGCAGAAAGGTCAAGGTTTTTACCAAGTTTGCCCATTGCAGAAGGATTATTTGCAGAATTTTAATGTAGGCCAAGCCTACAGTGGAGTATCTGGTTCTGACACTACAGAGCCAGACCTCTCATTGATTTACATTGCACATAATCTCTGCACAATGGAATGCTGACTGTATTTAGGTTAACCTTGGCATTTTTCTGAAGGTTGGCCATGACCCTGAGAACCCAGGTCTGGCAAGTCAGACTGAGGGTTACACATAGGGATCGTGACATGTTCTCAACTGGCCAAGCCGACTGGGGTCACTGAAGTAAAGAAAACGTCAGGTTCCTGGGTCCTACCCTTGGTTTACATTATACCTTCCATAGGTGAGGCTTAGACACATGGACTTTCCAAAACTCTATAGGTAATTCCACACAAGCACCTAAGTTTGAGGGAATCTGGTGAACATTTTCCCATATTTGCTGCATCATTTTATAAAAATGCCTGGCTGGCTGCAGAGGGGAACCTCAGGATCATAAAAATATATACCTGTGGGATCTACTCCAGACTTGCTGAATCAAAGTATGTAAGGTGAGGACCCAGATCCATATTTTTAATAGGCACTCCCAGGTGATTCTTAGGACTGGGGAAGTCCTAAGTATACAGTCATAAAAACGGAAAGAGGATGAACTCAGGAGTGTGATCTGGGTGACAGGCAATTCTTAGGCAGCCCTTATTGTGCATTTGCTAGTATTCACCCATTACATTTACTTGTCCTAACAACCCTATAAACCTCACTGTACAGATGAGGTGCTGAGGCCGGGAAAGGTTGAGAACTCACCCAAGGTCACATGGCCAATAAATAGCAGCACTGGTATTTGATTCTAGACCTTTTGGTTCCAAAGTTCAAGATTGTAATCATGATGCTGAACAGCCTCTGCCATTTATTGGATGTGTCATTACAGTAATTTATTTAAAAGCTTTGAGCTGCTGCTTCTGTTTTCATTCACACCCACCTTGCAGAAGATTAAATGTTTAAACATGATGAGCACATACTAATGATAATAGTAGCTAAAATATTGTTCGCAGTAGCCAGAAATCTTTGCATTCTTATGCATTTTCTCACTTAATCTTTCATATAATTCCATGAGCAGATACTATTACACTCAAACTTTAAAGTTAAGAAACTGAGGTGCCTAGAGGGGTCAACATATATTGGGCACACAGCTAGAAAGCTGGGAAACTGGTTAGCAGGTGCCCAGTCACTGTTAAAAGAACGGCATGAATTGTTGAAGTGACTTTTTAATGTCAAAACCACAGAAGCCAGGACTCAGATAGATTCTCACTCTTCTCCCCTTTTGCTCTATTTTCTAACAACCATGAAAGTGAAACAGTAACTCACTGAGCTTCCAGCCTGCACCTGAGTGTAGCAACAAGCTGCCTCTGCTGTTTGTATGGTTGTCTTTATCACACACTTTAATCTTCCACTCTCCACACGTATCGTAACTTTAAAATATCAAAAGAATAAGCATGACTCTTGTTCATGGAAGGTGGCCGTATGAGCTTAAAAATGAGACACTGCAGCTGGATTTGGGCTTGGAGAGGTGCCAGAGCCTGCAGGTAGTGGGAAGAGCAACACCTGGGCAAGTGTGCGTTGTTGTGTGAACTGTGAAATCACTCTCTTCACACCAACCACAGGGATATTCTTAGTGTGCTGATTTTGGCTTTTAAGTTAAGAGGGAGAAAATGCACCTTACTTTCAACTGTGGCTGTGCAGTGGCCACAGAGTCAGACCACAGCCCTTTTGTTTGACCCCGAGCCTCACCCCAGGGGCCGCACTTGGGTGAGACGTCAGGAGCCCCTGGGTCCCTGACCTCATGTGACCACCTCAGATCTCTATGCCCTGGATTGTCCGTTTCCTCTTCTGGAAAATGAGTGATTTGAACCCTGCTTTTCCTGGAGCCTGTGTGTGGCTGTGGGGAAGATCTTGGTGCTCCTTGCATCCCAAATGCACTCATGTTGAACTCTGCGTGTGCTTCTGATTTTCATTATAGTCACTTCATTACTATTTTCAGAAACACATGTATGAAATTTACAAAGAACTAAGAAGTAGCTTTGTGTATCTATTTCATTATATATAGTTTGCATACATATTAAGTGTATAAAACATCATATATATTACATGCTGAAATTTTTGTTGAAATGATCCTATCAAAGGCTGTAACAAGAATCTGTGCTCAGGTTCCCAGCAACAAGTAACACATTGCTTTACTTACTGTATGAAAAATTGTTATCCCCCAATAGACATAGAATTAATGAAAACTTTACTAGGAATTATATTCCTTCCTGAATGATTGTTTACCTTTTTCTTATGAGTTAATTTTCTACATGTGTTTGAAATAGGGTTATGGCTTTGCTCATACGGGGGGATTTAATAATTAAGAGTAGTTCTGCAAAGTGTGGAAGAAGACGTAGGGCCAACCCAGAACAAGCTCGGGCTTCACTTGCATACTGACAATCTTTGAAATGACCTATCAAGTTCTATTTTCATGCACACCTCTTTTAGATATTTTCTCTCATTCCGTGTCTACTTGTTGATGACGGTGGTGCCGAAACAACATGCATGCTGAAGACTTCCAAGCACTGGTGTCTTTGAGATTTAAAACCCTGTACAATACCAGAAAAACCAAAAGCCCAAATCAAGTCGCCCTTACGCTTGCACTGGGGATTTATGAAAGGGGTAGCCCTCTAAAAATAGTCTGATAAGAGCTCCATACCAATCTTTTGAGAAGCAGATAAGCACTAGTTTCTTAGAACTTCAGATTCAAACCTTTTGTCCTGATTTCTTCTTATCTCACAAAGGTGGGAAAAGATGGAAGCACACAGTGCCTGGAAAAAGGGGGTAGAAGTGGGATCACTTCTGTCAGGAGGAAGAGCTTCACATTGTTAAAAGGGGCTCCTCTAGTTTGACAAGTGAAAGAAAGAGTTGCAAAGGTATGTACCCCTTGAAGAGCCTCACGGAAAGGTATCCTCGTCAGGAGGGCCCGTGGAGCGGCCAGGCAGGCTGATGGCTTCAGGCTTCAGTCTGCTGGTGCCAGGTGACAGAGCACCAGTCAGGATTCGGGCAGAAAGGCAGAGCTCTTGGTCGGGTATGCGTATGGATTTGTTACAGATTCGGCCGCATGTAATTGTGGGAGCTGGGCCCACAGCCTCTCTAAGGCTAGTGTCTCCATGTCTGATGTGGGAGCTGACATCTGCTGGACAGGAAGCTGGGGTGGGATGTGAAGGCTGATGTAAAGTTGGGGAGAGAGAGGGCAAGCTGGAGCCCACAGGTACGGAAAGGCACCCCCAAGGATTGAGTAGGGTAACCTACAGGAAAAGGAAGGAAAGAAGGAAGAGAGGGAGGAAAGAAAAATTAAAGTTCTTCCTCACTGGGCATTCACTCCAAATGATACCAGGAAAAGAAAACAGACACAATTTGAAATGAAAAGGTAATTTTGTTAGTAATTCCAGCAGAGCATTTTGTAGTTAAGGTTTACGGCAAGCAAGAAAAATTGCAGTGGGAAGAAAATTACTCATTGCATGCAGGAATTATTAAACTATCTTTCTGTTAGCACATACATAGCATGCCTTCACCTCTCATCACAGAATCTGGGCACTCCCAGAGATATCTAAATTTAACAAGACAAACAGCAGATGGAGAGAAATATCACCCCACCGTGGCTCTCCTGGTGTGAACTGTGATTCATTAAGGTTCACAAAACAATTATGGATCACAAACAAATTGGTAGCACAGTACCAAGGTGTGTCAAAGAGTCAAAAGAAGGAAGGATGTATGGATAGAGGGTAGATGGATAGGTGGATAGTTATTAAATTATCCGTCTATTGTTAGAAGGGAAGACAGAGAAGAATTTTATAGGATTAGAATTCAGATGACATGCAGGAGGTAGATATCACATGAAGAAAATGGAAATAAAATTTCTCCCTGGAAATTCTTGCTCATTTTGGAGGCTTTTCTTAGCATGTAAAGGATGGCCTCAGGGATGGTTGAGAAGAGAGGAAAAGCTGGTTTGTTACATCAGGTCTCTTATTTTCAAATTTGTCTATTCAGTCAACAGAAAACTGGGAGATGTGCTTAGAAAAGTTACTGACTGAAGTCTTTGCTCACTACTTCTCTTTCTAGACAGTGGGAAGACTGCCCGGCAATCTTTTTTGCATTTAAAATTTTCCTATTCTTGATCAAATCATATTTTGTAACAGTTCATATCCAATTCTATTCTTTTCATTCCCGTTAGTTTCAGCAAAAATTACCTGTAGCAACTTAATATATGAAAATTAGCTCAGGAAGTGTTCTTATAACTCAGAAGGACTTATTGTACTTATTTAGAAGTTTAATTCACTACCTTTGGGACCACTGAAGAATTCTCTCGTGCTTTCAAATATAATGTGGTTCTGTGTTTATATCACCATCGACAATTCAAGAAGGGAAAATGGCTTGAGCAAACATTAAAAGTGGTTTTAATATACTAGAAGCATAATTAAATGACTGTTCCTCACACACCTGTGGAAATTTCTTTGGAAATGTAAATTAGCTTAAGAGGCAGCATACAAGTTTCTCTTGTGTACTTAAGTAAAACTGATATAACTGATAAATCATAGCTCTTCAAGTTCAAATTCTTCAACAGTCTCTGAGTCTTGAGACTATGATAATATGTATCACAGTGGTCAAGGCGATATCATTTTATCAAGTTTGGGAAAATCAATAGTGAGTGGTTCACCAGTGAGAATGAGAGAAAAATCCAACCCAAATTATTAGTATGGTTAGTTTCTCATGGGCAAGTCCAGGAATCCGGCGCAATAAGTAGCAAGTTGTTGCTGGTCCAGGGAAGATATCCCTCCTCCATCCACCAACTAACCAACTTTAGTATTAAGGGATTTATTTATTTTCTTTATATTTTTCACTAGAAACTAGACATGAAATGGAACATATTTGACTGTGAACATTTGTGCAGTCGACAAAATGCACAACATTCATTCATTTAACAAATTCAGCCAATATTTATTAAGAACTTACTTGTACCAGATACTTGGCAGAAGACTACAAGGAAAACAGGATGCCCAGCCTCATGGAGTTCACACATTTAGTGGCCAAGACCAGCATGTAAGTGGTCAGTTACCATGTTCTGTAGAAACATGGTAAGTGAAAGGGGCACAGCTAAGGGGTGTTAGAGCATCACCCAGGAAGGGCATCTCCCCCAGGGCAGGAGTCCAACAAAAGCTCTCAGGATGAAGGAATGTTTCTGTTAAGTCCTTCAAGAAGAGGACATAGCTGATAAAGAAAGCGTGCTCTAGACATGAAAGGAGAGCCAGAGAGAAAAGAAAGCTTGATGTGTTGCAAGAAGCGAAAGCATTTTACAGCCAGAGCTTATGCAGTGAGGGTGGGAGATATGGAAGAAACAGATCAGTGACGTACATGGTAATCAGAGCACAAAGGACCTGGTAAGCCCTGTCATAGAGCTTGGGCTTTATTGAGGGGTTCAACAATAATAATAATAAAATAAGAACAACTAACATCTATCTAGTTCTTACATGGTATGCTTTTCATGTATTAACTCATTTACTCTCCTTGTGACCCCATGGGGTAGGTATCATATTATTATGCCCATTTTACAGAAAAGAAAATTGGTGCCCAGAGAGGTTAACAAACTTCTCCAAGGTCACAAATGACAGAGCAGGACCAAACCGAGGCAGTCTGGCTCCACGGTCCATGCCTTGAAGCCTGTCGTCACTGGGAACAGGGAGTGGCATGTTCAGATTTGCATTTTTGAATATCCACTTCTTTCAAAGGGTAGAATTTGGATTGGAGGAGTGGACAAGAAAACATAGAAACCCCTTTAGGAAGTCATTGATTCTTGAGAACAGATGCCAGAGATTGTACAACATGAGTGGCAAAGGGGGAAAGGAGGAATCTTTGAGAAATAATAGAGGTATTCAGGGGGTCCTGGTGATTAACTGGCTGCAGGAAATGAGGAGATGCAGTCAAATGCGGTGCTCTGGTGTCTGGTGGCCGTAGGATGGCTCGTGGTGCCCTTCCTCGAAAAGTGGAACACAGAAGGTGAAACTGGCCCTTCCTTCCTGCCTTCCTGTTTTCCCTCCTTTCTTACTTTGTTTTTGTTCTTTCCTCATCAAATTCGTGATATTTATTTTGCACAGAAGTAACTGCACTCAGTTTTGGACTTGCTGAATTTGAGATGCCAGTGAAATTTGTAAATGAAGAAGAAATAGCTGGACTCAAGGATTTGGAGCACAAAGAAGACAAATGGGCAGGGAGTGAAATTTGAAAACAAGCAGCATATACATAATGCTTAGGCCATGGACATGAATGAGATCACCCAGGGAGAGCAGACAGGGAAAACAAGGGCTAGACTGGAATCTTGATTTTCAACAATTCAGTGTGGAAAACTAATGTATAATGCTGAATTCTATTATGAACAGCTTCTACTTTATGAGCAGTATTTTCAAACTCATTGAGTGTAAGTTGAAAAGACAAAGTTGTGGAGGAAAGCGTCATAGGGTTAACTAGACCTAGTGGCTCCGGCTCCTTGGTGTGCATTTTATTCCCCTTTCTGTGTTTAAGAATAATATTCTGTGAGGAAGAACAAAAGATTAACAGGTTAATATCTGGTAGAGCCTACGAGAGAAGTACAAACAAGTGAATTTTGATAAAATACTTCAAACGGCTAAACGTACACACGCAGGTATGAGGTCAAAAGGATTTAAGTTCAAATCCCAATTTCACCTCTCAGCCAGCATCTGAGTGACTTTGGGCAGGTAATACCACCTCAGTGAGCCACAATCACCCGTGAACTGAGATGGCAGAAACTAACTCCCAGTACCGACGCAAGGATAAATGGGATGTTTGTAAAATGCTCCATGGTTCATGATTGTTGGCTATTTTTATTTTTCTTTTGTCTTTAGAGCTACCAAGATTTTATTAATTCTGCCTTTTTCTGGTATTTCAAAAGAAATTTCCTGTCATCATTTGAAAAATAAAACAGGGGTCTGTCCTTTTAGGAATGCTGTCAAGTATTGTTTAGGGTCCTAACTTGAGCATAGAAAACCAGCAAACCTGCAGTTGGCTTCATAAAGAAAAACATCATCTTTATCACTTTAGATGTTGAATTTAGATGAAACAAGGACTTCATCCTTTTTTGGAAAAGGGAAGCATGAGAGAAAGGGTGTTCCAGTGGCTAAGATTATTCATTTAGCAAACAATACCTTCTCCAAGGTTAGACTTAGGTGTTTGACATTTTAATAAGGAGGAAAAGCAGTGAGGGACTTTTATATAACATCTTTCAATGATTCAGTTTTGAGTATTAAATGTACTAGACTATTTAAGATTCAAGAGGGGGAAACAAAAAGGAATTTGGCATTGTAGGAAAGTTCTGCCACGATGATATGGTAGGTGTTAATACTCTCTTATTTAGATTGTAGAAACTTAGATCTTTCTGAATTTATAAACCTAAATACCTGTTTTTCAAAAAGGCGAGATGCATCCTCCTTCATTCCATGCCCACAGGCCTTGGAAAACAGTCTATGTATATCTAAAACCCTTCTAAATTTGATCAGCTCATTTAGTTTGAATTAACCAACCACTTAGATACGTAAGTAGGCATTAAGGGCCAGCTCCAAGCACGTGATTCAGTCTCTATATAGTTTAGTGGTTAAGAGCCTCAATTTCTTCATTTGCAAAATGGGAGGGGGGCTGACATTGCAAATCCACAGGATTATTGGACCAGGATGCGGAGGCTATCACTTGGCACTTAGTGTGATTAATATAAATACAAGTTAATAAAAAACATATTTTAGCACATCTAAGGGTAAACTTTATATTATCATGAAAATTCATTTAGCTGAAAGAGCTCTATCTCATGTATGTAATATTTCTGAGTAAATATCAAAATATTTTATTAAAATATGTCTACTTAACAAGAAATAACAAGTGTTGGCGAGGATGTAGAGAAATGGGAATCCTCCTACACTGTTGGTGGGAATGTAAATTGATACAATGGCTGTGGAAAGCAGTATGGCGGTTCCTCAGAAAACTAAAAATAGAAATACCATTCAACCCTGTAACTCCACTTCCAGGAATTTACTTAAAGAAAATGAAAAGCCCTTATTCGAAAAGATATATGCACCCCGATGTTTATTGCTGTATTCGTCACAAATAGCCAAGATATGGAAGCAACTTAAGTGTCGATCAGTAGATGAATGGGTGACGAAGATGCGGTACATATACACAATGGCATATTCTCTAGCCGTGAAAGAAAAAAAAAGAAATCCTGCCATTTGCAACAACATGGATGGATCTAGAGGGTATTATGCTTACTGAAATAAGCAAGGTGGAGAAAGAGAAATAGCATATGATTTCACTTATTTGTGGGATATAAAAAGCAGAACAAAAGGAACGAAACAGCAGTAGACTCAGACACTGAGAAATGACTAGTGGCTTCCAAAGGGGACGGGTTGGGGTGGGTGGGTGGAGAGGTTGAAGGGTATAAAGGGGCACAAAATTTCTCAATCATAATGTAGGTTGGTCACGGGGATAGTAGTACAACATGGAGAATACAGTCAGTGATTCTGTAACATCTTCCTATGTTGACAGAGTAGCTGTACTAGTGGTGGAGGGAGGATTTAATAATATGGGTAACTGCTGAACCACTGTGTTGCACACTTGAAACTAAGATTGTATATCAACTATACTTCAATTAAAAAAAAAGATATCATAGGTAAAAAAAAATATGTCTACTTAAAATACTTCAAATATTGTGTTAAGGTACATCTATTAATATTTCTATTACATATAATATTTTAAGGTATATCTTTTGTATTTCTGTTAAATCCATCATTGGTAGAAATATTTATCTTTAGCTTTTCTTAGAGAACATAGTAATGTAGGATAAATGGGATGAACTCCCACAGCAGGTTGCTATGTATTTTCATGCCAAAGACAAATGGGAATAATAACTAACTGTGGGTGTAAAGTTTGCCCTTTTAAAAGAATATGTGAATTCTGAAGGCATCTGAAATTCAGGACTAACTATAAAATGTAATCATAACTCTCAGATGCTCTCTGGAGAACACTATTGAATTTCAGGATGGTCTATAAAGATGCCTTATTTGGGACTAAGTAATAATGTCCTAAGGATGATACTTTCTTGTCCATTTTCCCCCTCCTTTTCCTATCCATTTTTTAGATACAAATTTACACAGAGTGAAACCCACAAATCATAAATGGATAATTATAAAGGGTTCTGAACCCAATTCCAATATGTGAGTGTGGGAAGCTCCCTGTCTCCCTTGCAAACAATTCAGGCATTACAGTTTAACTCAATTCTGACCCTATATCTGGGGAAACAGTATCAGATACCCCAGGTAAGGGCTCAGTCCTGCCCCACCTCCCCACTTCAGATGCTAGCCGCACTCACAGAATTCAGAATTCAGAGAAACATTTTACTAACTAGATTAGTGGTTTATTATAAAAGGATGTAACTTAGGAACAGCCAGATGGAAGAGACGCACAGGGTAGGGTATGGGGAACGGTGTGGAGTTCTCATGCCCTCTCTGAGCATGCCACATTCCCCAGACTCCAAGTGTACACCAACCAGGAAACTGAACTCAGATCTTTTGGGTTTTAATGGAGGCTTTTATTATATAGGCATGATTAACTCATTGCCATTACTGATTCAAGCTCTAGCCCCTCTTCCTTATCATTAGGGTAGGGTATGGAACTGAAATTTACAGCACTCTAATCACATGGTTGGTTCCCATGGCAACCAGCTTCTATCCTTCAGCACATTCCAATAGTTGCCTCATTAACATAACAAAAGACATCTTTGCTCCTCTCAACACTTACAAATTTCCAAGAGTTTTAGGAGCTCTGTGAGAAATGGGGGACTTAGTCAATGTATATATTATGATAAAATCACAACAACACAAATTCAATAAGATTTGAAAAATGCATACACTATATAACACATACCTCTATTGTGATACAAAGCATTAATTTCATCACAAAATGTTCCCTTGTGCCTTTTCAGTTCATTCCAAACCCCTACTTCAGAAGCAGTCGTTCTTCTAATTTTTATAAAATTGGACTAATTTTAACTATTTAGAACTTTATATAATGGGATTATTCAGTATGTATTCACTTTCATTCAGCACTGTATTTTTTAGATATATCTGTGTTGTAGCATATTAGTTTGTTCTTTTTCATTGCTAAGTAGTATTTCATTGGATGGATAGAATGCTTTTTAAAAATTCCATTCTTCTGATGATGGATGTATGGGTTATTTCCAATTTGGGAATATGAGTAAAGTGACTATGGGAACATTCTTGAATACTCATGAGATCAACATATTTACTCTTGGGTAAATACCCAAGAGTTGGAGTTCCGGAGTCCTAGAATTGGCATATGGTCTATTTATAACTAAGCACTACTGTAAGTGTTTTCAAAGTAGTTGTACAATTTTATACTCAACCAGTGATGTCTGAGAGTTTCAGTTACTGTTTACCCTTGCTAACATCTAGTGGTTGGTCAATCAGTCATTCTAGCTACTGTATATGTTGTGGTGTCTCACTGTGGCTTTAATTTGCATTTCGCTGATGGATAATGATGTTGAGCATTTTTTCATGTGCATATTGCCCATTTTTCATGTGTTCCTTGGTGAAATACCTCATACTGCATTTATTATTGGCTTATTTGCCTCTTAATTATTGTTGTAGGATTTCTTCATTTATTCTGTATATATTCTCCTAGTTATCACATGCATGTGAATTTTCTTAATAATGCCAAATGAACAGAAGTCAAATTTATCAAATTATTGTTTGCATAGTTAGCATTTGTGTCCTAAGAAATCCTTGCTTAATCCAAGGTCATAAAGATATTTTCTTGTGGTTTATTTTAAAACCTTTACAGCTTTAGCTTCTATGTTTAGGTCTATATTCACATTGATTTAAATTTCGCACTAGGAGTGAGGTAGGCATTGAGGTTTGTCTTTTGTTTTATGTGTACATCAAATTTTTCCACACATACATCCAATTGTTCCAGCATCATTTATTGAACAGATTTTGTTTTCCTCATTGAAATATTTCGGTATCCTGGTCAAAATAATCAATTGATCATATACATATGTGTCTATTTCTAGATTTTTCTATTCAGATCCATTGAATCATTTATTTTTGTTTTTCATTTATCTATTTTGGTGTCAATCGACTAGCTTGATTTTTGTAGAATTAGGGCAAGTCTTAAAATCAAGTAAAGAAAAGATTTTGCTGTGTTTTTAAATATTATTTTTGTCTAGGTCTATGTAAAGTCTAGGTCTTTTGTATTGCTATATGAATTTTAAAATTTATTGGTCAAATTAAAAAACACCAACAAAAAACCCACTCATTGGGATTATGGTTAGGATTGCATTGATTCTATAGATGAATTTAGCCATGAGCAACCTCTTGTGTATCTTTCATAAAATGTATTGCTAGTTAGTTTATGTATATTGATGCTATTGTAATTGGTATTTAAAAATTATCTTCTAATTTTTGGCAAGTATGCTGGATGCAGGGTCCTTCCATATATTGACACTGGATCTTGCAACCTTGTTAAGTTCCTTTATTAGATTTAGTAGTCTTAGAAATATCTACATAAGCAACTATGTCAGCTGCAAATAAAGATACTTTTACTTATTTATTTCTAATTCTTATAGTTTTTATTAATTTTTTATCTATTTTTTTCAAGTTTTTACATATTTATTTCTTTATTTTGGCCTTATCACACTGGCTAATGCCTCCACTACAAAGATGAATAAAGGGAGTGAGAACAGACATTTCTGCACTGTCTCTAATCTTAAGGGAAATTTGTTCTGTCGTTCACAACTAGGTATGAAAACCTATGGGTTTTCAAAGATTTCCATCAGGAAATTTTACAGATTGAGGAAGTCTCTGATTTTGTGAAATGTTTTTCCTTATGCTTACATTTTTCCCTTTTTCTGTCAGTGCCTTGAATTGAATTATCCAGTTTTATGGTTCTATTTAATGGGGAAGTGAAGTCTGATACATGTTATCCATTGTTATATTATGGCTGGATTGGAAATCCCTTATCCATTCTTCTGTGTGTAATATAGGGTTTATGATTGAATTGGTGAACACTTAATAATAAATGTAACCATCATCACAACAGCAGAAACAACTAGCAGTATATATGGAGTACTTACTTGGGGCTTGTGCACATTCTCTACTACAATACTAACAACAGCTTCCTTAGGTGAGCTTGTTAAATTCTTTGCACACCCTGAGACTTCACTCAGAAGAAGCATGTTTCCCGAGGAAACAGCTTGAAAATGGAATGGTTGGAATTTGAATGTTCTTATCCCCAAGACATCCTTGTTTTAACAGTATACAATACTACTGCTTATATCTTTGTCACCAAATTTCTTTGCTTTTCTCTCCTGCGGATGCTCATAGTCAGGATTATTCAGCCAAATTTAATGGATACCTACTAGGTATAAGACATCATTTGGTTCTGGACTTCCTTTCTGTAGTATCTTTGAATTGCTGCTCCTCCACTCTGGGTACGTTAATTCTCTTTATAGACAGATTTTGTTTCAGAATGTCTGCCCAAATTCTGAGTTTGACAGCACAACCTTCATTTTTCATTTCTAGACCTTGGCTTATAGATAACATGAAATATGTATGGGTATTTTATACAACTCAGCCATGGCTCTATATAAGCAGAGGCTGTCTATCAAAAATATATTGTCTCACTCACATAGATACAAAGTCTACATGACAAGCTATAGTCTCTCTGTCATTCTAAGGCCTCTCAGAGTGTTCATATTTGAAGCAAAAAATGGTCTGGTTTAATTCAAAGGGCCTTTAAAAGATTGTCACCTAATTGAGAATAAATATGAAAGGACTTTTCACCCATGAGCTACACATCCCTGGAAACTGGCAGGTAAATGGTCCCGCTAAGTAGATCACCAAAAACTTACTAAACACCTGCTTTCTCCCTTTCATTAATTTAACAAATATTTATTGATTGCTTACTCTGTGCAAATAACTCTGCTCAGCATTGGAAAAGCAGTGATGAAAAGTTAAATACGGTTTCTAACACCTTCACAATAACTGAGTTCTTGCAAACACTATGTGCAAAAACCCTCTGCCCTGATAGATTCTATCAGGCTGCTGCTGAAGGTACTGGTATTATAAAACTCATTAATATTTAATGTATTTGTTAGGTTCCCAGCTCTGAGGTAATGGCATATCTCAGGAAAGCCTCATTTGGGGACTGGGAAACTGAAGCTTAAATTTAAGTAACCCGCCCAAGGCCACACCCCCTTACATGACAGAGCTGAGGCTAATACCAGGTCCTCAGATGCCAGCTCCTGTCTTCTTAACCATCATGCATTACAATCCCCTCAAAATGTATGTTAAAGCCATACAGGCAATTGAATTGTTTGAAACATATTTAGTTTGTAACAATATATAAGCTTAAATCTCCCTAGAAAAACGTCTCTCCTTGGAATCATTTTTTCTTCTCTTCGGCTCTCATCTCGCCTTCCGCTGAAAACCACCCAAATGCCTTCACTGCGTGAGGAAGCCGATCATAACTGTGTCCGGTGGCCTCAAGCATCTTTCATAATCTGACTCCTCACTAACCGAATTTATCATGCGCCGCTCCTTTCGCTCCCCGGGCTTCAGTCGCAATGGCCTTTATCTGCCCGCCCTGGTGCCAGGGCTCCTACCCCCTGGCACTTGCTGCTCCCCAACCTGGTGCACTCAGGCTGCAGCTCTGAGCACGGCTGCTGTCTCCTCTCTGAGTCTCACCTCGATTTACCTCTTCAGAGTGTCAGGATTTCGACACGTTTTTCTTGGGGGAACACAACCCATGACACACTCATTCACTAGCAGCGTTGCCTCTGGGGAGACAACACTGAGAACTGGACAGAGTAACTTGCTGACAATTACACACGCAGCAAATGGGCAGCGTAAATTCAAGTTCCATCTGTTTGGCTGAAGGGTCTGTTCTTACACAGCGATGCTCGCAACTCCTACAGAAATCTCACGGCATTGGGTACAAGTGGAGGGAACCCACAGCCAGCCCGACCAGGTTGTAGAGCCTTGACAGGTCACAGGGGCAGTATCACCCTTTGGGGAGCACTTAAGAAATGTGGGTAGTTCCTTGTCATGGGGGTCAGGTGCTATTCAGGGTACTGGAGAAACAGAAATAATGAGTAGAAATGACTGGGACCCAGGGACCTGAAGGGGGTCTGTGGCCTGTGTAAAATGGCTTTTGCTGAGCACGGCTGCTTTTGTCATTTGGTACTTGAGGACTGAAGACATAAAAGTTCTGCTAAAGCCTGGGCCATTTCTTCTGAACAAAGAATTGTATCTCTTTGGGGAGGTAGTGCTTATACGTCCCTGTGCCACTGATGTCAGCATCTTTGGCGCCTTCTACCTGTCCTTCTCTTTTCTCCTGTGCCTTTAGTCCCAGCAAGTGCCTCCTCTCCCCCGTTGATCTGTCCTTTCCCGTCCTCACCCTGGATAATTCAACTCAACCCTAATTTCTCTAGTGGACTAATTCTTTGACACCTCTCCTCCATGAACTCCTAAAGCAGGGCTCAGAGCACACGATTTAACAACATCTCATGTTACTGCTCCAACTTGTTTTGACGGTGCATTGCGTGTAGGTCTTATTTTCCTGGTTAGATTTTAAACTTGCAAGTGCTGGGATTCTGGACTTTTTCCTAGATCTCCATGGTACACGGGACAATTCTGGGTACGTAGACAGTGATATATATACATATACACATGTATGTGTGTGTGTGTGTGTGTTTCATTTAATTGAAATATAGTTGATAGACAATATTATGCTAGTTTCAAGTATATCACATAGTGATTCAACAGTTAAATACATTTTTAGAAACAGACATTTTCTAGAGAAGCTTTCTCAGAGAAGAGTTAACTCCCCTCAGGTCAATCATCTAGTGTGTTTTGTTTTTAGAAATCTTGTTAGGCAGAATTTAGATTTAGGAGAGGGCTTTCTCTGGTGTGCTTGGCTACTCTGCTCTTTATCTTCTTCTGTAACTACCAACCAAACTTTGCATTATAAAAATATTGCACACAATAAAGTATAATCAAGTATAAGAAGAAAATAAATGGAATCTGCAATCCTGCCACCTAGTAGTACAGTCACAAGTTTTGCCTATACTTCAAGATACGTATTTTTTTCACACCACAGAAAGGGAATAAATTAGACATACTTTTTGTAATTGGTTTTCCATTTAATATTTCATGACCACCTAACCGTATTAATAAACAGATTAGACATATCAAAGCCCCCACTTTAAACAGCCCAATAGTATTCTATTTTATGAATTCAGCATCATTTATGTTAGATATTTCAATTATTCATTCATTTTACAAATATTTACATTCTTTGCTGTATGATAGGCATTGTTCTAAGTACCAGGGATTCGATCTGAACAAAACAGATAAACCCCCCTGCCCACCTGATGCTTATGTTCTAGTGAGAAAGTGTTTCCGGTCCCTGTTTCTTGCCAAGACTACTTCAGTGATCCTCAGCTGGGGTGATTTGCCCTGCAGGGCACTTGGCAATGTCTGGAGAGATTTTTAGTCACCACAGCTTGCCAGAGGGACGGGAGATCGGTACGGTCATCTAGTGGATAGAGGCCAGGAATGCTGTTAAATATCCTAGTACATACAGCCCAGCCCTCCTACAGGACAAAAAAAAATATCTAAGAATGTCAATAATGCTAAGATTGAGAAATATGGCTCTCCTTTGAGATAATATATTTGTGTAGAAGCCTCAATGTGTTACCCACTTTGCTAAGCATTCTGCTCCCCATTACCTCCTTTGTCAACCTTTCGAAGTTCAGAGGCTGCCAGTTAGAACCTGCTCTTTCATCAAAAGTAAGAATATGAAATGATAGAATTTAAGGCAACAAATGCAGAAACGGAAGGGGGCAGGGGGGTGTAAGAGGACCCCAGTTACCTTAGTTTTCATTATTTGATTTGTACTTGGTACGCTGGGCTGTACTCCTGGCAGTGGGGGTGTTGTTGGGATTATCGTGACTAAGCAAAGTTTCATTAAGGGAAAACTACTAACTCAAGTCTTCTTTCTCCTTCCTGGTGTGACTTTAAATTTTTTCTTCAGAAAAAGAGCAAGTATTGACCTGAATGGAAAAATCAATGTTTTAATTTTTTTTCTTTTTTGAAAAGTTATTTCGTATATACTTTGAAAACACATTTTGTTTGACCTAGAAAGGGAATGGATAAATTATAGAGGATGCGGTGAAAATTACACAGGTGGCCATCTAACTGTGTATATATCTGCCGAGCTCAGGTCCGGCTTGGTAAACATAGAAACCCAAACTCCACCCTGAAAATTCCTTTTTGCAGGGAAAGGATAGGAAGAAAACATTAACACAACCCAAACAGAATTTTATTGCAATCTGTCAAATGTATGTTTCAAGGAATTAATCAGTTTTGTTTATCTTGCTGTAACAACTATTAATTTCTTAAGTTGGGTTTATTATTTTAAGCTATTTTAGATGTATGTGAATTGTTGAACAGTGTTATGAACACAGGAAGTCACCATCAAAATTTAGTAATGTCTATATTTCTGTGTGGGAGGAGTTGCTACTTGTAGGTTTTTGTGCTAAATAAAATGGACTTTTTATAGTAAATGATCCCACTTAATTATGGGCTTGAACACATGGGATTCACAAAATTATATGTAGACAGCTAATTTGAATATTTCATGGTGTGAAATAGTCAAGCTATATTCTCTATTTTTTAGTTCGCTTTGTACAGTAATATTGTTATGGTGGAGTTCTGATAGGCACCATACAATGATAGACTCTGGTTCTTTAAAGCTGAAAACTTCAGCATCTCTAATATTCAAACATACCATATCAATTCTTCTGCTTTTTAGAAAAATAGCAGCATTTATATAGTTTCACAACGAATAAAATTGCACACACTTATCCTTCCAAACTGAGTAAATTCTTGAATATTTGCACTTGATACCTTACTTGGAATTAGGACACATGATCTTAACAAGTTGTTTATATTCTCTAAAGCTCATTTTCTCAAATGTGCAAGAAAAGAAAATAGGAAAGATAATATCAATTTCTCAAGTTTACTGTAAGTTTACATAAACTAGGAAAAGGAGAAGTGGCTTAATAGTGACTGGTGTTTAGATGGGGGATACAGAGATACTAATAACTCTTCTTTTAAGAAAAGTCACAAGTCGTTTGAATTAAAGCTACATATATTAACATTAGTAAATCTTGGAAACACTATGCTGAGTCAAAGCAAAGGGCCTGGAGAAGGTGTTATTGGAGAGAACAACCCAAAACAACTTTGCCCATGTGGGTGACAAAGTGGGATTATCCACTTTATTAGTCCTTTAGTACTGTTATTATTCTTTATAACTTAGCATGCACCTTTAATAAAAATATAGTTGAATATAAAATTGAGCCTACTCTCTATTTGGTGATCATCGAAAGTGTGGTGAATTTCAGCCATTTCTGGTATCTTTGTTCCCATTTGGTACAGCACCCTCTCACTTCACCTATTTCCCACTGAACAAAATTTTAGCTCAGCATAAGTATTTCTGCAGCACAGTGGAGGGGGCTCGAGATATTCTTCATGTGTTGTTCCCTGTGTGTATTTACTCAGTGTTTTTTATACCCAGCAAGAGGGCTTTCTTTGTTGACTGATACAAGATTCTTCCCCTGCATGAATCTCTGCAGCCAGGGGTTTCTCTGTTTACCATTGGTAGCTCTCCACACAATCTCATGTTAAACAGAAGAAATATTATGTATTTTTAATATAATTAGAGAGAACAGTGAGATTTGTTGTTAGTCATTCAACTATTGATGGGCTGCTTCCGGCATTCCAAGCCCATGGGTTACCTCCAATTCATATATGCTTGGAGCCTTTACCAGGTTTTGTTCATGAGTTTCAGAAAGGTCTGTTTTAGGTTTGCCACAGGACTGGTTTAAAAAGCAAAGAATTTTGCCTAATCTAATTCTCAGAATATAAGAAAGGCTTGACTTGAGTATTTTTAATCTCTTTTTTTTTCTAATAAGATCCTCAAATAAACATTTGACTGACAGTAGATGTTAACCTTCTAATTTGAACATGAATTTTAATTTAACCTTCACATTGTTCAAGAAAAGTATTACTATTCACTCAATAATTAGACTTAATTGGTTTGAGGATTTAAATGCTGCCTTGACACCAAACATTTCAAACTGTGTATATTTCACAACTTTAACTGGACTCCTGAGACCACATCTACCAGATATATTTTATTAGGTTGTGCTCTGTTTCTGTAAGCAAGCAAATTTAAAAGCCCAATTGCTGATATTTGAAAATAAAAATCAAAACCAAAGGTAAAAACAATGTGTTTTCTATCCTGATTTCATATGATATTGATTTTATATCAAAAACTGACTATATTGCTTTCTTATCTGTTTTTTTAATCAGCAGCATCATTAAATATCTACCAATCAATATGACACGACACTGAAAGCACAAACAACAAAAGCAAAATTAGACAAATGGGACCACATCAAACTGAAAAGCTCTTGCCCAGCAAAGGAAATAATCAACAGAGTAAAAGGCAACCTACAGAATGAGAGAAAACATTTGCAAAGCACAAATCTGCTAATGGATTAATATCCAAAAAAGGTAAGGAACTTGTACAACTCGACAGCAAAAAATCAAATAGCCATTGAAAAATGGGCAAAGGGCTTCACTAGACATTTCTCCAAAGAAATACAAACGGCCAGCAGGTTTATGAACAGGTGTTCTACATCACTAACCATCAGAGAAATGCCAATCAAACCACAATGAGCTACCCCCTCACACCTGTTAGAATACCTATTTTTGAAGCAAAACAGAACACATGTTGGTGAGGAGGTAGAGAAATTGGATATCTTGTGCACTGTTGATGGGAATGTAAAATGGTGCAGCTCCTACGGAAAACAGTATGGAGGTTTCTCAAAAATTTAAAAAAATAGAACTACCATGTGATCCAGCAATCCTACTTCTGGATAAGTATCCAAAAAAGCTAAAATCAGAATCTAGAAGAAATATATGTTCATGGCAGCATTATTCACAATAGCCAAGATAGAGAAACAACCTCAATGTCCATTGACAGATGAATGGATAAAGAAAATGTGTATACATACCATGGACTGTTATTCAGCCTTAGAAAAGAAGGAAAGTCTACCGTATATGACAGCAAGGGCATTATGATTAGTGAACCTGTTGGACATTATTCTAAGTGAAATAAGGTGGACACAGAAGGACAAATATTGTCTGAGTCCACTTATATGAGGTCTTTAAATAGTTAAAGAAACAGAGTAGCATGGTGGTTACTGAGATCTGGGGAAAGGGGGAGACAATGAGGTGCTGTTCAAGAGGTATCAAGTTTCAATTATGCAGGAAGATGGGTAAAGTCTTGCGATCTGCCATACAACACCGTGCCTATAGTAAACCATACTGTGTACTTAAACACTGGTTAAGAGGGTAGATCTCATGTTAAGTGTTCTGGCCACAATAAAGGTATTTTTTTAAAAATCTACCAATCGTACTATCATTTCTTAAATATCTCCTTTATTTCAAATATCTTGTCAGACTCTACATACATGAAAAATAAACCTCTCAATGATAATTTATGAGGTCAATGATCATTTCTATTTTAAAATAAGGAAGTGAATCCCAAAAAAGTTTGATAAATGTTGCTTTTTTTCTGGGTAATACAGTTTGCCCAGATCACATCCTCAATTCACATACCATCTCCACAAAGACAGGGACATGGCCTGTGTTGGGGTCATTGGAACATTTCCAGGGAGGGATTTTGTAATGAATACTCACTCTACGTTGGACCACTTAAATAAATTCTCTTTTATTTTTCTGATTTTAACTGGTGAGGAAGACTTCTATTAGGTCGTAGACGTGGATAGAAGTGAATCTGACGTGGTCAGCAGCCACATTTCCTGCTATGTAGGCAAAGATAAAACCTAGCTTTGACAGAAGCAGTGAGAGGAATCCCAGAGAATTCCTAATGACTTGGACTGCCTGGATCTAGTTATAACCAGAGTTTCTCCATTTGGGTACTACTGATATTTTGGGTTCAATAGTTCCTTGTTTGGACAAGGGGATCTTTCCTGTGCTGACCTCTATCTGGCATTAGTGCGCCCACTTTCCAGCAGTTGTGACAAGAAAAATGTCCTCAGACGCTGTCAGATTTGTCCTGAGGAGTGGAATGGGGACGGGCAAAATGACCCTCTATTGAGAACCTCTGAGTCATAACCAAGAATGTCATCCACCATGTATTTGCCAATTTTTTGAGCAAGGAAATCTTCCCCTTTTGCTTAACCTCATGAGAATTTGGGTTTTGTAGGTTATAACCAAAGGGATCTTGGATGACATGAAAATGACCAGTAACTTGCCCAAAGTCACAGAGATAGTAAGTCTTAGAGGACAGTGCTAAGGGTGGTGAGTGTGTGTCATAACGAAAATCGAAGAGTTCGCCTAAATATACGTGTGGGAGGGCACAAAAAGGGGCCAGACGCAAAGAGCCTTAACAGTGGATTTTCTAGATTGCTGACCCATAAAACCCATTAATTGAGGTGTGCTTTCAGAAAATATTTTCTGAGTTTAGCTATGTTTGGGAATGATTGGGTAAACAAGTAAAACAGCTTTCTTCTTTATAATGGGATGTCACAGAGACTGAAGTATCATATTGTGCTTTAAAAATCTCCACCAATGTCTGAAATTTCTTCAGTCAAATTTTTTTTAACAGCTCCACATAACATCTTTCATGACTAACACTTCTCAGGACTCAATGCAGCACATGTGATGGCTTTCCAGTACAAAAGGCAGGCCAAGGCCGGGTGAGCAGAAAGTGGGAGGCAAAGAAGGATGTGCTTCCTGTCCTGGAGATGTAGACAGAAACACGACTGTGCCAAAGCTTACCTAACTGCGTAGGTTCATCTGCATTTGGAGAGAAGTGGGGGACTAGGACACACCACATAGGCTATGACAGACTTTGACTATATTCCCCCAAAGGCAACTACAGACAACTAATGAAAAGAAGGACCTGATCCCCTCTGACTTTGGGAAATCTCTGTGCCATGTGGAGAATGACTACAGTGGCATAAGACAGTAGCAAGGTAACCACTTAGGATCCACTAAAGTGGATGGCAATACAACTGGTAAGGGTTTCAAGTAAATTTGTGGCAATGAAAGTGGATGAAATAGGGTGATTTGAGAACTATTAATGCAAAAGACTGCATATTGCTAATCTTCCATTTTATGATGCCATTTGTAACTGCTTTGGCCCAGGCCATTTTCATTTGAAAGACCACATTTTTTTCATACCAGTGAGCCAAATGCTACAGGAAGGTAGTGAACATAAGCATGTGGCTTGCTTAGAGCCTGGGCTCACTAGAAGAGGAAATCTCTTTAAGAAATGTTTTTAGAAGCCAGTTCTACTATCTCCAGAACAGACTCCATTTTTACCCATAAAACATAAAAAAAAATCCTATATTGGTATTCTAGAATATAGGTCCCTTATCTGCATTGAGCCCCTGCGTGCAGTTTTCTCAGTAAGTTTGCAGGAGGGAAGCATCCTCTGTGTGTTAAAAACGTTGGAGTTATAATGGGCATCTTTGGATCAGATACCTCCTGGCTCTTGCTGCCTTTCTTGCCTGCATTTTGGAAGATAAGGATTTGGCCAAGCAGCTGCACAGGGGAACTCGCGGGGTCTCACTCATGCCTGGCAGCATTTGAACACTCCGTGTCATTATGCTCAGCTGCTTTGAGGACTTCCAGCCGGCAAGGCAAACATTGGTGCTTGCGGCTTCCTCCTTGAGCACGCGGGACCCAGGGCCCATCAGACAAGAAAGAGCACTACACCCACCATCACTGCCCACTGCTTTAGGCCACCTGCACAGCTGTTCCAGGCTAGTGTCCGGATGCTCACCCGGCAGCCCTTTTGGAGCTCGGAGGAAGATGTACAGATTAGAGTCTGTTTGCTAAACACAAAGGGCTTTCTGTGAAGGAGCTGTGGGGAGGCCAGGCAGAGAGAAGCAAAGCGGAGGATAAATCTAGCAAAACATTTTAAAATAAAATAAACCAGATGATGTAGACACAGGAGTGTACAAGACCTGCCTAAACCAAAATGCAAAAATAGACAAAAGAATAAAACCCATTTCGATCCTCCTGACAGAATGACAGTGAGACTAGCCAGTTAGCTGCATTAAAGGAAGTGGAAGAAAAGAATGCTGATTCCATAACCAATAATAAATACTTACTAAGCACATAACATGTGCCCAGCTACCTGAAGAATGTAAGATGAGAAACTAGGACCCAGCAGCCCAAGAACTGGCAATCTTCTTGGGCAGAGAAGGCAAACCCATGGGAACCGGACAGACATGAGCAGCGCTTGCTGTTGCAAGCTGAATTTCACTATATGGAACTCGCAGGCTGTGTGGGAATCAGGACATTCTAACTAGGTGAGTCTCTGTGGGTGAAATCCTTTAGGTCTCTCAGCAAACGTAGGTATGCAAAACCCCTATTTAAAAGGGAGGACTTAGAGTGAGTCCAAGTAAACAGGAAATGTCACCGAGTTCACGATGTATATACCAGAATCTCCTAGGGGCTCTTCAAGATTTCCTGTATGGAAACACACAAATGTGGTTGTTGAAATGTAGAGTACTTTTTTGATAGGTCTGAGATGGGGCTGCCGGAATCTGCATGTCAAGAAAACATCTCAGGTGTTCCTAATGTAATTGGCTCACAGCCTTTACTTGGAGAAAAACTGCTTTAAAGATAAAAGTGACCTAAGGGAATTTAGAATAAAGTGCTCCAAGATTATTCATCTACATCTGCTACAGGGACTTCCATGATCTCCTTGGAACTGCATTTAAAAATTTGTGTGTGCATGTTTACAGGCACTATTTTCTTGAAGGAGAAAGTCTATAAATTTCATTATTCTTCAAAGGGTCTGCCTGTAATTCCATCCCTAGAGCTAATAATCTCTAAAGATACTTGTTTGCTTTGAAAACCAATTGTTCAATTCCTTCATTCCGAACATAGACCTGGAATTCTTATTCTACTTAACTTCTGTGCTTTCCACCTTCACTGAGTCCTCTCCAAAACCGAATACAAGTCACTCCAACATCTGAGCTCCCCAACGCTTGCTATTTACCTGTATTAAAGGACTCATCACATTGCATCATGATTATTTGATTTTGCATGTGTTTCCCCAGCAGAAACATGAGGCAGCAGGGCCATGCCACTGAATTGCTCTAGGAACCTTGCGTAACTATCACCTAACATGCGACTGCAGCACAGTAAGAGTTCAACTCATAATTTCTAATAATTGAATGAATGTGTGTGTATATGCTGACTGTTGAGAAGGAGAAATACAGGAAATGCATTCCTGTGTCTTTTTACTTGAAGCTGTAGTTCAAGAAGGCTGGTGTTGAAGACAACACAAGATAAAGAGATTCTGACAACCCAGCTATGGTTCTTATGCTCTCAGATATTCGACCAGAATGTTGGCATCACCAGTTTCAGTGGTGTGTGGACCAGTTTCTCAAAGTGTCAGGTGAAAGAGAGCCCTTTCTTCAAATCTGATATAATTATCAATGACAGCTAAACTCAACCTAGAGAGGTTTGTTTCTGCAATGGCATAACTAGTCCCATCTCCCGGCCTGGGTCTCTGTCACACAGGGCCCTCCCTGGTTGGAGGAATGACTGCTAGTTATCGGTCCCCATGCCTTCCTGAGCCCTGCAAGCCTCCCTGCCACAAGACCTGCCCAGATTTCCCTCAAAACACATTTATTTTCAGCTGTGGAAGAAATTTACTTTCCTTCAAGAACTGTTTGTGGCCAGAGGCTTTTAGCAGATGAACAAGAGCTATAAACAACTCTTCATCCCCTTCTGCCCATAATCTGGAATTTTCAATCACTCGACCTTGTCATTCGAAGACTTCAGCTCGACAGGGGTAGCAACTTCAGACCATGTTTGCAGTTACCAAATAATGAGGCTGTTTGTGAGGCTGACCAGAATAGACTTTATTAGCACTGCTTCTACTGGGGGCATGAGATTGCATTCGCATCTCCGGAAAGAAAAAAAGATACCATCTTGGAAGTCTTGAGGGCCCCTTGGGAGAAGACAGCTGTTCATCTTACTGTTGGGAGACAAATGGTTGTAATGGCTGCTCTGTGTGTCACAGATATTTCCACTGCAGCCTGTGGTGGCAGAATTCTGGTGAGAGCACCACCCGGGGCAGAAGAAACAGCTGAATGGATCACCTGAGAAAAACTAATGGTGGCCGAAAGAGCTGAAGCTGGTCCACCGTCTAGGAACTTCTCGGGTCTTGCAGAAAGAGCAAACAGCAATTAAATTAGATAAAAATCAGTGGTTGTTGATCTTTGGTGTTTATCTCTTGGTTGACTTTTTTATTAGTGTATTTATATGCAGTAGTTTGCTAAAAGTACTTTCAATTCCCATTTTTCTGTGTTTTTTTTTTTTTGGTTAGATTTCATTGAATTAGTTTTATTGTTTGTTGTGTTGTTGTTAATTAGCCAACAAGTGATGCAGGAAAAGTTCTCTCAGGGTTAACGACCTGAGAGTGTCCATCTAACTCAGGTTGCTGTTCTTTTATTAATTAATTACCTCACCTCCAAAGATACCCCATTCTAGTTAGCAAAGGAAGACAACAAATGTGCAAATATTGTTGTAATTACTAGGAAGAAAGAAAATCAGGATCTGTGATAGTGACCAGATGCCGGAGGGTGTTTTAGACCGGGTAGTCAGCAAAAGGTTCTCTTAGAAGTGCTGAAATCTGAAAGATTAAGCAGGTGGCCATGTAATGACTGAAGGGAAAAAGTCTTAGAAAGTCTATAAGATGGTTATGAACTTGAAAACTCAAGGGAGAGTTAGTGCCCAAGTGCTAGGAGCAGAAAGACCTAAAGAGTAAGTGGATGAGATAAAGCTGAGGGCTAGTTACCGGCTCAATCACACGGACTTTACAGGTCATGACAAGGGGCTTGAATTGGGTAATTAAGTATAATGAAAAACCAGTGGAGAGTTTTACACAGGAACATTGCATAATTGAATTTAGACTGTCATAAGAGTATCCTTACCACTGTGTGGAAAAGGACTGTAAAGGGACAGAGCAGAAAACAGCTGGACCACCGAGGACACCCTGTAGTGTCCAAGGTGGCAGTGATGGTGGCTTGAACAAGAATGGTGGTGGTGTAGATGGAGAGAAGAAGGTAGATTCAGAATAAATTTGAAAGTATATTTAAGAGGACTTGCCAATGGATCTGATGTTGAAAGTGAGAAAGAAGAATCAAAAGATAGATTTGAGATTTCCAAGCCTTTAGGTTTAGTAGATTTGCACACTGCAAATTTACTTTTTCCTTGGTCAGGTTACTAGGATGCTCTTCAGTGTGTTTAGGGGTGATTTGGTAACCACAATTTTTCAGACATACACAGCTTACTGATGGGAAGGACACGAGTGGCACAGGCAGATGAGTAGTTTTTGCATGGATAAATCAAAATGTAGATGGAAGGAGGAATTGAGAGAAAATGATTCTACATAATCATTTCGGAGAGAATGTTTCCAAATACACTACTTCTGTGTCCATTCACTGGGGACCATGAACTAGTGATTCCCAGGTCTTTTCCACCACGGAGTGGAGCCACTCAGGACATGAGTACGTAAGTTAGTTAGGGTACGTTCAGCTGCACATTGGAAATTCAAAATACCAGTGGCTTAAACAATAAACTATTTCTCCCATGTATAACTGTCCAGGAGAAGGCCATCAAAAGACGATATGGCACTGCCCACCAGGGAAACAGGTTCCTTCTATCTTTGTGTTTTTACTCTCATGCACATAATCCGAAATGATGCACCACTATGTCTACACCCCAGCTCACAAGAAAAGAATGCTTCTCCCTTTGATGGAATGACAGTGGGTTGCAAGCATCACTTTTTGACACCTTGATGATCAGAACTTCGTCCCTTGGTCACACTTAAATGCAAGTGAGACTGGGGCTAGTGTGTTTGTTTGTTCATATTCTAGTTCAGTCTCTGGCTTAGCAAACAAAAAGAAAGTATTCCCTAGAAGGAATCAAGTGGGTGATCATAAGATTTAAATAGGGCTTTGTCTCTGGAGATAAGATAGGTCAAATTTCCTTTCTTAGGAGGCAAAGAAATCAATGCTGATCTCCCTGTTTCTATTATTTACATATTAATGTTCTTTTTCTCCCCATCAAAATGTAAGGTCATGTAAGAAAGGTTGTGTTTATAGAGACTGCAGGAAAATTTCAAGGCTAATACCAGAATGCCAATCATCAGCTGTGAAGCAGGCTGGTGCATGTCCTGCTTTCAGTCCTGGTGGATGGTGAACTGGCACAAAGAAAATCTATGTCTTCTAGAAATGGCATGCCAGATTCTTAGTTGTCTGTGATGCAGACAGGTGGAGATGATGTGTCCTGAAATAGCCTTCTTCCAAGTTCTCAGACAAAACGGCATCATGGCCTTCTGGTTGGCTCAGTGCTGCCATGGCATACCCGTGTTATGCATCAGTTGAATAACACTTGGATATTCAGAATCCTCTGGCCACCATGGGGTGCTGATGGGAAGACTCTTGCCTCCCCTCCCCCTGCTGACACACACTTAGGTATTTGATGGCTACAGTGTAGCTTTTCTGCAAGCCATGAGATCTTTGCCTAGGGTTCTCATGGATTCCATTCATGCGTGTTGTCATCCCAGATGACCCGGTCACAGTGGACCTGATCATGGATCTGGGCTATGGGCTCAAACATCCTCTTTAATCCCTCTTGCCATTCTTTCTTTGGATATTTGTTTTTATCTTCCCCATGCTGGATGCTGTGCTAGACAAATCATGAATACTGAGATGAGTACGTCCCTGTTTTCAGGGAGTATGCAGTCTAATGGGCAGAGAGGAGCACACAGATAGATATCAGAAGGAAATCAGAATTCCACCACAGTGGGTAACAGTATTCTCAGACCTGTGTGACAGTTTTATCTAGTTCACAATATGACCAGAATTGAGGAGAGGTGCTAAAGAGGAAATAATTTACTAACCAAACATCTTGCTCCAGACTTCAGTCATGTTAAGAAAATACATTTATCTTAGAAAAGGCTCTTGGTCTATTTTATTTTTCCAACCCTCGTGTGAAACAAGGTTCACCACAGATTTCCTCGTGCATGTGTGTTAACTGGCTGCCTTCAGACTGAACATCTTCACCAGCTCTTCTCTCTGCTTGCTCTAAATTATTTATGATATCTCCAGGAGCTTCTCTCTCCTCCCCATCCTTAACATTTTCTACTGGAGCAATTTCTATAAAATGCACATTAAATCCTACATGAAGAACAGCACACTTCTGATGCTTTGAAGAGGAAGGGAACCTGCCAGTCTCTGGATCCAGTCCTGCAAACAGCCAACAGACGGGTGGCACAGGTGAGTGCCCGGTAAGATCCATTATGTTAACAGTGAGCCAAATTCTGGCAGCTGTGGCCCAGCACAACGCTGCGACTGTCACATTCAGAGGGCATTTGAGCTCCTCCCACTACTTTTTTGTTAACTCTTATCTAATGATTCTCCTCGTCTAAAGACACAAGAAGTGAACTGCAGTTACTTAGGAAGAAATGGCTCCCGACCTGCACCTGCTTCCATACCCCGCAGGGCTCTCAGCAGTGTTAACACTCGGGGCTGTTTCCTTTCTCCCCCTTTCAAAGACGAGATGCAGATTCTTCCTACCTTTGCAGCTCTTTGTCATTATTGCTGCGATCATGAGTAATAACAGGTCGGTGTCGTGACATGCCTTTCTTAACAGCGGGAGGCACTTCCCTTGGATATTAATTCAATTACTCCCACGTTATTATTATTGCTATTATTTTTTATTGCAAAGATATCCTAATGGTGGGGCGGGTAGGGGAGGTGACTGAAAATACATAGATTCCTTACATTCTTGAAATTACATTATTTACAACAAAATCCATTCTCCCCTCTGCATTGCCGCTTCATAGCCAATTTTCTATTTCAATCAGGTCCTATTCATTCCTTTCCACATCACATTTCAAGAACTGGTAACGTAAAATGTAAGTATGGAAATAAATATCGCTGTCTCAGTCCGATTCTGCCTATTTTCTTGCCACTTCCATGCAAGTGGGGATTATGTTCTTCATACTTAATAGTCTCAATTTCAGAAACGATCTTTTGTGACACTACTTTCTCTGGGTTCACTGTCTATCTGAAATGATTATTTTCACTTATCCTTTTCAGCCCCAGGGGATCCAACAGAGATCTCATTAAGAACATTTTAACCTTTTTGCTGGTCTTCATCACCAATATTTTGCCTTGTTTCCTTAAGATACATAGTCATCATTACCTTATCCTTCAGTAATTTGACCCCAATCAATCTCAATCTTCTTTTTTCATGGGCTCAGTACTCTTTCCTCGTCAAATTGGACTGCACACCTATTCCTACTTCTCTTCTGCCCTCCTGTTTCTGCAGGACTTGCCTTTTCCTTCTTACTAAAACTGTCTCTGTCTCCCCCCATACCTACCGTGTTTATTCATCTTTGAAGACCCAATTAAAGTTCACCCTTTTTAATTCTTTCTGTGCACCCAGTCATGAAAATGCATGATCCCTCTATGAACTTCTGTATCCGTGTATTTATAGTTCTCTTATATATTATACGCTCCCAGTATGGTTTATGGATGTATACCTAACTATGCTGGGCGAAATGCACCTTGATGGTGAGAAAATAATCCTGGTCACTGTTGTATCTGACACCTGGTGCTGATTAATGGATAAGTGATAAAAGAATTCATTCCTGGCACATATGACTTACTTAATAAGTATATGCTGAATGAGAGATGAGTGAATGAATAGTTTAATAAAGAAAGGTCTCAAAATGAAACGCTGTCCAGAAATATGTTAGTTGGCAAAGAAGGAGAATGACATTGTGGACAGGGGGAGCTGAGCTGTATTGTGTCTGAAGTTTCATCATCTTTTTGTGGCTGTGCCACACTAAGCTGGCTCACGGTGGCGCTGTTCTTTTCTTAATTCAGAATCATAAATACCACCACAGCTTCAAGACCAGGCTGGCTCATATCACCAGCCCTTTCTGAGAGCTTCCAATATGATGAAAAAAAAAAAAAAAGGAGACTTAAATCACTTTAAAAACACTTTTTTGGGGGAGGAGCAGTTTTAAGTTCACAGCAAAATTGAGAGGAAGGTTGAGAGATTTCCCATATATTCACTGCCCCCACACATGCACGACCTCCCCCATTATCAATATCATCCACCACAATGGATATTTGGTACAACCGATGAACTTACATTGACACGTCATTAGTACCCAGAGTCCCTAGTTTACATCAGGGTCACTCTTGACGCTGTACATTCTATGGGGTTGGACAGATGTATAAGAACATATGTCCACAGATAGTTTTGTGGCCCTAAAAACCCTCTGTGCCCCTCTTATGCACCCCTTCCACTCCATGAATCCCTGGTGACTACCAATGCTTTTACTGTCTCCGTAGTTTTGCCTTTTCCAGATTTATCGTTGGAACCATATAGTATATAACCTTTCAAATTGGTTTCTTTCACTTAATAATATATATTGAAATTTCTTCTGTGTTGTTTCATGGCTTGATACCTCATTTGCTTTTTTTTTTTTTTACCATTCATTTAGCATCAATTGCCTGGATGGAAAATAGTTTATCTATTTACCTACTACAGGATATCTTGGTTGCTTCCAAATTTTGCAATTATGAATAAAACTGCTATAAACATCCATGCATAGGTTTTTGTATGAATGTAAGTTTCAGCTTCTCTGGCTAGACACTAGGAGAACAATGGCTGAATCATATTGTAAGAGTGTATTTCATTTTGTAGGAAACCACCCAACTCTTGCAGAGTGGCTCTAGCATTTTGCATTTCTACCAGCCATGTATCAGAGTGCCTGTTGCTCCACATCCTTGTCAGCATTTGGTGGTGTTGCTGTTCTGGATTTTGGCCGTTTTAATAGGTATGTAGTTGTGTCTCACTGTTTTAATTTGCATTTCCCTGATGACACATGATGTTGAGCTTCATTCATGCGTTTATTTGCCATCTACATATATATATATTCTTCGGTGAGGTGTTTGTTATGTTAAAGGGCTTGGGTCATTTTTTAATTGTTTGTTTTCTTTTGTTGAGTTCTAAGAATTCTTTATATATTTTGGATAAAAGTCCTTTACCAGAAGGGTCTTTTGTAAATACTCTCTCCTTATCTGTGGCTTCTCTTTTTATTCTCTTGGTATTGTTTTTTTCAGAGCTGAAGTTTTTAATTTTAATAAATTCCACTTTACAACATTTTTTTTTCATGGATTGTCCCTTTGTTGGTGTATTTAAAAAGTCATTGCCATAACCAAGTCCATTTAGGTGTTCTCCTGTGCTTGTCTTCTAGGAGTTTTATAGTTCTGCATTTTATGGTTAGGTTTATGATCCATTTTGAGTTAGTTTTTGTGAAGAGTGTCAGTCCTTACTCTAGATTAATTTTTATGTGTGGATATTCAGTTATTCCAGCACTGTTTGTTCAATTCAATTTGTTAACGTTTTGTTTGAGCATTTTTGCATCCATGTTCATGATAGGTACTGGTTTATAGTTTTCTTTATTTTCAATGTCTTTGTCTCATTTTGGTATTAGGGTAATTCTGCTCCCCTAGAATGAGTTAGGAAGTATTCCCTCTGCTCTATCCTCTGAAAGAGATTATAGAGAATTGGTATAATGTCTTCCTTAAATACTTGGTAGAATTCACCAGTAAAACCATCTGGGCCTGGTGCTCTGTCTTTTAGAAGATGATTAGCAATTGATTTAATTTTTAAATAGATACAGACTTATTCATTTTTTAAAATTTCATCTTATGTGAGCTATAGCAGATTGTGTCTTTCAAGGAATTGGTAAATTTTATCCAGATTATAAAATTTGTGGGAATTGAGTTGTTCATAATACTCCTTTATTTTCCTTTTACTGTCCATGGGATCTATATTGATGTCCCTTCTTTCATTCCTGATTCAAAAAATTTGTGTCCTTTCTTTTTCTTAGTCTGGACGGAGACATCAATTTTATTGGTCTTTTCAAGGGACCCGCTTTTGGTTTTCTCTATTGATTTCCTCTTTTCAATTTCATTGATTTCTGCTCTGAAAGTTTATCTTTTTAAAGCTCACAGTCACAGAATCCTGCTACCACTTTTGGAAATACTTGTAAGTACAGACTTAGGAGAATAAAACCACAAGAAAAAGGGGCTTACCCTTCAGGTTCCACTGTCTACACTGAGGACATGACTTTATCATCCTAGAAGCCTAATGCCTTATAGAGAAGGTACCATCTACTACTCACAAGAGCATACAGGCCCCTTTTTATGGATAGGATAGCCATATCATAACATAATAGTATAGTATCTGTAGAAAAAAATGTTATATATATAGGAATGGAAAATTATGCTATTATAACTCAATTATTCAGTGGAAATATTCAATAAATAGTTTTTGATTAAAGGGATATTTAGATGATTGAGATTTTATATCATATCCTTATCCCTAAATAATTTGTTTTAATGTGTAACAGATCTCTTTATCTGAGAAATATCACCTCCTATCACTGCCTCTGACCTATTCACACAATTTTGGTTCTCTCTTCACCAGACACTTTGATATAATAAATATTATCTCCATCACTTCCTTCTTCTTGCTCCTCCTAAATAGCATTTATGATTTACCCTCTCAAGGAGAAAGAAACATTATATTAATATAAGCAATGGGAAGGTTCAAGAATAAAAACAATAACTATGTAGGTCTACAAAGAATGTCTCTTAACCCCCAGTTCAGTATTTTTTCTACCACAGATAATTGTCACCTTTGTCATCCCTAATGTCACACTTTCAGCTGTGAACTTCTCCACATCTGAACTATTAATGGTGTGTCAAGGCCCATAGCCAACAGAATATGGATTCTCTAATTGATAAATCTGATCCAGAAGTCACTGGAAGAGTTTCCCAAATGCCACCAGTGGCACCAGGTGATTCTGTACAACTGAGGCCTGCTTATGAAGAAAGGTGCAGAGATCCAAGAAAGAGAGGAAGAGCTGACGTGAGTGAGTGAGGGGGTGAAAAATATGCAGGAGAAAGAAAAGTGCCTGGGAGAGGGAATAATAATCTAGAAGTTGACAACTGTCAGAGGCTCACCATAGTATTTAAGTGCTTAAGACTTCCCTAGAAGAAAGGCTTCAGCCTCACCAATACAGAGTGAAATGGGCTGAAAATGCTCTAAAATTTTAAATTCTATGAGAGCCTAAAATAGAACTCCCTTTTTAAACTGATGGTGATTGCCTGTGTCTAATGTACTCTGTGAAACAAAGCAATAAGCTCAGGGGACAGACACATTTATATCCTTTTACTTTTATTTCTAGAGCTATTATTTTGTTTCCACTTTCAGGATATAGATGCCTCCTGAAAACTGGCTTCAGTGCAAGGCTAGTCTGCTTGTTGAATAGTTTACTACTGAATCAATGAATGACTATAGAATATAAATATCACACACACACACACACACACACACACACACACACACACACACACACACACACACACACACATATTTGTATTTACGTACTATATAAACAGGCATTTTCTTTAGAATTTATCCAAAAGACTGTTTGGCTTTTAAGGTTCCTAAATTGTATTTATTGAAAGCAAAAATCCCAGGATTTCCAAAATTAATCTATTACCTTCATTTTGAGGGAAAGTTCCTAATGTTGCTATATCAGTCTTTTAACCTTGAAGATATCCGAAAGTGGAAAAGTAGATGTTTATGTGAAAACTTCAAAACTAATAAAAGGAAGTTAAATTATTCATTTTTCAAAATGAATGCACATTGTCAAGCCAGTCCTAAATCTATCCATGGGAAGTAAGATGGCTCTCTTATATAACAATATATTTTTAAACCATAAAATGTTGGGTCAAAATATTTTTAAAAGCAAAATAAGACACCACATCTAGTTACTGCTCCCTACTCCCTAGCACACAGACCATAAGACAGACACACACTTGTCACAGTGTCCTGGTGTTTGCTGACATAACCCTTCTGCCCTGTTTACTCTCCCTGTACCGCAGCCAATAGCTCAGTCAGCTTCCAGTCATCCTCCTACCCATGTCAGGTGCAGCGCCAAAGCAACTCCAGAACATTCTCTAAGGGATATATATGGACAACGGCATCTCACCTCAAGGTTCAAGAAGCCTTCTAGTATGAGCCATATGAATATCAAGGGGGCATAAAGGAGAATCCACAAAATTGCAAATTTGCAAATACTCCCCTTATAGGCATAAGTGCTGAAGTAGCATAAAAGTGAAAGACTATACAAACAACTGGGCATATTTATGGCAAGTAGACTGAGAAGAAAAATTTATCCTTCCAAGTTACTAGAGAAATAAAAATGAGAAGAATCATGAGATTGCATTCTCAACTATCAAATACGAAAAAACAATTGCATCTCAGTATTAACTAAAGTTCAGTGTTAAAACCCCCTAATATTACTTGACAAAAATGAATTGGAAAGCCCTTTCTAGAGGACCATTTTGCATATGTGTCATTTGTCTTAAACACACGTGCCTGTTCAATAAGTATTCTCCCACCAAGGAATACTAAGGAAATAATCAAATATGCAAATACATATGTATTTTATGTAATTATTAATTACACACGTGAAAAAATTAGAAAACAACATACAAATTGAATGATAAAAACTTTTTAAATGGCAGAATATTCATCTCAGAGTATGATGTAGAAATATTTTAATAAATATTGCCTACTTATTAACATTTCTAAAGAAATTTTTTAATGACTTAGGAGAAGCTCATAAATACTCATCAGTTTAATTAAAAAAACACCAAGTATAGTACAATCTAAACTTGAGAAATAGAAACCACATCCCTATGTACAGAGTGTCTAGATGATAGAAACCATGTTTAACAGTTAGAGGTTTCACATTTTTTATTATCTTAATCATTCTTTCTTTAATTATTCAATGACTGTCCCCTGAGCATCTTGCTTTGTCTCAGAGAGTACATTAGACACAGGCAATCACCGTCCGTTAAAAAAGGGACTTCTATTTTAGGCTCTGATATAACTTTAAATTTTAGAGCATTTTCAGCCCCTATTTGTTCTGAATGTTCTGATGAGCCCGCCTTGGGGGCACATACCACCTCGTAGAGAAATTTTTAGGAGTCATTTGTATATGCAATTGTGGATATTATTGGTGTAATTCATGATCACAATTGAAAATTAAGTAATTAAAATATTTGAAAATGTTTGAAATTTATGTATTCATTCCTTCAATCAATTTATAGTACCTACTACTTATTAGCCCCCATGCTAGGTCAATGAAAGGGACCCAATCCTGCCTGCTTGTAGCTTGTGTTTAGAACAATAGATTCCAAACACTTGTCCCTGTTTGACATTTTATCTGCAGAGTAGGAAAAGTAAGCAGAACTTTGTATATTTTCAAAGAGTTCTATATATATATATATATATATATATATATATATATATATATACACATATTTAATACTTGGTGCTAAAATATTTTTGTTACCATTTTCAATCACTTCCAAAAGCCTAAAAGAATATTAGATATAAATCTAACAAACATGTGCAGGATCTGTATGCTGGAAACTACAAAATACTAATGAAAGAAATCAATGAAAACCTAAATAGATGGAGATACTCTGTGTTGATAGAATGGAAGACTCAACATAGTAAAGATGTCAATTCTCCCCAAATTGATCTACATTTTTAACATAATTACTGTCAAAATCCTAGGAGGATTCCTTGTAGATACAGATAAATCCATTCTAAAATTTATATGGAAAGGCAAGGGAATTAGAACAGCAAAAAGAATTTTGAAAAAGAAGAATAAAGTGGAGAACACACACTACCTAATTTTTAAGTCTTAATGTACATGTATATCTACATCTACATCTATATATATATATGTAATCAAGACAATGTAGTATTAACAAAAAGTCAGACACATAGATCAATGAAACAAAATAGAAACCCCAGAATAGTCCCACATGAAGTGGGATTTTTTTTATCCAGGTGCAAAAATGATTCAAGAGAGGAAGCATGTTCTTTTCAAAAATGGTGCTTGACAATTGGACATTTAAGGCCAAACAAACAAAAAAGAACCTCAAACTAAAACTCATACCCCCTAAAAAAAGAATATGAATAGATTATAGATCTAAATATAAAAGGTAAAATTATCAAACTTCTAGAGGAAAGCATAGAAGAACATCTTCATGACCTAGGACTAACGGAGGGTTCTTAAACATGACACCAATATCATGATCCATAAAAAGGGAAATGAATAAATTGGACCTCCTCACAATTCAAAACTTCTTTTATCTGAAAGTTTTTTATTATAATGATGAAAAAAAGTCTACAGATTTGAAGAAAATATTTGCAAATCACATTTCCAGAATAAATAAAGAGCTCTCTGGACAAAATAGTAAGAAAACAAATAATATAGTTAGAAAATGGGCAACAGACTTGTACAGACACTTTACCAAAGATAGTATATGGATAGTAAATAAGTGTATGAAAAAAATTTATGAATTTATTCAGCCCTTACGATACTTAATTTAATGTATCAACTTGACTGGTCTAAGAGAGGCCCAGATAGCTGGTAAAATATTATTTCTGTGTGTGTTTGTGAGGGTGTCTGAGAAAGAGATTAGCATTTGAATCACTAGTTGGAATAAAGAAGATACACTCACTAATGTGGGTGGACATCATTCAATACACTTTAGAGCCTCAATAGAACAAAAAAATGGAGGAGGGGTGAATTTGCTCTCTGCTTGACCTAACTTCTGCCCTTGGACATCGGAACTCTGGATTCTCAGGGCATCTGTCTCAGATTGGGACTCATACCACCAGCTGCCCTGTTCTTAGGCCTTTAGGTTTGGACTGGAACTACCACTGGCTTTCCTGGGTTCCCAGCTCACAGAGAGCAGTTGGTGGGAGTTCTCAGCCTCCACAATAAGCCAGTTCTTCATAATAAACCTCTTTCTATATGTCTATGTCTGTATAGTAATCTGGCTCTGACTCTTTGGGGAACCCTAATGCACATTCCTTTTTTAAAAAGCTCTGAAGGAAATTAGAAAGTCTGAGACGATTTGATGTTGTGAATGTTGATTATTCTCCACAAATCCCAAAGTCCCTTGTCTTTCTGAAATGCATGTAATGCGGTGACCCCAAGAAAGTAAGTATCATATGATCTTAAGAGGCTACGGGCTCTATCTAGTTTCTTAATCATTGTCTTTTGATTAGTACCTGGAGCAAAGTAGACATTCATTCATATAATGGATGAATGAATGGATGAATGAATGAGTTAAGGCTTACAACTTTATGGATAATTAGACAAAATGAGAGTTATCAGGGCTGTCTTGTCTTTCTCGGGGTTTTTCCAGACCTGAGACCCTTCAGCACACCCAGCATGGTGACCATAGTTAGTAATACTGCATTGTGTATTTGAAATTTGCTAAGAAACTAGGTATTAAGTGTTCTCAACATACCCTCCTGCCCCAGGAAACAGATATGAGGTGACAAATGTGTTAATTAACTTGATTTTGGTCATCATTTCACAATGTGTATGTATATTAAATCATTGTTCTGTACTTTAGATATGCATCATTTTTGTTTGCCAATTATGCCTCAATAAAGTTGTAAAAGAATTTTTTAAAAAAGGAATCTCTGGTAAAGCAGTAAGTATAACTTCTAGAGCTTCCAATAAAACATATTTAAATGTTATCAGAATAAAACTACTTCAGATATTTTTAAACAGAAATTACTCTTTTTTTGAATAAAAACATTTACATTAAGAGACATCTTTTTCTTAATCTTTTTTACTTTCTCCTTATTCATTGTCTTTTTAAAAAGAAATGCTAGTTCTATAATAACTGTTGCAAAAAGGAGGGCAAAATTCTAAAATTTAATCAGAAATTCTCCCATGGTCTCCGGTGCCTCCACCACATTTGAAAGGTATGTTAATCTCTCATGTTCCCCCAAACACACACAGACTGTAATGAGCTAACTGAGAGCAATCAGAGCATCATAAAGTAAAGGAAGTTGTAGATACTCTGCGGCTACTATACCACGTTTCTAATGTATTTCCATGGGGATTTATATTAGTATAAAAAGAGCCAATCATAGAGAGGCAGAGCTTGGGGGGCAGTCATGCTGCCGTTCTGATTGGGAATCAATCTGGAATTACTAGAACTGCAGGTAACAAAGAGCCAGCACATCTCAAAGAGGTGCAAGATGCAGAAGGAAAAAGGAGTCAAAAGTGAGAGCTGTGGGCTCCTATGTTTCAGGGCCGGGTGGTTCTAAGCCAAGTTTCAGGGGGTGTGGAATGCACGGCGGAGGGCTGTCTGGTTCTAGCACAGCTCCGCGGTAGATGGGCATCCTCTTGACCTTCCACCCAGCACCACATCACCCCTCTGTAATGCTACAGCTTTTCTGTTCAAGACGGATTTACAAATTCAGAAAAACTGACACCATTCCTACACACATTTGTCATCGTGAGATTGTTTATAGGATTCAGACAGCTGCTATGGCTAAGTGGCGCAATTTAAGAAAACGAAATACACAGAAACTTGAATGTAGGAAACACAAATTGGGTGGGAGTACAACAAGAAAAATGTAATCTGAGAGATTTGTCAAAGAAATATCTCTAAAAATGTGGCCTATGAATCCCTGCATCACAATTTCTTATTGCACTTTTCATGGAGGAAAAATTCTGGGCCCCATCCCAGAGCTATGGAAGCAGAATCCATGGGACTGAGGTGCAGCAATCCAGTTTTTAAGACTTGTTTAGAATAATCCTTCAGCACTGCAACGCTGAGCATTACTGACTTAACTAATTTTTCTCACCATTTCAAACTATGATTCAATTTATCAAAATTTATTGCTTTCATCTCCAAACAATCAAAGCAAATATAAGCACATGCACCTACTGTTGCTTGGCACGCAGATAAGTTTTAGGAGCATAGGGTGGGACTAGTTGCCTTCTCTACACTCATTCATTTTCTAGGTTTTTAGAGCTTCTGGCTTAAAATATCATTACCAAGTAACAACCCGCATGTATATGTCTACACTAACTTCCCTTTGGATACCAGGTTCTTCATCTGACTGCCTACTCAAATCTCCACTTGGGTGATTTTTATAGACATTTCAAATTTTAATAGATCTCAAGCTGAATTAAAGATTTTTCCTTCACACCTGCTCCTCCTGTGGTCTTCCTCCCCTGTAATTGGTTAACCCTATTCATCTAGTATTTTAGGCCAATGTCTTAGGGTTACTGTTGACACTTCTCTTTCATATTTTTACATTCACCCCATCAGTGCACTAATCTTAGGCCCGACATTCTGCCTGTTGTCCCTTGAAGTCATTCACAACAGCCCCTTTCAGTGTGGAAAGTGTGCCTGGTTTGGGCCCCCCAATCCAACGTCCAAGGGAGCTGTCTGTACCTACGGAGCATAACCAGCACCTGACTGCATCTTGCATCTCTACCTGTACAGCCTAGTCCACATCACCATGTCACCATGTCCCTGTTTTCCAGGCAGACAACGTAACAGCGTCCTGCTTCCACACTTGTCGTCTATGGTCTCCACATAACATCCAAAGCTATTATTGTATCAGTGTCCCAGCGCTGCCATAGCAGCTCATCATAAACTAGGCGGCTTAAAACAGATTTATTCTCTCACAGTTCTGGAGTCTAGAAGTCCAAAATTAAGGTGTTGGCAGGACGCAGTTCTTCTGAGGGTTCTAAGGAAGCATCTTTTCTTGCTCTCGCAGCTTCTACCTGCTTGGTCTTTGTTGGCTTGAAGACACACCAACCCAGTCCCTGATTCTGTCTTCTTCTCTCCGTTGGCCTTATTCTCTCTGTTCGGACTTCCTTCTTCCAACAAGAACACCAGTTACTAGATCAGGGCCCCCTCTAATGTAATCATTTTACTTGATTACATCTGCAAAGACACTATTTCCACATACTGGGGATTAGGGCTTGGATATATTTTTAGGAGGACACAATTCAACACACAACGATTCATTAAAATAGATGAAAGAAACAAATGACATTTCTGCCTCATATCCTACAATGTCTTGCTTCTCCCTAAGAATAAACCTCCAGCTTGACTTTAAAGAGCTTAACCCATTATAATGCTTGAGAAATTACACCAAAATTTCTAATAAGTGGCTATTTAAACACTTGTGATCAATACATACACAGATTTCTGACGCTTTGCCTAATTAAATCAAGATACGGTTATTACTAATGGACTGTCACCTAATCAAAAAGCAAATGAAGGCAATTCAGTTAAATAAGGTGTCAATGGAAGAAAATGGTCCTTGTGAAAATACAGTGACAGGGATCAGAATGTTGGAAGGGCAAAATTTAGCCACAGTCACCCAGAACTTCCAGGGCGTGTGGAAAGGAGTGTACAGATGAGGTTTTTGAATGACAGTCTTCTAGAGGGTACACCATGGCTACATGCATTTATTGACCAGTAATAGTTATATGTCACATGTCCTTATAACACTAATTCCCCTGAGTCCCATTTCATGGTCAACAAATATTCTACTTGTTTTAATTTACCTTCCATGTAACTTTTACGAGGAGCTGGTCAGTGCAGCTCAAATTTTCTGGCCAACTAAGAAATTGTATTTCTAAGAGACAATAAGCCAGAGTTCTAGTTTCTCTATCAGCCTCTGTGAATTGGGTTGGCACAAGCCATTATCGCGTAAACCAAAGTCTCCTGCTGCAATAACTAATGAAGTTTTTAGATCTGAAAATCTAATGACCAGACTTTGGGCCGCAGTGATTGTTTTTAGGGCAAAGTCACCATGAGGCGCTAATCAGGCAGCAAGGCAGTCTCCTCCTGTTTAGGACAAACAGTGGAAAACCGCGTGGGTGTTTTGGGGTCTCTCTCTTCTCTGAAGACAACAACCAGGTTTTCCCTTGGCTAACTGCTCATCTCCCATGGGGATATCATAACATGTGATTTCAAGCCTCACCAATGCCTTGAAAGGCTCCCTTGAATCAGTTATGGGAATGGACATCCACTCCAATGAGGTCCACTGAGCCCTGTCCCCTGACTTTCTTTATGACCACTGGGATGGACACACTCTCTGACCCTGGGGGCTGGCGGCTTCACTTGCCACAACTTGAGAACAGCCTGCTTGCAATGAAGCCTGCAAATGGAAAACAGGCCTGGAAGAGGGTGAAGCACAAATGTGCCACAATATCACGATGCTCCAGGATCCAGCCATGCCAAGATCTTTCAACTATGTGAGCCAATGGAACCGCTTTGTTGCCTTAGGATTGTTCAGGGTACGTTTCTCTCATTTATGACCAAGAAATTCCTCTCTGAATCACACTTAAGTTTTAACAGGTGTCCTCAGATTCCAGGATCTGCTTGAAAATAAAACCACATTTTGAAAAATCACATAGTAACAGTTTCTAAAAAAAAAAACATTTTCATCACTTTCCAACCAGCACTTGGTGTTTTTTAAACTTCGAGTTGAATAAGTAAGGGCTCAAGTTTTTCTAGGACATTCTGAGGGGCAAGGGAGAGAGATACCTTGTGGCTGAGGCAATGTGTGTGTTCACACATTATATTTCCATCTCTTCTTGAGGACACGTTCAGACTGCATGGGGCAGAGATGGCTAGTGACCCACATACAGGTTCTCCTCTCCTTCTTGGGTACATGTGAAGACTCTCTTCTAAGCGCTTGTGTTGTTAGGTGGGGAAATGTGGCTATTTCTAACCAAAAACTGTGGGCAGACTGAGGTGTGTTGTTTCTCAGTTTGAGGCATTTAAAGCTGGTGTGTATCTTTATGTTCTCTTTCCCTTTGGCAGTAACCATGGAGACCATAATGTGGATCCACAAGATGAAAGCATCCAAGGTCCTGAGTCACTGCATGGAGGTGATCGGCTCTAGAGCATTGCTCAATCTGTTTTTAGGTTGATCCAATTGCATAAAGATTTTTGCAGATGTGAAATAATAACTTTCTCTTATGTCAAGAATCTGTGGATCTATTTGCCACCAAGCATAGCATGCCTGGTTTAGTCTAACTATCAGGCACTATTCCTTAGTGTCCCTTGCAATTAAGGGACTGAAATGAGGTGGAAGTGATACATGCCACTTCCAGGCCTCAACCCTAAAATAATAATATGGATGGCTCTCTACATTCTTTCTCTTTCATCACTGGTTTAACAGAGGGGACCTGGCAGATGATCCTGAGACCCTGGAAAATGGCAGTGCTGTTTGGTTCAAAGAACCTGGATCTCTGAGTAATTTTATAAAATCGAGGTCTTCCCCTCCAACACAACCCATCAACCTGCATAACTGTGATGTGCATAATAATTGAACTAATGTGGTGTTATTTGTTTGACCAGCTAATACACTGTAAGTAATAAAGACTGGAGATTCTTGGGTATGAGTATAAGACCATTGTTCAAAGGACTTGGGATTCTGGAAGTTGTGGCTATGGCTGGAGTTTACAGAGATTGAATTCATACCAAAATGAAGCCAATAGTTACTGATGACGATGGTGCCTGCTGGGATGCAAATGAAAAGACCCAAGTGATCTTATGGAGCTTTGCATCTATGGGCACCATGCAGTTAGTGATGGATGCAAATCAATAGGACCATCCAAGGCATAGGAGCAGACACGTAAACCAAGTGAGGATAACAAATAGATTTCATCTCCTGGGTCAGGACTGACTGATTTATTTGGCTGCCTAGACCAGTATATATTGAGAATGGGTCAAAGGCCAGTGTCTGCCATGGACAAAGGAGTAGGGAATGGAGGCACCCTTGATTCATACCTGACATTTCTGTTCTAAAGTTCCCTGGGGCTTCTTGTACACACCATTCTGCATTGTTGGGTTCCTAGAATACATGTTGAACTATTAGGGAGAGAAAGGGTTGAGAGTATCTTCAAAATATATGGGCAGAGGCTTCAGTGAGCCCTTATATTGCAGAATTTGAGAAACTAGATGCAGTCTGGACCTCAACAGGAACAATAACAGCAACTTTGTGCCTGGTTCAGAGAAAAGTGCCAGCCTTGTCTGAAAATGCCATCGGAGGAGGGTTGTCCAGTTAGTTCTCCAGGATGCAACTCTAGGCAGGCATCTCATCAATTTCCTTTATCTTCATATGTTCAGCACCTATACTATCTCAGCAATAAATATAGAATATTGGCTCCCAATGAATAGTCTTTGAATAAAGGAGCAAATTTAAAATGCAGGGAACTCACGGCAATGGATGGTGTGAAATCTCAATCTACTTGATTAACAATGGTAGCCGTCACCCTAGTTTCTGGATCAGATGGCATTTTCTCCTCTCTGTCTTCTAATAGGGCTGAGGAAGCTGTAGCTTTAAAACTGAACCAAACAGAAGGGCTTGGCTCTGCCCCTGTCTGATGTGACAAACGGAAGAGACCGTGTCTGTATGCTTGTTATTGCTTTGGTTATTTATCTGCCTGGCCTGGCTTCATAAGGGTAGTTTATCAGATTCAAGCAGCAATAACTGATTTAGAAAGAAGGATATACAAACTTCCATTTGCTTTACTTTAATAGAGAATCTTTATCATCAAAAGACAGATATTATAAAAGAAAGCATTTGTGGCTACAGTTCCCAAACACTGGGAACACTAGACAGCATCACATGTAACTCTTTTTGCATGTAAAGAGCATGACCCATCTTTGACAGCTGCGGGGACAGATGTGTTTCCCTACACCCCAGATGCAGTGTTTTTAAGCTGTACATAAAAGATGCAGTGCCTTTGAGTAGCTGATGTTCTCCTTGCCCCCTGTGAAATGATGCTATGTTGCAGTTCAAAAGAAAATTCCCAGAGGGAGGATTCAGAATAAATAAACTATTTATTGCACTGTCTACACAAACTAGAGCCCATCTAAATAAGATATTGGCGGTGACTGTGTTTGAAGTCACAGAGGAAGATGTCGTTGAGGTATTTTCATGAGCAGGATTTCCCACACTGTGAGGTCACAGTAGGACCAGTGAAAATGGCTGGAAATGGACAGCTGCAAACTGCCAAAGAGCATGAATGAGAAGGATTCCTTCTTTCCAAATCAGTTATTGCTGCTTGGTACTTTTTTTGAAAACGCAAGCATGTGTCTACTATTCCCCTTCATGATCTCACCACACTGTTTGGGGGGAATGTTACCCCCAGTAAGTGGAAAATAGACTCAAGAAGTGAATTTGACTCAAGGACACATTTCAAGTACGGTAGAGTTCTACTGCCTGCCAAAAGACATCATAAAGCATGGCAAATAGGATTAAAAATACATTACCTAATACATAATGTTTTCAGCTTGTAATGACAAAATAAACACAGAAGCTGAAATTTATAAATAAAAGACCAAGTGGCCTATATATGGTAACTGAGACGACTTGATTAAAAAGCCCAAATAAAGCAGTATCTAATCAGATACAAAACAAAAGGTTTCATTGCTGCTCTGGGTGTGGTCCACAGACTGTCACAGTGAGTGTCACCTGAGAGCTTGTTAAAAATCAGAATTTATGAAGCAGTGGGTGAGAAAATGCATAATGCTAGTTATCTCAAAAACATGTTTGGGACTGAAAACAAATAACACTATAATAGGTATGTTTCAACTTGATGACAATGGCTACAAAGGGAATGTGGGGCACTTGCTACCACCAATCCTTAAAGGTAAGAGTGGTGCTGCTTAAGCTACTTCAATGTGGACCGAAGATGCTGACTGAGGAACTGATGTCGCCAACTCTCTGCACCACAGAAAACCCCAGGAAATCAGACGCAAACCCAGGGAGAAGGCATTGGGAAATTCTGAATTGTTTGCAACTAAGTTTCTATGGTCTGGCAGGAAAGGGCTCAAAACAGAATTCAATTTTAGGTATAGGAAAATATAGGAAGTTACCTCTTTTCTCAGTTCTGAGCTGGTAAATGAACAATTTTACCCACTAAAGATAGGGGTGCCTCATGGTACCATGAGAAGGAAGTTGGATGAATGAACAGGTAGGAGGGACTCCAAGTTCTTGGGATTTTTCCCTCTATAGGTGTTCTTCCAATTACATTTTTTTCTTTTCTTTTTTTCCACATAGACCTTCCCTGACCTTCTACTCTAAATTCAGATACCAGAAAATATGGTCAGCAGAGGATTCCCAGTTCCCCAGTAGAAACAATTCTTAGATAAGTGATTGTTTGGCCCCCTTGGGGGTCTTTTGTCCATCTCTTGGCCTATCAACTCTGGAAAATCAGGGGGACCTCAACTTATAATTGTAAATACTTCTGCAGTATTCACATACAGGATGGAGAGGAAAGAGGACAGATGTGCTAGGAAGAGAAGGTCAGAGTGCAGACTCGACAGTGTCCACTATACATATAAAGAATTCCCTTCTAGCCACCAGCCTTTTTATTAATGTAAATATTGGGAATACCAGCATGGGATTCAAAATCCAAATATGTAATGGCTTAAATCTACATGGTTTTAATCTATATTTTCAAAAAAAAGTCTGGGAACAATAGTTCAGGGCTGATACGGCAATCCCTACTTGCTAAGAATCCAAGGAACTTGAAGATTTCTACTCTGTCTTCCTAGTGGTGAGTTCCTTGTTAGCAAGGTCCAAGAAGGTTGCTAGCCTCACCATAATGTCCATTTCCCAGCCAGCAGAAAAGACCCAAGGAAAAGAAAAGGGCACATATCAAATGCAGTAGAAATTACATCCACAAAATGTGCTTCTTACACCCTTAGGTTGAAAGTTGGTTACTTGGTCAAATCTGGCTATAATGCAGGTGGGGAATTTAGTCTATTCTCAACAGTCATATTCCCTAAAACTGTGTATGTAGTAAGGGTACAGCTTTTATTGATACAGATCAGAAGATAGTACATTGGGGAAACCAAGAAGTGTCTAAAGTAATGGTCCCCCAAATGGAAATGTATTCATTTTTACATAGATATCTCCTGAAGACAGTTTCTTGGACACCTTCATAGAAAGATATTACTGGAGTAGAATCCACCTAAAGGGGAAGGGTCATCACCCCACAACAAAGGTCAATAATCTTCTGCAAAAGGCTAGATAGTAAATCTTTCAGGGCTTGTGGGCCAGAGGGCTCCCTTGCATCTGCTATTGTAACACAAAGGAAGCTACACACTAAGTGAACGGATGGGCATGGCTACATCCGAATAAAACTATTTACAAAGACTTCTGGCTAGGAGGCCAGCTTTGTGTGGGGGAGGCGAGGGGGCCATCGTTTGTTGACCGGCCCCGTAGGAATATCATTTATCCCTCCCGACCAGCCCTGCAGGTCGGCAGCCGGTTAGCTATGTCAGACCAGCGGAGCGCTTACAGGGCAATGGAACCCACGCCCGTGCGAGGCGACTTCTCACCAGGCGTCACTTCAACACGAACAGAAACAATGACATTACGATGTCCTGGGTTGATTGTAATCGTTTATCAGCTTTAGACGGTAAAACTCACCTGCTCCTTAACTGCATCGTTACATCGCTCCTATTGGTTTCACTTTAATCTTGAGGAAATCAAGATTACTCTCTACCAACAATTGCAACAAAACAAAGGAAAACAAATCGAAACAACCACCCCAGCCTGTTTGCTTTGCTTCAGCTTAAGCCTCGTTCAGCACATGTTAGGATACTGGGCAAGACGTCTCAGGAGATTCAGATCAACAGCAAGGAGCCTTCTCTCTGGCTGCTAGGCTGACCTGGCTCACTACTGACGGGGCAAGTTAACTGTTCGGAGGTAGATTTGTTGTAGCAAATGCCAGTTGTAAAATGGTATTATTATATAGAGTGAGGGGTTGTTTGGGATTGCAGCAAGTCATTTGTTCAAACAGCATGCCAGAGGCAGGTTGACCGTTCACAGGAGAAACACTGACTGTCCAAGAGGATGATGAAAGTATGTTCTGATTTGTATACATGAACCCAGGGCTGTAACACATTATTTTACAAATTACTATTTTATTGTCTGGAAAGGCGTGTGGGTGAAGGGTCACTGACCTAACGAGTTGAACACCTTGTTTGGCCCTTTATTCTTTTGAATTGTGTGACCATTATTACATTTGTGAGGTTAAAAAATGTATTTAGGAAAACAAAAATCTCTGATGACCTCTGAAGAGACCGTGCTTATTTGTTCCATGGAGATGAACAAACTGGGTTCTGGTTTCTTTTTGTCTTAATATGTATTTTATGTGTTCCACAGGTTCCTAAAAGTATAAGGCCTTTGAGGGGTCTGACTACACAGTAGAGACAGACTGGATCTCTTGATATTCCTTTTCTCTTTTCTCTATAATAAAATATACTCACCAAGAGTGTAGCCAGCTATATATTTATTATACATTGGTTTTCACATGAAATTCACTGAATATCACTGCTTATATGGATTCTTAGTTGGTGAATGAAGCAAACCAAATCAGATAAAGTATTTTACCAGAACTAAGTATCCTGGATGCTGTTTCTGAGACAAAATTCAAATATTTTTGTATCAGTAGTATCTGAAAAGTAAGTTAATAGTCCAATGTAAACAGGACATTATGATTAGTGATTTCAGTTTCCATATTTTTCACAATTAAAATCCATAAAAATTATGTCAATCTTATTCTCTAGAAGTACGGTAAATTAACTTTTAATGAAAACCAAAACCAGCTTAATTTACTTAGTCAATAGAGAAGAAAGTACTTATGAAATTACATAGAATTACTTCTAAGCATATACTGCCAATAACTTTATCCTTGATTACCAGGTATTGTTAATACAAAGTTCCCTCAATACTGATTGACAAGTGACTATTCCAAGGTGAAAGTATTATAGCAACTCAGTATTTAAACAGCTGCAGAAGAGATTTCTGCAGGAAAATTTTTTGAATAGACACTTAATAAAAAAAGTTATGTGAATGACCAATAAGTATTTGAAAAAGTACTTAGCATCAACAGCTATTGGGGAAATGCAAATAAAGCCCATAATGAAATACCACTGCCCCAGCAGAATGGCTACAATTGAAAATATTGTAACATCAAGTATTGAGAAGGATGTGGGACAGTCAGAACTTCTCCATGTTTTAGGTGGAAATGTAAAACTATACAGTCCTTTTGGAAAAGTTTCTGGCAGTTTCTTGTAAAATTACATCTATATCTATCCTGTGAACCAACAATTCAACTGGGTATTTTCCCAAGAGAAATGGAAATATATGTTCACAAAGAGAAACATACAGAATGCTTACAGCGGCTTTATTTATAATAGCTCCAAATCAGAAACAGCCTAGATGCCAAGTAATAGGAAATTGGATAAAGAAATTGTGGTTTATATACACAATGAAACACTACTCAGCAATAAAAAGTAACAAATTACTGATATACTCAATAAATCTTAAAACCTCATCCAAAAATCTCAAAAACAAAAACATCATGTTGAGTGAAAGAAACCTCCCACAAGATTGTATAATGACACAATTTACATGAAATTCAATTTATATGAAATTATAGAATAGCCAAAACTATTCCATGGTGGGAAAGAGAAACAAAACAGTGGTTAGTTCTAGAGGTAGACTTTTGACAGATGTATATATCAGGTAACTCAAACCCCTACCAAGACATATATACAGAACATTATCATTGCCCCAGAAATGAATGGATACCAATCCAAGGAACTAGTAGTCCACAAAACATTGATTTTTGAAAGAGTGCACTATATATCCTCTGTGCGTATGTAATGCATTTACATCATAGATGAATTATATGAATAGATTTGGGAAGACAAATACCTGAGCATATAATTCCATTGTGGGGATGGGTTGCTGAAAATTATACTAGATTAGCAAAATTAGTTTACTCATCCAGTATTTATTATGCTTTGAATGCTTTACAAAAGATATTATGAGAGTCAATTGATCCATTAATTCTTGTTCGGTGACAAATGGTAAGAGTGGATTTACTGCTTTCTTAAACCCACTCTATTTTCTTTGCCCTTGGAGATTGTTAGCAAACACATCTTTACATTCCCTACTCTTATAAGCCTTCATAATATGTATTTTTCTCATCCAAATATATCTGAAACTCCTAATCCCTAAAATAAATCTCATAATTGGTTATTTGAAGGCAATTAGTGATTTCAATGACCACATAGTCAGGGGTTTTTTAGCAAGACACACCTCTGAAGTGGTGTGCAAATATGTGGGGCTGTATTTGCTGTCCTGGTGACGGGAAGATGGCATTTGTCTGTAGAGGATGGACCCAGAGATGCTGGAAACACCCTGCAATCTTCACATCTGGTTTACATGGCAAAATATTATTCAACCCCAAATGCTAATAGTACCTCTGGAGAAACAGTAACACTGGATCTCCTTCGTCTAACTGACCTCCAAATCTTGGCTTTTTTAGCTAGTGAAAGGCTTGATCTTATACCTCTTTTTCTTCTCTACTTATGTTAACTCCTTGGGTGATTCAACTAATCTCTTGGCTTAAATACTATCTATTTGTTTATAATATTCCTAAATTCATATATCCAGTCTTGAAATCGTCCCTTAAAATTGATTCTCTCTGATTTAACTACCTATTTGGCCCTTGGGTATGCAACAGGCATTTCAAACTTAATATTTCAAAAACCAACTCCAACCTCTCAACTCCCACACTTGACACTTCCAGAGTGTTCACCAACCTAGTACGTGGTATCTCCAGTGGTCAATTTATCACGCCAAAGATGTAAAGTCATTCTGGAAACTTACCTTTCTCTCACAGTGTACAGGCAATGAGTCAATACATTCTACTGACTCTCAACCTTCGAAACCATGTCTTAAATCTAACTACGTATCACCTCCAACACACCTACCACCTTGGTACAAGCCACCATCGTCATGCACCTGAACAACTACATAGCGGTGTCGTTGCTATCCCTACTTTCCACAACCAGAGTGAGACTTTAAAATAAAATCTGTTCATATCACTTCCCTGCTGTAAGGCCTTCAGTGGCTTCCCGTTATCCCCAGAGTAAAATTTAATCTCGTTACCACAGTCTGCAGGGCCCCAGGTATCTGACCCATGGATGCCTCTCGGGCCTCATCTTTTTCCATCCGGTTCTTGCTCACTGTCTCCCCAGTGGCACTGGCCTCCCTGCTTTTCTGTGAACCTTCCTGAAATCCAGTCCCCCCCAGAGTGTTGAGAACGTTTCTGTGTCTGGATCGCTCTTTTTATTCCGGCCTCATTTCAGAGTCCTTCACCATCACTATATTTAAAATAACACCCACTTCCCTCCGCCAGGGACACCCTTTCCCTCCTCAGTCTTATTTCCTTCAGAGCATGTCTTACTATTTGACATATTATTTATTTAGTTTTCATTTCGCTTGTTTATTTGCTTTTTCTCTCTCCACTAGAATGTGAGTTTATAAGAGCTGGAACCTGGGGAAAAATATGCAATAGTTTTGGTACCTAATAAGCTTTCTGGTGTTTGTTGAATCAGCGAACCAATAAATAAGGGTGGCTATACCCTCAGAGGTATCCTATCAGAATTCTGTAGCAAGACTTAAGATACAGATTCTCAGATCTAAAGCCCAGAAGAGCTCACCTCAATGTATCTGTTGGTTCTGATATGCAAACAAGGTCTGAAACTATTCAAATAGTGTAGTACTCTACTTGACATGACAGCCATCTCTGTAGTATTCAGATAAATGGCCATACAGATGCTAATGCACTTAATGTAGTTCAATATTCCTTATAATGTGTTTGTTACTTTGTTTATCCAGTGATTTTAAATTCTTGACTAGAAGATACTAGATAATTGGTTCTGCTACTTAGATTTTGGTAACACACTGTCTTTTGATAAATTCCTTCTCTTATCCTATCATAGATAATTCATCTTGTGGCTATTCAATTACCTGGGATGCATCTTCCTATCTGATGTTACTGAATTGGATTTTCCCACCCCACAGGCTCATTTCTTGCTCTGAGAAAGGTTCAGTAAGGTGATAGTCAAAGAAGGAAATAAACAAAGCATCCTTCTCCACTGACCTCCTCTCTCAAGCCAAAGGGCATTGTTCTCTTTCCAGAAACTGCAGTGCAGTCTGTGTTAAAGGGGGCTTTAGTAACAAGCTGCATATCTGGCATATTTGTAACCCTCTTGCAAAGGGTGTAGTGGAGAAAGAGGTCTGCTCAGTTCTCTCCCAGACTAGGAAGCGTAGATTTCTGGGGAATCAGCTATTAGTAAATATACAAAATTTTCAAACAGTTAAAGCAAGCTTAGCTGCTTTGAGAAACTCAAATTAAATGTTCAATATTTTATGAAAGCTTTGAGTGGTAATGTTTACTTGAGCTGATATGTTCTCATTGCAAAGAAAAATGAGAGGGTTGGAAAGGTAATCACAGCACAGCAATGAGTTGTGGGATTCTCAACCTGGCACTGCATTATTTAGATGCTCCTTCATGGGACAGGTGAGACCTTCCCCTGGTGAGATTATGGTTGAGGTGAAATCTACTCCCACAGGACAGTCATGAGATTATGATCTCCAGAAAACCTCCAGACAGGTGTGGTCATATTTAGCATGTAAAAATAGAGATTACATGGTTAAATTTGAATTTCAGATAAACACTAAAGAATTTTTTAATATAACCATATCTCATGCAAATACTGGGGACAGATTTATACTTAAAAGAATATTTATTGTTTATCTGAGAGTCAAATTTAACTGGGTGGTCTGTATTTCTATCAAGCAGCCCTACTTCTAAAGCAAGAAAAAGTAACCTAACTATGTAGGAAGATGTTTTAAGCCCCCAGGTGAAGACATGGGTAGGGTCAGGGCTAAGGGGCAGCAGGTGAGACTTGCAGGGCACATCATTTAAGGATGCACCCCCACTCAGGCCACCCAACTGCAGGGTCACTACTTGCACAGCCCTGGGACTCGGGGCCTTCTTAAACCCCACATCCCTGCCCTTGTGTCACTGAAGTCCAGGTCTGAACGTAGGCTTGGAATTTCCTTTTCATTGTCTTGCTCATATTCCAAGATTGAGATACAGCAGTGTAAACAATAACCATGTTCCTTTTCTTCCTGGGACTGTTTTAATTTTATTTTGCTGTCACATATGGGAGCAAACTACTCCATCCCTTGTTAATGCTAAGAATGAGAAAGGGGAACATACATTTAACTTTCAAAAAAATACACTTTTGAGACCCCATGAAGTACCACACATTCCACTCAGAGTGGAGAGAACAGAGCCGTGACCGAGTCACACAGGCTCTCCGCTCTCTGGCCACTTAGGAGCTCAGGTGACACTTAAAGATGATACATATAGCCAGAGAGTGACGCAGTTGATGGCTGGAGCGGGAGGTGGCCTCTGACCCATGTCGTAAACATCTCAAGTAATTGGAGTTTAGGCCCCAAAATAAAAGAGTAAATGCAGTGAGAAGGGGCACAGCTCGGTGATTTAAGGAGAAGAACATTTGAGCAGCAGCAGCCACTGATCCCCAAGGGGACAGGGGCATGAGGTGAGAGGGGAAACACATGCCAGGTCAAGGTACCACTTACATATGTTTGCATTTTCCTTAAAATGAGAAGAAGGTGTTTATCTGGGGAGCTGAGGCAAAGTGAGTGAAAGGCCATGACAGGGTAAGATAGAAACACCAGTGGTGATTTCTGCTTTCACTGCAAATTGGTGATATTCTCCAGGTAGTCTGTCAGGGAAGGGGTGGAGCCCCTCTACAGATACCACTGCAAAAAGAAATTTCCTCAGGTAAATGCTTCATTCAGGCCTATCTCATTGAACTTTGGGACTCAGTTTCCATAGCCACGAATCATTCATTGACCAAAAAGAAAAAGGAAAATTCCTACAAAAACACAAACAAAATGGCAAAACAGAGACTCTAGTCCAAAAAACAAATGTCTATATGCTCATGGTGTCCGCTCTTACTTCCACTGTGGACCGCCATCCCACGCGGCTGCAGCAGACAGAACTCTGCACTCCAAAGGAATAGAAATAAGATGTTAAGAGCTGGATGGAGAGAAGATTTGTGTTTAAGTTATAAGGCGAATGATGATCCCATGCTTTATAATTTCTGATTTCTTTCCTAGAGAACATGATCAAAGACCTCATCTTAATCATGATTATGTCAAATTCCAGCTGTATCTGCCGCCAAACCATTTCCTTCATCTTTGATCCGAACACGGATCAAGGACAGAAAATAAACACTGACCTCCTAATGAGGATTTGAGAGAGAAGAGAAGGTGCTTAAGAGGGAAGAGAAATGAAGAACTTTGGCTAGTTATGAATGAAAACATAGCTCTTTCAAAAGATATAATTCCTTGAGGTCATCAGTGTAGGAACCCACAGAGAACCAGTAATGAATGAGTGAAACTGAATAATATGGATCAGAATGAGAATAATAGTAGTTTATAGGTAAACACATATTCTGTATATAGTATGATAATTAACATTTGCACTTTGGGAGGAAAAAATCTTTAAAAAAATAATGACATGGACAGATATTAGAGTTAGAAAGATTTTGCATGTGATGTCTGTTGAATTGTGTCACCCTAAAAGACATGTTGAACTAACTCCTGGAACCTTAGATTGCTGCCTTATTTGGAAATAGGGTCATTACAGGTGTAATTAGTTAAGCTGAGGCCATGCTGGAGTGGCGTGGACCACTTAATCCAATTAGACTGATATCTTCATAAGAAGAGAAGTGACAGAGAAACAGATATATAAGAACAACATCTGATGACAGTGGCAGAAACAGCAGTTCAGCAGCTGCAAACCAGGGGACACCAAAGATTATTGCAGCCACCAAGAACTTCAAGAGGCAAGGAGGAATCTCACCCAGAGCCTGCAGAGAGCACAGGACCCTGCCAACATCTTGATTTCAGGCTCATGTTCTCTGGAACAATGAGAAAATAGATGTGTGTTGTGTTTAGTCCCCCAGTTTGTGGTACTTTGCTACAGCGGACACAGGAGCCTAGTACACAACATGTTTGGGTTGAATTTTTCTTGTCATCATGCCAAACCTGAAAAATTGTCACATTTATTTGATAGCAATAAGTTAAGAAGATGGCCCAATGATCTCCACATGTTGGTGAATGCCGGAGTACGCTCTACGAAGGGTACAGATGGAGTCTGGCTAAGAGACCACAGAAGTTTCTACCATTTGCTGTTTTTCTTCTGCTTGGATCATCGGGTCCTGTCCTTTGGTTAAAGATACCAAAATGAGGAAAACTACATAACTATGAAATGAATACTAATCAAGAGCAAAACATGTGAGTTAGTCAGCTCTACTTTGGTACAAGGATCAGAATGAGTTTTCCGTAGGCTAACGGATACAATTCCAAAAGTGTGGATTTAGATGGAAAAGAAAGAAATTTCACTGAGCCTGTCTGCTCAAGAGATTCCTGAGAACCATTCAATGTTCATCTCAGTTGCAATAAATAAATGTGTGTTTTACCACTCACGGTGATATACCCGTTCTGCCCGGGGACACTTAACCAGTAGACCGTAGATTTCCTTCTCTGCATAGCCAATGTGAATTAACTGGGAATGTTGGCTATTTTACAAGACTGCTGCTTAAATTGTTCTCTTTGGTCTTGCTTCAACCAAGGATTCTGAGCCCATCTCAAGGAGTTAGGGCAATAGAATAAAGCAAAAATAGGGGAATTTCATACTAGGCATTAGCTATTTTCATTGACATTCATTCTAGTGACATAATATTTGAGGGACTGGGTTATTAAACATCAAGTAGCAAATGCTCTTACTGAAGTGATCTATAAACAACACTGCCTTCTAAGTAAAATTTAATGGTTCCCTCGATATCAATTTTATATATTTGGGGCCCACACATTAACTTTCTAAACACTTGGTAACATTCTACTTTAAGATTTTTATGGGTTTTTTTTTTCATCAGAATAACCATTTTGTTTTATAATGTTTAGAAGCTTTAAAATCCTGAAGCCATTGTGAGAATGTCATGTCAATATCAAATGGATGGTACTGGATGCTATTGGAAGCTCAGACTACTTAGAAGGTAACTTTAATAATATTGCTGACTATTAATAGGTACTCAAGAGATTGTATAAATTCAAAATAAAAAAAAAAGACTGGTTATAATTAAGTTCAAACATGACATGCATCATCAACCAAGTGTCTTGTCAAATGTTGCATCATTTCTATTTCCAGATGCAAGGGGGTAACAAGGATGGGATTGGACCTCCTGCTAGAACACTAGATAAAATACAGGGAACAGTGTCACTGTTTCAAGACGCTGAGCATCAGCAGACGGCATAGGACTGGGGTCCATCACAGGAAGGGAGCAAAGAAGGTGAGCTCTAGGATGGTCTTGACTTTCTACCTGGAGGAAATTTTCTGAACATAGATATTGAGTGGGAGAGAATCAAACAGAAATTGGTAAGAAATACATCTGAAATGTGGAGACACTGATAGGCTGTAAGTACAAAGGATGAAAAAAAAGGTATACCACATATCCACTAATCTAAAGGACAGGAATCATAGTAAACACATAGTAACAAAGTAAACTTCAGAACAAGGAATATGAGCAGACATAAGACGTAATATTTCACAGTGCTCAAAGACTTATTGTTCTTTTCCATGAACTGACTTTTAGCCATACTGTCTTTCTTTCAGGCCCTTAAAGGTAAGGTGTTCTCTTTGGCATTCTCTTCGCACCTGCTGTTCGCTCTGCCTGGGATGCTCTTCCACGCCCTCCCACACAGGCCAGTGTCCCATTTGCCAGCTAAACTCTTTGTCATACTTTAGATCTCAGCAAAAATGCCATTTTCTCAAGCAGTCTTCCTGGTACCTCTGTCTAGATTAGGTAACCCAAACCATATTTTCACAACAAACTATACTTTTTTTGGTTATAATGATGTATGTATATGTGTGTGCATTTGATTATTTGATTACTGTTTTTCTCCTTCCAATTAGACTGTAAGCTTGTGGGGACAGAGATTTTTTATGTTTCTCACTGTGTTCTCTCCAATGCCCAGAATAGTGTCTCATATAAAAATGTTTGTTAAATGAGTAAGTAAAAGACATTGAAAGAGAGAAGGATAAGTCAGGAAAGTCAACATGTGAAGTATATGAAAGAATGGATGATCAAACTCAAATATTTACAATCTAATTCAATTAGAGGATAATTTGATTTACGTGTTTTTATTTTTTATCAGCAGTGCCTCTAGCATACTTTAGATATATTCTTATGTAGATCTTTTGAGATATTAATCTGACATAGAAAGTGATTTCAAGTGTATATTTAAGGTCACCAAAATACAGCAACTGTTTTCAGTTTTAATCTCTGAATTCCGAAGGCAGTGAGCCTGTACAGCTAATTCTTTTTATTTCAAGACTGCCTGGCCTTAGAATTGAAAAAACAGAGCAGTGCGATCAGCCTTTTTAAATGATTTGCTTTATTTGATTTTGATGTACGTTTGCTTTTCTAAGCCCTGCAGTTTCAGGATGTGACTGTTACAGAATCTTTTCAGCTCTCAGCCTGCTCTGAACTGACTTTGCTTACTTCCATCCGCCAAGGTGATTTTTACGTAATGCCATCACTGGTGTTAATGCAATTCCCATGCAAATGATAGTGGGGAATTGTGAATGGAGACACTACTTATTGCGTGAAATTAAACATCTATTGAAGAGTCGGATAATTAGCAAGTTTCCAACAAATATTGTATGCCCCCATCTCAGGGTAAACTTAAACACATTAATACTACTACATTCAGCATCACAGTTCTGAGGATATGTCTGTGTAACAGAAACAATATGAAAACTAAACGATTTCAGCTCACCAGTTGAACTAACCTGATTTCTGTTATAAACATGGCTGTTCTGAGGCTCCAAGGGGGAAGAACTGTATAGGAAAGGTGGGACTTGGCAGGACACTAGCAGCTATTTAGGACTCTTTCCTTTGGTAAACACCCCATCCATTATTCCATATAGATCCAAGGAGTTGACATTTGCAGCCATACTTCCCTATCTTAAGAGTAGAGAAGGATTCAAACAAAACCCAGGACCATTTGTATATTTCTGGGGAGGGATGGAGAGTAGACAGCAGCCTGGAAAAGAAATCGACTATGCGATCTCACTACTAAGGTCCCCTGATTTTACTGATTCTTTTCTCTCACTAGGCTTGCTTTCTCAGCGCTTCAATTTTGTGAACTATCCGAAAGCTTTCTAATAAATGCCTTTGTGTGGTTCCTTTTGAAGGACGTGAGTTAAAATTAGCTGGCTGGATTCTGCGGCTTGTGAAAAACCCCAATTGGAACACAGGTAGTAAAGCCAGGCACACCTGGATCAACCTGAATCTGCTGCTTCCTACAAACATGAACTGTTGGGGCTCTGCTTAATTTCTAATTTAAGGTTAAAAGTACTTCTTTCTATTCCTTTTTCCAAACAGCTGCATGGGGATGTAATTTACGTAACCACAAAACTCACCTTTTTAAAGTGTACAATTCAATGGCTTTTAGTAATTCAGGACTGTATAACTATCACCATAATCTAACTTTAGAATATTTTCATTACCCTGAAAAGAAACCTTGTGCCCACCAGCAGTGACCCCCTATCTCTCCCCCATTTCCCAATGCCCACCAGCCCTGGGTAACTACTAATCTACTTTCGGTCTATATAGATTTGCATCACATACATGGAACAGTTCCATATGGGGTCTTTTTTCTCTTAACGTAGTGTTTTTGAGATTCATCCATGTTGCAGTATGAGCCATGCCTTTTTATTGATTGTGTTCAACTGCATGTCAACAACAATACTACATTTGTCTATCTAGTCATTAGCTGATGGGCATTTGGGTTGTTTCCACATTTGTTATTATGAATAATTCTGCTTTGACTGCCCATATACAAGTTAGTGCATGGGTATGGTGAATAAACAGCAAATAACATTCGGGAACATTCAGAAGATTCTCTACTTCCCTGGATTATACTGTATAAGAATCTGAGATTTGAAGTTTCTGCACCATTTGGTATCAAAAAGAAACCTTGTGCCCACAAGCAGTGGGTGAAATTACACCATAAAGCAAAACTGAGACAGGGAGAAAATGGACAACATCTTAACAACACCTTTTGAATTTCTTTGTCATTCTTCATATGAATCCAATACCTCTTTGGAACTTTCACTTACATGAGACTATAGATTTCTTTACTATTATAGCCAGTGTATATTGGATTTATGTTACTTACAACCAAGAGTACTCTATAATAGAACAGACTTAGCTCAGCTTAAATCTGAAAATATTATGGATGGGTCGAGTCATCCATGAAACATTGTCCACAGGACAATAGAGTCATGGAAGAAAATGGCAATTTCCATGAGGATGATGTGGCTAGGACCCGAAAAAAGCTAATGGCCAGAAGAAGGTGGGGACTGGGCTAAGAATATAATCTCATAAGTATCTACTGCTGCCCTGGACTTGCTAACACAGTATCTTACCTAGGACACAGCAATAAAAGATTAAATTATGTCCATTGCACATTTTCCCATGGCTTCATTGAACTTCTCTAAAACTTAATGACTGCCACACAGTTGTAAGTTTGGCAGCACTGCTGTCCAATGCGGCTATGTTTGTGCTCCGGATGTAGCAGCCTATTTTTGTGATTGATAAGCCTCCATTTCCCGTCTGCGGGACAGGAATTTTACATGCACCTCATGGTGATTCGTTTTTCATTATTCTTTAAGACAGTTTTTGAGATCGGATATTGCAAGTATTTACCATATCCTATGTAATCGGTAGTTGTTAGCTTCTACTTTTATCATTCCATTATTTTTTGTAATCGCCCTACGACAGAGATGTAGGACATATGGAAAAGACAACGTTCTCTACAAATGTGCATTTATGTAACTAGTAGGTATTTTATCCTATTGACAATGTTTTGGTTTCTTGGATTTTGGTGTGGACCCCTTGAGGGGAGGAGATGATTTCATCTTTGTATTCCCAGTGCCTAAAGCACTCGTGTATTGTATATGTCTAATGAGTCAATAAATAGATGAGATGATGAGTGGATACATGGTAGTTCATAACTCATATTGAGTGCTTATATATGCCAGGCACTGAGCCAGATTTTTAAATACTGTTTTATTTAATCCTATCAACGAATTTCAAAATCCCATGTCCTAGAGGGGAGAACAGTCTTCAGTGGTTCCATCACTGTCCAAGATCAGGCCAATACCAGTAAAAGGTAGAGTACGATCTCATTTCTGCACACCTGTCCTATTGACCTCAAAGCCCAAGCTTTGCTAGGAACAACTAAATTATAAGCTTTTCAAGCATGATGATCATATTTTAAACTTGTTTATTCCTTCAACTGCACCTTCTACCCATACTAAACACCCAATATATGATCATTTATTTATTTGCTTATGTTTTACTGGCTCAGCTTGCATTGACATGTGTACAAATGAACGTGTGAGTTGACTATACAGGAACTGGTTGTACAATAAAGTTTGACCAAGTTAGTGGTAGAAAACCCTTGGCTTCAGGATTAGAAATACTAATTAAAAAACAAACAAACTGTGCTGCTATTATTCAACTCAAAGCCTAAAGAAAAAAATGACTAATATATTTCTCACTATGTTAAATATATTCAAGCATGTTTTTACACCTAAATCTACTCTATTTTCTAATAAATAATAGATGGCCAGTGATTTTTAAAGAACACCAATGTGTCAGCATAATTATCTAAAATCTAACAAAAATTATATTCTTTGTAGACTAGAAGGGCATATTTTAAGTGCAAATGGAATATTTACGGAACTTGTACATCACCTGAATCTTTGAAAAAGTTCCCATTTTTCTTCCTCTCCACTGTTGAAAATCCCTGGCCCATCTTTCCCTGTCACCATTGTGGGATAAAAAGAATTTTGGCTGTGAAATGGTCTTTCTTGAAGAATCCATTAAAGTTTAAGTTTGTGCATTGCATCAAGCAAGGAATGTGTTCATCTCCCCAGAGCAGATCTCAACTCTTTCGTGTCACTTAATACAAGTGGAAAAAAAGTAAAAGAAAGGAAGAAACAAAATGGGGTTTGCAGTGAGAATCTGCACTTCAAGGATTTGGTAGTCAGATTTCACAACAGCATGAAGGATGCTCGGTAAAGGAAATAAGTACGCATTAAGCTCACTAATTGAGAAACAGCACCGCTAAATTCCAAGAAAGAATACACAGTAAACAGAAATAGAGAGAAAAATCAGAGGGAAATGTTTATGACCCCTCTTATGAATAAATCAGGCATTTTTTGGAAGTGAATTTTGGGGGATATCCTGGGACTCAGGCTCACACTCTGTGATAAGCTTTTCAATCCCTTTTTCTGCATGTGTTTTGGAAATAAAACAACTTCTCAGTGGGACTACCCCAAAGGTTTACTTTGGGAATGTGTATAAAGTGATTCCTGATTTGAATAATACATTCAAAGCATTGCGCACCCAGCAGAGGGGTGTTTGTACCTTTGAATAGGAAAGGCTACTTGGCTGTCCGGCTTGATGGATTCAACCCAGCCCAGGGTCTGTCCCTCAGCTTTCCAAGCTCAGATTCATGCTTATGTCACCCGCCTGGAGCTGATCTGACTTGCTGATACTGAAGCTAATCAAGCTCCAAGGACTCATGAGCTCTGCCAGAACTGCAACTTTTGAATTCAAATGAGGAGCAGAGTCATCAAGGAACAGAGGATTAGCATCAGCTCAACTGCACATTCCTTCCCTAGGCAAGGTCTGCCCAAAGCCAAATGATCAGAGGATTACGTGGTTTTGTAGCATCAGAATAAGGGCCGTCAATGATACCCACTTGCACGTTTAATGGCTCCCATAGGCTGGTGGCTCACATACTTCTACCATGGAAATACAGCTTCTGAGACAGGACATTCCCGGCTCCCCCTGGGATGACATCTCTGAGACTCTCCTCTGTTCTTATTTTGTTAATCGCATGGCTGTCCATTTACTCCTTTTCATTGACCCACTCTTTATATTTACATATTTATACATTACTATCTTTAATTATGCTTTATCTGGTCCAGATAAAATTTTATTTATTTAAAATTACGAGGGAATGTGGCTTAGATTTCAGTACAGGCAGGACATTCATGACTTTGGATAATGACCCATTTACTGTTGATTTGGCCCATTGTCTCAGTGAGAGGAGAGTCTATATCTTCCATATTGTTTTTTTCATGTATCTTCATCTTGTTCAACATTCTTACCAAAAGGAATTTTGGTAAACATACGGAAGGCAATGTTCTCACATCTCCCAACCCCCTACACACTGAACAGCAATATAATATCTAATAAGGAGTAAAGTGTTGAGAGGGGCATTCATTGATTCAGCAATATTTCTTGCATGCCAACTATGTGCTGGGTACTTTTCTAGGCACTTGGGATACAGCTGTGAACAAAATCAAGTCTCTGAGCTTATGGAGTCCACATTCTAGTGAGGAAAAATAAACATGAAAATAAACCAACATGAATACAATAAAATAAGAAAATGGGAAATACTATTTTTAAAAAAACCGAAATGAGGTAAGGAAATAGAAAAAAGGATGGTGAAATGCTCTACCAGTTAGGATGGTCATAGAGGTTACGACTGGGTAGAATTAAGGCAGATTTTGCCTCAACTCAAGAAAGTACTCATTAACAATTCCAGCAAGAGCTGTCTGGCCACAGGCACTTAGCCTCACCAGGCAGGGAGCTGGATGCAGTGAAGTGCTCTAGAGGGCGGGACTAGCTAAGGCCAAGGTGTCTTTCAAAGAAGTTACTATGCTTCCAAACAAATGGAATCTGAAAACAAGTCCTCATGACAGCCTGTTCTAAAATTATACTCAAATATTGCTAAAAATTTGGAAATGCAAAGTCAACTCAAACCAACGCTAAAATCTCACCACAGCCAAGATTTTTAATTAATTTTCATCAATTCTACATATTTGGAAGAGATATTCATTGCATAATAGGTTTCTAATATACATGTAAGCATGTGATAGAGAAAACAGCATCATGAGAGCTGCTTTTACTCTCCTCTGCTCTCTTCTCTCTGGTTTAGAAATAACAGCATGAGAAATAAAAGAATAGCCCCCTCTCTATCCTCTACAAAGATACTGTTTCTTCACATGACATGGCATCATTTCATTTCTAAATTGGCCACCTCTAACCCTAATCTACAGAACTTCCTAACCAATCCATGGATTTATGTCTTTAATCCAATAAATGTTGAAGTGTTTGGTTGCACAGCAATAGTTAACTGACCCATATGTGTTCAATAAATATTATTCCTCCTCCTCATCCCCCTGTAAATATCTAAAGATGGAGTTTGTGCATCATAAGGGATATCATCTCAAGAAATGAAATACTTGGGATAGAAAACATATGTGATGGAAATCATCATTGGTTAACATATTCTACTGGTTTGTAGTGGGAAAAGAAAAAGATTAACCCAGAATTAAGGTATTAAGTGAATCCTTACAGGATTCTGGACTTGGTCAAACAACTATGCACATAAACATTTTTCCACATTTGGAGAATCCATGTATGTTGTCAAGAAATGTGCACACAGGACAAAACCAACCACATGTTCTGCTTTCCCTTCACAAAAGCATTGTGTGCAACTTGGAGAACATGCTTGGATATGATTACACACGTCTTATCCCTAAGAATGCAGCAGTTAAAAAATAAAAGCAGCAACCTTTTTCAAACCATCAGTGGGTAGACCCAAAAGCAATTAAAATATTCTCTTGGTTGTTAAATGCAATTTTGTTATAGGCCTCTCCTTAAAGAATTAGAAAAGAAACTTTATGTAAAGACAATTAAAAACAGAATCAGGGACTAAGAAGAAAACAAATCCTAACATTTGCAACAACATGGATGGAGCTAGAGGGTATTATGCTCAGTGAAATAAGCCAGGCGGAGAAAGACAAGTACCAAATGATTTCACTCATCTGTGGAGCAGAACAAAGCAAAAACTGAAGGAACAAAACAGCAGCAGACTCACAGAACCCAAGAAGGGACTAACAGTTACCAAAGGGAAAGGAACTGGGGAGGGTGGGTGGGAAGGGAGGGAATAGGGGAATAAGGGGCATTACGATTAGCAGACATAACGTAGGTGGGGAGGACGGGGAAGGCAGTATAGCACAGAGAAGACAAGTAGTGACTCTATAGCATCTTACTACTCTGATGGACTGTGACTGCAATGGGGTATATGGGGGGGACTTGATAATGGGGGAAATCTAGTAACCACAATGTTGCTCATGTGATTTTATATTAATGATACCAAAATTTAAAAAAAAAACAGTATCAGGAAAAGAGAACATGAACTTTAATACTTGGAGAAGAGATAGTTTCTAGAAAGTCTAAAACAAATTAACCAAAATAACCCTTTTAAGTATCTTAAATAGTGTTTGGTAAGATGCAATATACAGGAAAAGATATCCACATAATCCTAAATTGAACAAAAGGAAGACAGCAAAACACCATTGAAATGCCCAGTGGAATATTAAAAAAGTGGTATCAGCGCTAGACACAAGGCAAAGGGCTGCACACTAATTAGAAACGAGGCATAATATTGGCTATAAAGTGGTGCACACAAAATAGGACAAAAGAGGTCTCCATTTATAATGAATATGAACAAATATGTAACACCTGGGGAAGTAAAGAAAAAAGCACCTAGAATTTAGAGAGGAAAGGAAGGCTTCAAAGGCCATTTGGCATTGGAGGGGCACCTGGATCCCACCCACTCCGCTGAAATGTGCACCACGTATCAGCGGCCACCACGAAGCCAGAGGCAACCTCACTCCATTCTTACCTTCAGCAGGTATGGTTAGGCTGGGGCTGCCGCGGGCTGAGTCCACGTTGCTGCAACACAGAAAGAAAAATACTTTACTGCAAAGGCAAACAATCTGAATGCCCACTGTCTGACTCCTTCCAAATTCTCCCAAGTATCTGATCTGAGAAATGTAACTCTAAACTTAATCGCCACTTTTCCCTTACACTTTCATCTGTGCAGAACCCCACGCAATCCTTGAGAGAGATTTGGTAAATTGCTCTGGGTCACCCAGCTTTGGCATTCACTCAAAGAATGAAACATTTACTCATTCGCCAAAAGATCATTTGACAAACGGTCAACACCAATTTACAGTTCTTAAACATTAAAAAAAATTTCTCAAATCAGCAGTCAACATCATGTTGACTGAGTGCTAATAGTGTTATAATTAAAGTGAGGGCAGTCAGTTTTTAACTCTATTTTTAATTTTGCCAGTAATAAAAGAAATACATGCACGATTGCATAATGTTAAATCATTCGATTATTTAAAAAACAATAGCCATGCAGTTTTGGTGAAGATATGGAAAAAATGGCAGGACACCCAAGTGCTAATGACAGTCTTAAGTGGCTCAATTAATTATAAACACACCCAGATTATCTTCCTAAGGAGCTCTAGAATTGTCATCTCGATTGTTTTGGCATTTCTAATTCTAGCTATTGACTTAAGCAAATAACTGGAAGTGTGTGCAAAAGTGTGTGCACAAGGGCATTCATAACAGCACCAAACATAATGTTAAAAATTGGGAAACAAACAAAATATCTAATAATAAAGAATTTGGTTAGTAAATTTATGGGTATATACATACTAATTTTTGTGCTGCCATTTTGGATCAGCTGATTCTTTGTTTTGGGGCTCTCCTACTCACTGTAGAATGTTTAGCTCTATGATGTTACAGCACCCCCTTCTGTTGTAACAACCCAAAATGACTCCAGATGTTGCTAAATGTCCCCTGAGAGCAAAATCACACCCAGTTTTGAATGACTGAATATATATTCATTCATACATATGTATACACACACATACACACACACAGAACAATATACAATATTATCTATTAATATTTCAACAAAGCTAGAAAAAATATCTTGAACCTCAGTTGAAATCAGGTTTTCACAATAAATCCCACCTTTTAATCCCTCTTTTTAAAAAAAGAAAAAGAACAAATGCTGTTAGAGAATGTTTTTGCAGTGAGACAATGTCAATTATATACTGTTGATATATATATATATGCTGTTGAGCAAAAAGAGCAGGCAGATTAGTAGATATGATCTTATTTTTGCATATGAAAAATAATATGAGAAGGATATACACCAAAATGTTAAAATCTGTTGTCTCTGGATGGTGGGAATCTAGTTGCATTTTTTTTTAATGAAAAAGAAGAAAAAGTAACCAAATGATTCTTCGTTTCTATAATCAAAAGTAGCATCTATCTATTCATCCACACACAACATAATGAATCTAATCTATTAACATCAGCCACTCTCACATGTATTTCAGAAATAGTTCACTCTGAATATCAGAATTTGTTTGTTTTTAACATTAATGTAATTTGCATCCCAGTGGTCACCCTGACATTCAAGGCAGGAGGATGGCTCTTCACTGCGGGTGAATGAAACGTCGGATGCTTTGGTGCAGTGAATATTACCAGCATGGACAGCCAAAGCAATTACAAATCTTGTGTTTCTTCTGAAAGGAACTAAGCTAACTTATTTAGTAAGTAATTTCAAGTGACCCTGACTTAAAAAAAAGTCTTCCCCTTTCCTGAAGATTTGAAATCTCCTGAGGCCTTAACTCCAAAAGTCAGTAATAGGACTTACTTCCATATGAAAATATGCACCATTAGTTTAATCCAAAGGAAAGGAAGTTGTCAGTCTTTTTAAGTGGATTAGATTTGTGTCAGCACTTTTCATATTTCCAGTCCTTAGCTTTATGGGTTTGGTTTCTGTGAGAGGCAATAGGTTATGAAGTTCTGAAACAAATAAGGATTTTTTTAAGAGGTGTGGGTAGAATTACAATAATTCCAGAATCTCTCCCTTGGCGTTAGTGCATCTCCATATCAATAGGTAATTACAAGGGGGAAGTGAGGGCATATCTGGATTGGAGAGGTTGGGTGGGGTCCCCTTTTTTGCAGCTGGGTGGTGAGAAACTGGGTGAGCAGAAGTGGGTGTCTGCTTGTAGGCAATAAATGGGTCTCTCCCACTTTATTTCTCCCTTTGAATGATTTCAGTTTCAAAGGTATTTTGCCCTGGGCTGGGAAAATATTTCCCCTTTGGAGTTACAAGAGGTAATCTACTTCAACTAGCTATGGGTAGAGTGCTTTCTTCAGTCCCCTTCACTAACAAGAACATTTGATTGAATGACCAGGAAACGAAAATCCACCAATAACATGCAGACATCAGTGGGCTATTAGTTTCATCCTGCCCCACCCCTGCACTCCCTTCCTCAGCCAATAAGCTTTCATTGTTGCACCATCTAAAAGCATCCGTCATCTGGAGGAAACGTGATTGGTTTAAGTTTTATCAGCTTTTCTGTATACTTTTCAGCCCTTCTGAAAATGACAGTTGGGAAGTAGGAATGGGAGAAAATGAAAGAGAATGGACCTCTGGGTCTGGGCTAGGAAGTGCAGGCTGGGGGTCTTGGGGTAAGGGGTCGGGTGTGACAGGCAAAGGGCTGGTCTCAAACGCCAGCTCTCTTCTCTAGAATGTGACTGTAGGCAAGGTCGATAAACTCTCAGCAACTTCGGACCTGGGTTTCCTCATATGAATATGAAAAATGCATCGCACAGCCTATGGGACATAAATTTAATAATTTTAACTGTTAAGATGCTATTATTAATTTTACTACTTCTATTTCTACTTCAACTAGCTATGGGTAGAGGAAGGACAGATAACCTGACAGGGACAAAAGGCTTTCCTCATTCACCACAAAACAGACATCAACAATTCCCATATTCTGGCCCACAGAAAGAAATGTGTAGACGCCACCATTCTAATGATTCCAATCATTCCCATTTTAATGACATCAGACATGAAAATGCTTCTGGTAATGGGCAGTTCAGTTCAAGTATCAAGCTGGTAAGATTGATGACATATGCTTTTAATTGTCTTCTACCCATAATGATAATTCTGCCATTATGTTAATAACACATTAATTCCTAAAGCAACTGGGATTCTGGTAGCAGCTGCAAGTGCCATCAGCCTTCTTGGTTGTCTCCTGTCATTGCCTTGGAGATTCCCCTACTGTATCGAGAAGCTGTTTTTGTGCTATGACTTTTTTTTATACCAAACAGAATATTTCAATACCAAAACATTGGCTGCTGGAATATACGAACAGAAATCCATGTAAATGAACTCATGATGAGAATCACAATCCATGCAGCTCTACCAAATTGGGCTCAGGCCTCTCTGCAGGCCAACACCTACGTCCAGCTGCTCACTTGAGCTTTCCGTATGAATAATAAACAGTGTCTCCAAATCAAGTCCAAACTGGGTTCTGAATAGCCCCTGCCTCCCAAACCTGCTCTCCTAAACCGCCCTCCCCAGCTTGTTCAATGGCACCCCCAGACTCCCAATGGCTGGAGCCAGGCTCTGTTGTCACCCTCTCTCTGTCACACTCACATCCAATGTGTTAGGAAATCCCGCTGGCTGTCCCTGCAAGTGTATATCCAGAAACACACGACTTATGTCCAGTCTCATCCAAACTGCCATTATCGTTTGTCTATCATCACAATAATGATATTAACAGACAGGTGATGGCGTGATACGTGCCAGGCATGGCTCTATGTGTTTTATATGGAACATCTCACTTCACGCTCACACCAACCCCATGGGGTGGGCACTACTATCCCTGAATTGCAAATGAGGAAGCTGAGGCACAGGGAGGTTAAGGAGGGTCCTTAAAGATGGCAGAGCTCGTGTTGCTCCTGCTCTTATCACCCCCCCCTGCTCCAGGGCCTGCGCAGCACAGCGGCCCGAGGCATCGCACGTCCTCCCATGTCAGCCCTGTTCTCAAACCTCCCCATGGCTTCCTGCATTACTCAGAAGAAAAGCCAAGCCCCAAGGAAGGTCCACGACATTTTAGTGACCTCATCCCCCATTATTCATCATCCCCTTCACTTGAGCTCTCTGTGCCAGTCACAGCTCTGTCCCCTTTTGGTTCTGGAACTTTCCAGGAATATTCTGCATGAGGTCCACGCACCTATCTCTGTACACCCCTTCTTCCCATCCTCTAATTCTTTACTGAAAGCTCATCTCATTGAACTCAGCCCTGGTCACTCTATGTAAAGGGGCCTCTATCCTCACCCCGAAATTTCCAACCCCCCTTTTCTAATTTGTTTTTCTCCTCAGTAATTGCCATTTTCAAACGTGCTCTCTATTTTACTTTTATTTATTATTTTCCTCCCCTTACCAGCTAACGGCCTCTGATTTTTGTCTGCATTGCTGTGACCGTACTGTTCAGAACTCAACAGGCTGGCACATGGTATATGTTTAATACATATCAGTCGGATGAATGAATATATATATCTATTTAAAGATTAAACAACTATCAAGCCTAAAAGATTATTGATGTAAGTGCTTAGCTTATACAGTGAAGCCTTGTAAAGAATGCGTGTGTATCTTTGTGACGGTTGTAAAATGGACCATTGGCTTATGTTCATGGCACTCAGTGAGGAGACAGCCTAGTCCTTCGTCTGCCAAGTTCATCTATCTTTTCAGTTAGCACGGACCGTTATATTCCACCTCATTCCCTGTTCTCTCCAAGGCTGTAGACATTTTTTTTTTGTCTTCTTCCTCTTTGGAGCTTCTTGATGTCACTATTAATCTGATTTTTCTATGTAAAAAGACTTGCACTTGGGGTTTGCCATCAACCTTCACTGTAGGCCTGGGGCTTGTGATCTATCAAGTCAATGCTCATCTCTGAATATAGGAAATAACTATAGTTCGAATTTATCTTCTTCTACGAGGATTCTGAAAAGCTGGTCTATTCAATCCCAATTTTCCATTCCTATCATCTTTCTCTGGTGGTTTATATTTCTGGGCACTTTGGCTGGATTGTAATGACTTCAACATCCTCTTTCCTAGTCAGGAAGAAAGAGGCTTCTACTAATAGGATTTTATTTAAAATATACTCAAGTTAAAACCATACAGAACATCTGGACGTAAGTTTTCATTTTCAAGGACTAATGCCAACATTTGTTTTATTTTATAAACTTGCAGCATGAAGGTGTGATAAAAATACCCCCACACATTTGAATTTAAGGCTCCTTATAACTCTCAGCAACCTCTCACACTCCGATGACACAGGAGATCAACAAAACAAACCAACATGAACTAAGATCTCTTGCTTTTGTTTAAATATGACCATATACCCCTTAAAACTTGGACTTGAAGCTCAGACTTTTGCTCACTTATGTCTTATTTACCAGACAACTCAAAAAGATCAACTTTCTAACCCTAATGATTTCTTGAAACAAAACTAAGCTACAATGTAGTAGCCTAACGTCTGCAAATGTTTTAATTTATTAGAGTTATTATTGTAGAGACCCATTTCTCACATATCAAAGTATCGTACAGGCAGACAGCTTTGTATTACATTATCTTCCTTTACATTTGAACACCACAGTAAGTGAAGAAATTCGATTGTTACTTTAGAGAGGTTTTTAAGACTATATTTTACTGTCTGCAATATAATAAAAGCTAAACATATAAACTGCTAAATAAAACTTTTAAAAGTTGTTATATGTAATTCTTTATACTAATGCCATCCACCAAAATTTTTGTTTATATCGAAACAGAAAATCCCAGATATCATGATGCTTAAGGTGTTACGTGAAAGAAAAATAAGTGTTTAAAAATTGATTTCATTTTCATGAAAATTTTAACCCCTTACTTTTAAAAAATACTGTTTTCACTGTACACAATAGTTAGTGATTAATTACCTAAGTACAAAACACCAGAGAGAGACTGAGGCCCAACAAGGATATTTAATAAATGTTAACATGATTCATTTGGTTTAACTGGTTTTTCTTTCTCCCCTAATGAAAATCACCCAAGTCTAGTTGAAGATAAAAAACAATGAACAGCGTTAACATTTATTGGTTAGATAGAGGATGTCAGAACCAGTAAATGCAGGTTTACCTTTAGCTACAAGTTTAGTTGATCAATAAATGATATTTTTAGTTTTCTATTTTACTTGCTACTTTATATTATTATTTCAAATTTTTCATCATTCAATGTGATCAAAATCTCTCCTCAGAAGATATGCAATGGATGTAGGCAATGGCTATAAGGTGTAATAAAATTATTTCAAAACTACATTTACTCAATATACTGAATATAAGAAATATTATACTTTCTTGTGGTCCTGGAGTTTATCCATTGGACAATAATTAACTTACATCATTTCATTGTTTGCCATAAGTTTCAAACTACATTTGAAGTGAATTCACCTGCATTGAAAGAATAGCGCTTAATGTACATTCATGTTATGATACCAAATAGGGCACCCTCTATTTAACCAATAGATGGACCCATGGATCTAAGGGCAATTCTCAAAGAAAAAAAAAAAAGAAAAGGAATGTATAGAAGTGAATGAAAATAAAAAAATACCACACATGAAAATATGTGGGATGAACTAAAGTGTTGTGAGGGAAAATGGCAGCACTAAATGTTTATATTCACAAAAAGAAAAATCTCAAGTTAATAACCTAAATTTCTAACTCAAGAAATTAGAAAAAATCAGACAAAAAATAAATCCAAAGCAACTAGAAGGAAAGAAATTAAATAAAGAGTAGAAGCTAATGAAATTAGAAATGGGAAAGCCAAGCTGATGAAACAAAAATTTGCTTCTTCAGAAAAAAACTGGTAATTTTCTGGCAAAATTGACAAAGATACAAAGTGACTAGAAACATTGACTGCTGTCATTTTCCCACATAACACTTGAGTTCCACTTTTCAAAGGAGATGGTATAAAATTCCTGTTAACACTTCTTTAAATATTCAGTAGAATTTTCTAGTGAAATCATTATAGTCTGGAGATTTCTTTTGCTGGATATTTGGACTATTTCCATTCATTTGTTATGAAAAATAATCCAACATCTGATTCATATCAGTATTGGCAACAGCTGGTTTTCTCATTCACTGTTTTCTTGGTATGAGTGATTTTCAGTTGTATCCTTAAAATTTTTGATATTATGAGACTCTGGATCCTATTTAATCTTCTGTTTATGGCAGACAGTCCCCCCCGCTGACATGTAGTGCAAGGTACACGTGGGTACAGCTTCTTGCTGAATCCTGACGACACCACGCTAGCAAGAATGAGGCACTGACGTACCCCGACTCATTGCAGATGAGGGAGGCAGACGCTTAGCCCCTCATTCAGCCTGCCCGACCCTCCTTCCCTCATTCTTAACTGTCTCCAAGTGAGACTGTAAGATCAGCTTCTCTCTGGGTCCTGCTGCCCCCAGTGGGGGCTGGGAAGAGAGAACTCGGGTACCAGCTACCCAGCCTCCCACCACTTCATTTTGCCTTATTGATGCTGAGTTCAGGGAAGGCTTAGCTCTGCCTGGCATCCATTGACACAGGTATCAGCTACCCTACCCCACAACCACCTATTTCTGCTTGATTGATGCCAGCTCAGGGTGCAAGCTTAGTTTCCCACTGGTTCCCAGAGGTGTGGGGCAGGGGTTGGTCACCAGCCCAACCTTGTACTACTTCATTAATTCAAGTTGCTGGGGGTGAGGGTGGAGGCTCAGCTCACTTCTGATTTGTTTCCCTCAGATCATCTCCCCAGTCCCACCAACACTGCCCTCTGGGTAATCAGAGCAGCACCCGACTCCACCAGGAGAGGGGATGGAAGGTCAGGCAGACCCCGATGGTACTCACCCCGTCAGGGGAATCTGATGCCATCCCAGGTGCCTGCTCCCTCCGGGTGGAGGATGGAAGATCACCTCCCGGCTCACCCTTCCAAAGCCACCTGGCTGGGGAATCTGAGCACCGCAGTTTCTCCTCAGGCAGGAGACGGAAGATAAGCTTCCTGTTGGCCAGTCGGCACTACGCAAGGGTAACTGGAGCTCGAACCTTGCTTCTGTGGGGCAGCCCATGAGGTAGATCAAGGCCGGAGCAGGCTGAGACCAAGGGAGCGGTGGGACGGAGGCAAAGGATCTCCCAGTGGCCTGCAGTTCGAGGTGGCCTGTCTTCCCAAAATGATTTTCTATCCTGAGGCTATCTTTTCTCAGATTTTTGGCTAGGGGCACAGGCTCTCCTGGGAGACTTCTTTTTTTTGTCCTTGCGGGCAGTCCCAGGTTGGAGGTGTCTGCAGCATCCTGTCTGTACAAATGAGAGACGATAAGGAAATCCAGAGAACTCAGCTCTGTGTCATGTCTCCATTCTTAAGGTCATTAGCGAGCCCATCTCCTTATTTTCGACCTTTCAGACACTTCTTACACTTGTGATGTTAATTTAAACACAGGGTTTAGACCTGAAGGGAGTCTTAGGAGGAATGGGGCCACTCTGTGCTGGCAAGACAAGACGTCACCCATCTCTGTTAGGGTGCATTCTCCCTCTCCCTCCCTCTCTTTCCCTTTCCACTTAAATTATTGAATATAATGGTCCTTATCTGATAGAGTTTCTCAGTATCTGAATTTGGCCGAGTGTATCACTCCGATGGAGTTTCAAAAGTCCACATATCCTCAGGATCTCCTGAAAATTGGCAGTTAGATCTGGAGGCTTTATTAGATTCAAATTCACCTGGAGGGTGAGGAGGGAGTGCAAAATTAATTCACAGTTGAAGCATAAAAATATCTGGTTACTGCTGAATGATTCTTGTCTCAACCCATTCATTCATTAGGTGTTACAGAATGGTGATGCTCTCATCCCATCATTCCTTATTCACATGTTAGCCAAAATGCTCTATAAAGAAAATCTTCCCCTATCAATCATTTGGGTACCTGGAAATAGCCTAAGATAGAGATCTCACTTATACTATTTTATAGCTGTATAGTGCTCTGTTGTGTAGATAGACCATTAGTTATTTAACAAGTCCCCTATTAATGGATATTTGGACTATCTCCATCATTTGTTATTTAAAACAATGCCGCAATGAATAGCCTTGTGTTAACACTTACTGTGTTTTTATCAGTGGAGTTGAGCTGGCTTCATGGAGGTGGATCAAAGGGTAAATACATCACGGTCCTTCTTCTGTTTTTAGATAGTGACAACCTCCTCCTGACACGAGTTACACCATCTATATTTCAGGTAGGGCAACACTAGTGAAAGAGTGTCTGTGTGAAGGCAGGAATAGAAATAAAGGAAGAGAGAGAGAGAAGGAAGGGATGGGAACAAGGCACTCAAGGACGGCCCCCACGAGGAAGAGTTACCAAAGGGAATTTTAAGAGCACAAGGCATTTCCCTGGAGATAATCAAGCTTCAGAAACAGCCAAGCAAGAAGCAGTAGAAACTCACCTGAGCGACCTTATTAATAATATTCATCACGTAACACTAAAAAGTTAGCCCTTTTAAATTTTCCAAACCCTTTTGTGCCTACAATCGTATCTTAAGAGCAATTCTCAGAGGTGGAAAGACCAAAGGAAGGAAGGTAAATGATTTGCTAAATGCCATGCAAATAATTGTAAAGGCTTTTAACTGCCAGGGTAATCAAGATCCGACAGCCTATTTTGTGAGAGTTTTTATTTTTATTTTTTTATAAAAAATGCTGGAATTTGTAATTGAAATTGTGGGTACTTATTAGATTATTCTCTTGGATTAACTGCCTAGAGTGCAGCACTCAGACAAGCTCACTAATGAGCACAAGGAGATCATTGTTGACTAAAATGAATACCTCCTTTAGGCTCTGACAAGTACAATATATACTCATTGAAACAGCAGTACAGGGTCATAATTATATGAGTAAAACACAGTTCACTTCAATGACTCCTATTACTGGTATTTAGTTATTAAGTAAGAAATAGAATATGCAGAGGCTGGAAGCCAATTTTACTATTCCCCCTTTTTTTTTGGTACATGCAGATTGTTTCCTGTGATGGTGTTTATCTGAGAACAAAGAGTACAATTTTTGAAAAGGTATTAATTTTCTATGTGGCTGTAACAGATTATCATAAACATTGTAGCTTAAAACAACACCCACCTATCATGGCACTCTTCCAGAGGTCAGAAGTCCTGCAGACTTGGACTGGATACATTGCTTAGAGCGTCACAAGGCTGAAATAAATAGTCGGCAAGGCTGTGTTGTTTTCAGGAGGCCCTGAAGGAGGAATCCAGCCCCAGCTCTTTCAGGCGGTTGGCATAATTCGGTTGTATGCGTTGTAAGACTGAGTTCTGCATGTCCTTGACGGATTATTCTCAGCTTCTAGAGGCTGCGTGCATTCCTTGGCTTGTGGATTCCTTCTTACATCTTCAAATCCAGTGACAATGGTTTAAGTCTTTTTTATACTTCGAATCTCTCTGGCTCCCTCCTCCTTCTCTTCCCATCTCTTCTCCTCTCCTCACTCAACCTGTCTCTGATCCCAGCTGGAGAAAGTTCTCTGCTTTCAAAGACTCAAGTGATTGCACTGGGACGACCTAGATAACCCAGGATAATCTCTTTAAAGTTAGAACCAGCAGGGCCCCTTCATAGCAGTACCTATGTTAGTTTCAACTGAATGACCATGGATGGTAATCTTGGTGGTGGGCATGGAACGGTGGGTAGGAATTCTACCTATTGCAACCAATAAGCATGTCCTATTTCACATTGTTCTGTTTTATTCTTAAGTGTTACAGGGCATAGAAGAGGTCTATTTATGTGACTAAATTGGGCCAAAATGTAAAAGCTTCAGCCAGCAGGTATTTATTGAGCACCTGCTGTATGCCACACTGATCTGGATACCAGATCAACAGAGAAGGACAACAAAAGGGGCCTGATGCATGGAGCTTCCACTTTAGCAGTGAGACAGACAAGAAAACAAATAAACAAACAGACAAATGATATGCAAGGTGATGGAGAGAAGCTGGAGCAAACAAATTAAGCAAAGTGGTAAAAACAGCAGGGGACTAGGGAATCCTTGCTTTCTATGAGGTGGTTTGAAAAGGCTACGGAAGAGCAGAGCCCTATGGGCATGAGGGAGGGAGCCACATGGGAAGAGGGGGATATGTTTTCTAGGATAACCAAAGAGTCAAATTCGAAATCCTAGTCAGGAGGGTGGCTGGGGTGCTTGACAAAGAGCAAAGCTGGAGTCCAGTGATCAAGGTAAGTGAGTGATAAAAAGTAATGTCAGAAATGCTGTGGACAGACCCCTGTAGAATGTTCTAAGGACTGTGACTCCTACTGTAAGTGAGGCAGAGAGCCCTTGGAGTTTGGAGCAGAGAAGTGAGATGGCCTGACATATGTTTTAAAGTGGTCACACCGTCTATTGTATTGAGCACAAACTAGAAGTAGAGCAGATGCAGAAACGGTGCTCAGGGAGGAAGCTACTGAATCCATATTAGAGGGGATGCCAGTGTGAATAAGGATGGCAGCAGTGGAGGTGGTAAAAGATGTCAGATTCTGGATATATTTTGGTGGTTAGCCTGGGATGGAAGGAATATGAAGAGAGAAATGAAGGATGACCCTGAAGTTTCACATCTGAAGAATGGAGCTGATGGCGACTAGATGCTCTAATACTCTACAGAGACCCCTCTGTTGAACTGATTGACTCATTTCCCCAACTGGGCTGTGTGGCCAGCAGAGGACCCTCAGCTCCCAGGCCTCGTGGAAAATTGACTCCAGCTGTAGAGAATTCGCTTGCTCAGAGTTACACTCCCTTGCTGACAGTGTGCACCCGAAAGTTGGTTGACGTGGGAGCTGAGAGATACAACCCAGCACACCCAGTCCTTCCAAAGAGGATTCGGCAGGTCCCCTCCAAGCTCGGAAGTCCCGGGGAGGTCAGCTGAGATCTCTGCATCTTAGCTCAACTTCTCCTTTTGTCCAGTCCTGCTTCCTTCCCTGGCCTCACAGTCACTGATTTTCAGAATAGTCTCTGATCAAACTTCCTGCACAGTAGTTTCCATCTCAGAATCTGCTCCCTAGAAAACACTCAGTCTGCAATAGACAGAGCTGCTCAGTGCCACGGGGAGAACCACAGGGAAGAACAGCTTTAGGTGACAGAATCAAGAGCTCAGTATTGGAAATGTTTTGAGCAACTGTTATCAGTGAGTCTGCCACCTAATGCCACCTAATGCATTTCCAAGCAAAAAGTAAAAGGGGTGCAACCTGTATTTGATGATTTTTCCAGATGCTGCTCCTGCCCTGCCCCAAAACTAGGAATACGATTTATTCAACTCAGTAATGAATTCTCCATTCGATAACAAGTATCTACTGAGACTTACCTACCAGTTCATTAAATATGGAAGTACTCAAGACTAGATACTGTTCCTAGTATTTTATATGAATTAATTTTTAGAAATGGAGTAAAAAATTATTGACATTTCCAACTTTTCTGCTATAAAGCATCCATGGCAATTTAATGCATGTTATACATGAACCACACTTGGATAAAATCTACTCTCCCTTTCTGTAGGTCATCTGGTAATACCTGTCCACAACATCAGTTAAAAAACTCATTCCACATATGAATATGCAGTTTATGTTTGTCTTTCTAATACTGAATCTGTCCTGCTTAATAAATATTTGTTGGATGGATGAGCAAATGGATGAAAGGATGGATGAATGAAAGAAAGAATAAATAAATAAATAATAAATAAATAAGGAGGGAACACACTGTGCAAAGGCATGAGGGAGGGACAGACTACAGCAAACCATGGAATGAGCTTCAGTGTGGCCAGAACGGCAGGACTAAATAGTGAGAAGGAGGGACAAGAGGTGGCAGCTAACCAGTAATCTGATCATAACTGGCCAAGTTTCAAGGCTCCTCGTTTCTCACCTACAGGTATCTAGAGGAAATGCTAAAAACCAAAAAGATAGTTGCAAACACCTAATTATTAATGATCATTTACAGTAATGTACCAGCTTAACTGAGTGTCTTTAATCGCTGTCCAGGAGACTTAAAACCAACTAACAGAGAAGAAACAGAAGCATGAAAACAGGAAAAAGCTGAAAGGCTAGAGCTGAGCTGATACGATGGTACTAGCCACATGTGGCTACTTAGATGAAAATTTAAAAAAATAATTTCCTAATTACACTGCTTACACTTGAAGTGCTCAATATCCACATGCGGTTAGTGGCTACTGCACTGGACAGTGCATTCCTCTTGTTTCAGAAAGTTCTGGACAGAGCTAGAATAGAACCATAGGTACCCACCACACTGTTGCTGGATAAGAAGTATCATTTGTTGTTTGACGGATCATTTAGGACTCTTTTACTTGAGGGTAACAGAAACCAACATTAGCTGACAAATTCAAAGGGAGGGTTTTATTTTAAAGATACAGTGATAACTGTGTTGAAGGGGGAGATGGGGTTATGTTTCAGGAAGGGGTTGCAATCTGAAACTGTGTTTCAACTTCGGCTCTCCGTTTCTTTACTTCATTCTTCCGTTTCTCTCTTGATCTCACAGCCGGCCTTTGGCAGTCTACACCCCAAGTTTCCAGAAAATGAACCTGACTGACCCTTATTGGGTCATGTGACTGCTGTTGGCCTATTAGCTAAATTTGGATATGGGTGACGTAGACTGGGGAAGATTACTATGTAGAAATACTTGCCTAAAACATAGCCCAGCGAACTGGCGACCAGGGCTTGGGAAGGAAGATCATCCTGTATTGGGAGGAGGCTTTTAACAGTGACTAAACCTTGAATTCACTGCTGTCTATCAGCATCCTTCTAATGCATTTCTCTTAGTCTGTAAACTTCTTGTTTTCAATTCTTGGTCTAGGGTAACAGAGCGATTTGTACAGACCCACAAAGAGCTAGGTATATATCTAAAGATATACATTACAGGTATAGGTATTAGGGCTATATGGTCATGGATTATCAGATTATCATACCTTCTTAGAGGGTTGCAGGGGCAATGAGGAAGCAGATTCCCAGTCCTGGAGACAGACAGGGCCACAGGAGAGGGCCGACCTGTGCCGCAGAAATGCATTAGCCCACAGGAAACCAGAGGCCAGGGAGATGGGATGAGTACCTTGACTTTACTCCCTTCTTTTTTCTGATCTTCTAGGCAGACCTGTTAGGCGCTTCCTGTTAGCTGACTCCTGCTCTGAGACAGAAGGCAAGGAGGCCACTTGATGATTTCCACACAAATTAGTCTCCTGAAGGATAGTGTAGGGTTAACAAAAAAAGCCAAGAAATAATGCACATGGACAAACGGACACCAGTGAGCATCGTAGACACCACTCCTCCGGTGGAATACGGCTGAACTAGTCAACAGGGTAAGGCTCCGATTGACCTCCATTGCCCTAGGATTTCCATTTTTAAGCTTCAGACTCTGTTGAGAAAAACAGTTTCAGGTTTTTAGTCATGCTTACTTAAAAAAATAAAATAATAAAGAAGCACCGTATTCTGGAGCTTATCTGGAAGAAGGCAAATGTACAATAGATTTAATCTGCAGGGTATTATTTTCAGCGAATGGCAACTTCACTGCTTTAGTTATTGGCAATAACAAAGTGTACAAGTGAGAAAAGAAGCTGGTCTGTCTCTGTTGATAGGGTGAGACATGGGCAAGGTTGCTCAAGGACAGCCATGTGAAGATGGTTCATACCTGGGAAAGCTTTCCAGTGATGGATTAACCCCAATCACGAAACTGAGCTACGGATGCTCTTGCATTTTCTGTCTATGGATTTTATCTCCTTCTCAGGCAGCCTCAGGCTGCGGTGCATTTCAGAGGGCATGTCTCTGCCCGTGCTTGCCTGTCAGTCAAAGGGAATTTAGTAAGCTCACTCTTGGGTGCTTCAGCTCTAATAGTTAACCTAGGAGCCATGCTTCCTTTGTGACTCGGGATTCTTGGAAAATGACTCGTCAGTGGTTGACCATCATGAAACTCAGCGTCTGATGTGTGGTTGATGTGCTGGTGGGGACGCTTGGTGAGAAATTTGTGTTTCAGGAAGAGGACAGAACAAGGAAGCTTGAAAAGAGAACAAACTCTGATTTCTGTTAAAAATGTTCTCTTTCCTTCTGGAATGGAACAAATTCTTCTGCTCTCTCATTTCACAAATCTCCTTTTCCAAGCAAAAAGTAAAAGGGGTGCAACCTGTATTTGATGATTTTTCCAGATGCTGCTCCTGCCCTGCCCCAAAACCAGGAATACGATTCATTGAACTCAGTAATGAATTCTCCGTTCGATAACAAGTATCTACTGAGACTTACCTCCCAGCTCATTAAATACGGAAGTACTCAAGACTAGCTTCTGGGTCTTTTTCTTTCACTTTATACAGTTTTAGGTAAATGCCATCTGCACTCATGGATGCAGAGACCATCTCTAGTCCAAAGTTTTATTTCAGATTTGTTTTTCTACTGCCTGCTGGTCCTCCCTTTTATTTTTTTCCCCAAAGCACCTCAAATTCAACATGTCCGGAATTCAACTCATGATCTTCCCAACAAACTTGGTCCTTATCCAGTATTTCTTTTCCCAGAAATTGACACAACTCTTCCTGTAGTTGCGTACCTAGGAGCCGGGAATAAACTGTACCATCTCTGTTGCGGTAGCCTCCCCACCCCCATCCAATCCATTACCAATTCCTGTCAATTTTTCTAAAAAATATATTTCTAGAGTAATTTAACTTGTATTTCTCTCCATCAACAAAGCTGCAATTGGCATTCAGCCTGGTTTACTTGAAATAGGTCATAATTTGTATTTTAATTTTGTCCTCCATCCAGTCCACTGTTCATCCACTAAAACCAGAATAATCAAGTTAGGCAAATACTGCGTTCTTCCTATAAGCTCACTTAAAAAAAATTCATTGTTGTCCCATTGCTTCAGTGGGTTTTCATTGCTTATACGAGGGAAATCCCTCTGCTGTAGGGGACAAGGTCCTGCCTGCTCTGTGTCCTGGCTGCCTTTTCAGCTGTGTCTCCCTGCAGGCTAGTTCTCACAGTTCGCAACCGGCCCCACGGACCGTGCTCCCTTTGGCCACAGGGTCTGTGCACCTGCTATTCCCCTTGCCCAGAATATTTTTTTCTCCTCTTTTTTCTCAGAGACATCCTCTTAGATCTACAGGGCTTCATCATGTATCTCTATTGCAGGAACTCATAACTTCTGTAATTTAAAAATTAATTTTTGTTTTTATTTTCTGTTTAGATCAAGATTTCTTTTTGGTTTAAAATTTTTGTAATTCTCATTTGCGTCACTTAGCACAGGGGGGATCTTACCTTTATTTCGTAGTTCACTGCATGCAGGAAGAGCCTGTGTCCATTGCACTTCAGCAATTTGCATTTAATAGGAACACTGTGTTTCGACAGCTTTACCTATAAAACAAGAATAATAATATGCATGCTGCAGGGTTTCTTTAATTATTAAATAAGATACATCAACACCTAAGGATGGTGCGTAGATCATACAGAAATACGCATTACATGGTAGCCTCCTGTTTTGGAATCTCTCTTCGCTAAGGCTCAACAGTTTGTAAACAGTGGTAGCTCCGTCTATCTCAAGATTGGATGATTGAATGGCTTTCTAATTTAGACACCAGGTAAAGCATTCTTAAATTAGCCTTTCACAGCTGAATTGAAAGTCTGGGTCTAAGGCTTCCTGCCACTAGCTTGCTCTCTAAGTACTATTTAGTAGCACGTGCATTTCCCTACAGGCTGGCAGGGAGGAATTCAACTGAAGCATGAGACTTCAAGACAATATTTTGTTCCTTAATGGGAATCTCTGCACTGTTGTTTAAAGGTTCTCTTAACTGCCAAACACAACATGCTATTCCCAGGTACTGTGATCAGCCCCACAGACAATAAATCATCAATGACATTTTCAACCTCAGTATATGCTTTTTTGTTTGGATATTCTTGATGTTTTAAGCTCAAACTGAGCCATTATAGGAATGAATTAAAAATAATCAGTTACAAATTGGTAACTGTTTACTCTGAAGGGCAAGTTGCTTTGAAAACATGGCTGGGCTGGCCACTCAGGAAAACACCCCTTCCCTGCCCACCCCCCAATCCCAAGGCAACGTGTGGTGGTGGTGTAGATGTTGATTTCAGCTTGGATGCCCTTTGCCAGATGGGTGCTCCTATTTCCAAGTTGCTAGGACAGTTAGGTGCCCACATCTCGTAGCTACATCTTTCTCAGGAGAACTTCCCAGACCTGACATGAACCACCTCCCATGGAAAAGCCGACAGGTCACCCCCTCCCTCAGGTCTGGCTCACAGGCAATGACCGACTGCTACAGTGGCATAAAATCCCAGTCCTCTTTTCTCAAGCCGGGATCATTCTGTGGGGCTATTTATGCTCCAGCGCTCCCTATGGGATCAGCTGAGGTAAGAGAGCACCTAAAACCCCCTCTTTGCTCAGCTGTTCCCTCTGCCCTATCCTGCCTACTCCACATCCTTCCGGGTTTCCCTGGAGAGCACACCCTCAATAGATCAGACTCTGTCTCAGGTACCATATCCGGAAAACCTGAGTGAGTCCGTCGCAATCATCTCAATCCACCACAGGGGCATATCTAAGCATTGAGATGAGAAGGTCTGAGTTCTACATCGGGTGGGGGCGGTTTGGAAAGACCCATGAGGAACACAACAAACAGTGACAAAGAAAACAGAACGTAGAGTCTGGGTCTGCATGAAGCAGCCATCCACTAATATTGCGTCAGCACGATCTGGCAATGGAACTGTGAACCAGAAAATCTCTTTGAACTCTAAGATCTACAAATTCGTGTTGTCTAGCAGAGGACTGACTCAAGGAAAATCCAACTAGAGCTATTTTTTGCTATTCAGATCCTTTGGGCTCAGACGTCCCCTTGAGTAATAAAACAAGTAAAACTATAAAGGTGGCCATTAAGGACTGTCTCCGTAAAAGGGATTTTCCCAGATTAAGTCAGCAGAAAATGATCGTTCATAAAATCTGGCAGACATGCAGAAGCCCTGATAAAAGAGTGCCAATAGCTTTCAGAATACGTAAAATACAGCCAGTTAAAAATAAAATCAATGAAGAGTTATTTTTCAGGCCTTTGTGTTTGTAGATGTTTAAGGATTCCGTCATTATGATGATGCCTTGAGCAACTTTTAATAAAAGCAAACATCTTTCCCCAGCTGTGTTTTGAAACACATTTCTCATGGATTTGAGCATGGTGTGATCCAGTTAGCATAGCTTTTAGGTTTTTTTTTTTTGAAAACTATGATGGAGTGTCAATTGCTGAACAATTATTTTGGGTTGTCATTTTTTTTGGTGGGTTATTCCTTATTTTCGGTATCTTGAAGCTAGAGAAATTTTAAACTAGTTTTGCCAAAAGCAATACCTCTTGCCCTAGGCAGAAGGAAAAATCAAGCCTTAGGCCTGAAACACTGTCAACAGCTACCCTGAATTAGGAGGAAAAACTGTCAAATGCTACTAAGCACACGAGAAGCATTTCTGGGTACAGGGAAACCTGGTAGAGTTTTTTTGTTTGTGTATTTTCAGACCCATAGAAATTTAGGAAGAGTGAATGAGTATCATATGAATTCAAAGAGGGAGAAATGCAGATTCTAAAAATTAGGATGGTACTTAGGATAATGGTAATTAAACAATTCGATTTAATTACTTGTTGGCTATTTAATCAGCCTAGAATCCTCCATGCCCGGGATTTTTCATGGCTGATTCATGTTGTCCTGCAGATCTCAGCTTCGGGGCTCTCCGTCCCCTGACTTTGAGTCCACATGGCTGCTCAGCCATGCTGTCCACCACCATTCCAGTCTCTCTGTTGCATAGTTCTATCCCAGACAGTACCCGTCTGTCTGTCTGTCTGTCTCCCTAGTAATCAGAGTGGTTACTTTCCCTTCCTTTTCTTGGCTGGCTCTGTCTCCAGTGGAACAGTCTGGCTCATGGTAGATGTTCCCAGGGTGCTTGTTGGTTGAATGTATGAAGTTGACCCTCCCACCACTAAACTCTAAGTTGCAGTGAAAGAAAGGAGTAGGTCTCTTTTGTTCAATGCCTGGATGGTATCCTCAATGTAGGTGTGGGAGTTCAATAAGTATTTGTTGAATAAATAAATTATCTTGGATTCTGAGGACAGAGTGAGAAACAAAGAAAAGGTCCCTAGACCTGTGGAAGTCGTTAAATCAATGAACAAGGCTTGAAGTGGCTCATTAACTCTTGATTTAATGGAAGCAGAAAAAAAAAAAAGAAAGAATGTTTAGAACGAATAGGCCTCCACTCTGGAATGAGACATATATGTTTAGCTGAGAATGGCTTAAAGCCTGAGTGTAAATACTGCCTGGGAGGATCTGATGTCAATTCCTATTTTCTTCTCACAAGAATCCGGGACTCTCTGTTCTCCATCACCAGATCTGGTCTAGTCTCTTCTGGAAAGCCTACTTTGTGGACCGTGCCTGACACCGCTTCCATGTCACCTGCACTGGGACTGGTTGCTTCCTTTTGACAGGAATATATTATTCTATGCTATTTTTTCTTAAGACCTTATTACTTCAATTGCTAAGAGTTCACTTCAGCTTCAACTTTTTCCAGTTGACATCTATGAAAGCTCTGCTTCTTCCAACACCCACTGTGAGATCCCAGAGTGACTGGGAACCCAGGAAGATGACCTTGGCCCTATAGTCACGGTTCTTGCAGAGCAATTAATCCTCCCTAGGGGTCGCTTTCTTTTTGTGCTCAGAAACTGGAGGGCAATTCATTTTTTTACTTGGATATTCAATTTCTATAAGCATCCTTGTTAAAAATAGACTTTCCCATTTTCAGAACCATGCAACTTCCTGTAGACCACCATTAAGTGTCCCATGGATGGAAGAACTTCTAGCCTGTTTAACCGTGTCATGGCCGATAGCATGCCAGCTTCTCTGGCCACCATAGGGGCTGCCCTCAATCCCACCCTGTCTGTGCTGCCCCAACCTTTGGCTAGTCCGGGTCCCCTGATTCTTGTCTAGAAGCTCAGATAATGGATGACCCTCTTACTGTGTTCCTTAATATTTGTGATTTCATGGCTACTGAATCCTTTACATTTATATCGCATTTTTGAAATGACAACTTTAGTGTTAGAGGGCATATTAGTGGTTGTTAGGGGTTGGGGGTTGGGGCAAGGGAAAGACGGTGGTGGTTATAAAAGGAAAACATGAGGAATCATTGTGGGGTTTGATCTGTTGACTGTGGTGATGGATACACAAAACTACACACGTGATAAATTGCATGGAAGTAATGCAAGCAGATGCACACCCCACCCCTCCCCCCAAACCCAACACACACGCCGACAAGCGAGTATAAGAGGACATCTAAAAAAGACTGGTGTTTTGCATCAGTGTCAATATCCTGCTGTGATAATATAGTTTTGCAAAGTATTACAACTGGGGAAATTGGATAAAGCATACATGGGTCTCCTTATATTATTTTCTGCTGTTGCACGAGCATCTGCAATTATCTGAATAAAACTTTCAATTAAAAAAGAACTGGAAGTGAAACAAGATCTACGGAGCAGGGAGAACAAAGGGGAAGGAGAGAAGTGGGAAGGAAGAGGGATGAAGGAGGGAAGGGGACCGTGGGGAGGAGGCAGAGGAGCAGGGGAGAGAAGACAGGGGAGCAGGAAGGGAGGGAAGCCCGGAGGCAGAGGAGGAAGACGAGCAGGCGAAGGAAGAGCAGGAAAGGGGGAAAGGACAGGGAAAGAGGTTGTGCAGAAGAGGAGGAAGCGGTAGAGTTGAGTGTCTTTGCCGCCTGTACATCTACAAGCGGGAAGCCTACAGCTCAGCCGAGATGCCTGATGCCTTAACTCCACTGTCAGTCAGTGAAGCTCCAGTTGGCGACATGGAGCACCCCTCAATTTTAGGAAAGAGAATTCCTCTCCGATAGCTGAACATGTGCCAAAGACATGTTACCTTAGTGGGAGCCTGGGCATTTCCCACCCCAGAGAGTCATTCCAGCCGTTATTCATTTTTATAGGTCTAGCCCCAGACAAGCATTGCGCCAGTGGCTTTAAAATGAAATTCAACAGAATGAATTCAAAACACAACCAACACCCTCATGTTGATTCTGAGTCTTTGGATGGCTCTTTGTGTGTTTGTCGATCTTCTGTGCCAAAGAACAGCTAGTGACAAGCCAACTCGATCTTCAGATGGCATTCACTAATTTGAAAATTTTATTGGTTGTTGGAAGAAAATGGGATTCAAATTTAGAGCCTACTGTTAATTAACTGAGTGACTGTAGGCGAAACATTTGACCATTTGAAATCTGGTATCCCACTTTTCTCCTTCATGATGGCATGTTTTCAGAGCCAGACAGACCTGGGCTTAAACCTCAGGATTGTTACTAGCTGTGTGACTTTGGTAAATCATGTAACCTCTCTGAGCTGTAGGTATTTCATTAATGAGAGATAATAGATCCCTCATCCCAGGACCATTATGAAAAATATATCATTGTACATACGGAGCCCCTGGCACATGGGAACTTCTAAAAAAAGTATTTGCCTACATACACTATTTCTATCCTAAAGGGAGTTGAACTAATAAGAGTTAAATATTTTGAGCAAATTAATATTTAAGGCAATGAGTTAGGGACCCTACATCCTAAATCAGTTCATCTTCAATGTAGTTCTTCAACATAGGCATCCCCAACTTCATTTCACACTTAATGAAACCCAGGCTTAAGGAAGTTAGGTAAATTGCCTATGAAGGCACAGAGTGTGAGTGGAGCTCACCGGACACCCAGGTCTGTTTCGCCAAAGTTCTAGAGATCCTCTAATCCGGCTCTGTCTGCAGATTCATTCCAATAGTTGCTATCGGGTTCTTTGGCTTGCAGGACGAAGGGAATGGGAGGAAATGGGTGGGCAGGGGAGGAGAGGGAGGGGAAACAAGGTGAAGTGCGGGAAGCATCCCTGTTTCCGTACACAGTAAGGCTAACGCAGTTCTGCTGACTGTGGCTTCAGCAATGGCTGACCAGGGGCAGATGGATCATGAAAACACGTCTTGACACATGTGGTGATGCTCAGAGTTCAGGTCAGGCCCTGCTGTCCTACTTCCACTGCGAGAGCCCTGGCTCATGGGACAGTGGCCATCAGAAGAAAGCCAGCCAGTGCCTGGGCACTGCCACCATCTTCCATCACCCGACCAACCAGGAAGTATAAACGTCGGTTCTCTGCTGCCCACAGCGCATTCCTGCTGCCTCTTTCATCGGTGACACCATAGGTGTGATACACTCAGTCTGAGATTCAGGGACCTTCCCTGTTTTTGATTCTCAACAATGGTTATGGAGGGACAGGACACAGGAGAGATGGAGTTTTATTCTCAGTGGATCACATCACGGAAATACAGTGCCAGTTATGACATCAAATCATTCATAAGAACAGTAAAATGATGTTCAGAGCAATGGCTAGAAGACACAGTTTTGAAATCCTAACCACCTGTTCATGACTAATAGGACCATATTTGCTATGTTTTGGTATAAATATCAGAGAATATTCTTCTCAGTATGGATAATTGGTATCCAGCACACTTTAGAAAATCAATAAAATCAATCAAATGTAGTCATTGTTGGTATCATTATCTCATGGAATACAGGGGAGCACCGATTTAGTCTATTGTATTGATTCATATATTTTTTCAATAAAAATAAACTAAGTTTAGGCATCTATACGTCAGTGAAATACAAGTAAAGGCAATATAATCCCCATCCTAAATTATTCACAGTCTGTGGAGTGAACACAGACACATACCTGAAAATCAACGATGTCTCACTTTCATATCACTCTGGCTAACAGGAAGTTTACTGTTTCAGAACTCTGACATATCTATAATTATGTATGTTTTTCAGATATATTAATGTAAGAAAATGCATCTTTCTTTATGCTGTTTGACTCCAAATCAGTTCCATTTCTGCCCTAATGCCAAGGAAAAAGAAAGCATTATTGTCAACGTTTTATTAAAGGCCCCAACCTCGCTGTTTTTCATTACACAAAGCACTTGGGGGTACCTGAAGTACAAATGCCGACAAAGAGAAGCCAATTCAATTCTCTGTCCCATTGATCTGCAAGGAAAATGATTCCAAGGATATGATGGTTGGGGAGGGAAATTGAACTTCCTGGCTTGGCTTTATAATAGTATTTCTAAATAGAGCCATCTACATAAGCACCGTTCCCTAAGATGGATCGGCTCACATTTCTATGATAAAGTACAATTTTATCTGAGAGTGGAGAATATGGTCCTGGAAATCAACTCAGAGAGCAAAACAGTCTTTAGAGGTTGTAACCTGATTGTCAGAATGACTTGCCTCCTTGAACGTTTTGAGGCACAAAAAAAAATCACATTTCATCCAGCCCAGCCTGCTGTTATTACTCCTGTTTCCGTTGAAACTTCATCTCGTAACTTGAAATTTTATATAAATGGGCAAATAATTAGAAAATGTTTCGATTTTTCAAATACGTATGCCACCGAAGATATTAACATTTGAATATCATAAATACTTACTCACACGAATATCAAATGCAATGTATTTTTACAGTTTTGAGTAAAATTACCTTAAGATGAATTAACAGAATATTATTGTGGCTTAACAAAGCAGTGTCTATTAGGTACTATGCTAGCCCATTAGGAGACTTACTTTTACAGATTATGTTTGTGTATACTATTTTAGGACATAGCTACTGGGAATTTTATTTACCTTGATTTCTCTCCCCTACACCCCATTGGGGAGCTATAGAGGGCAAATTTGGGGCAGGAGGTACACAAAGCAACAAATGGCTCTTTGTACTGTTACCACAGTACTGCCAGTGAGGCCACAAACTGGCACAACTGTTTTGGAAAATAACATGGCATCGTCTGATAAAACTGAAGGCACACATACCTTATGATCTAACTTGTCCACCCAAGGACTGGCCCAAGAGGGTTTTTACTATAGTGTTGGTAACAGAAAACAAGCCAATAGAAACACCCAGATGGCCTTCAACTTGAGATCAGATATTTCATAAAAAAGAAAACTCTTACAATGAAATGAATGGCCTAGAGCATGCGTCAGCAAATGTTTTCCTAAAGAACCAGAAAGTAAATGTTTTAGGCTTTGCAGGCCAAGAAGTGAAATTGAGACTTTTTATGTAGGGCCTTGTATAAAACAATTATATAACTACTTAAAATACAGACATTTAAGCAATGTGAAGAGAAAAAAATTTTTTAACTGACTATAAAAAAATAAAGAAAATGAAAATAAAATAAAATAATAAAATAAAATACAAATGGGGGGCTACATTTGGCCCCTGGGCTGTAATTTGCTCACCTCCTGGCCCAGACAGTTTCACATTAACATAGGTGGATCTGAAATATGTAATGTTCCGTGTGGGTCTGGAGGAAGGAGCTGAAGGATACAATAATCATAATTCGACTTACAGAAATTCCAAAAGCATGCAAAAGTAAGTAATATGTTGCTTAGGACTATATACACATGTAGTGTAACTAAAAAGAAATAAAGAGGATGGTAAATCACAACATCCTCAGAGGGGTGGCCTGTGTGTGGGGAGGATGAGATTGGAGGTGTTTATATTTTTCCTCGCCTCTTACATGTGATATTAATGTATTTTTATACATAGTAAATAATAGCAATTTTTAAATGCAGGTTAAATATCATTTTGTGAATACTGTGTTTATTTTAAGGGACCAAGAAAATAACATGCAACGGGTCAAGATACAGAGGGAAGGTTTATTACATTAATCAGGTGGGTGCAAAGAAAATCTGCTTCCCTCATGTTTGAAATTTTGCCCTCCAATTTCCAAATGAGGAAAACGGATCCCCTCCCTGTGACCACACACCCCTCGGCTGCATCACCAATGGGAGGGAGCAGTAGAAACCCCTTAGGGGGCTCTTGTCTTTCTTTGTTCCAATGAGAACTTTGAAACTGTCTGCGTGTTAAGTTCTGGGAACATTTTCTCAGGTAAGATAATAACAAACAGAAGCAGGTCCCCTCCTTTGGCCCCACAGGACGGCGGCGGTCTGGGATGATTTCCATCAGGGCTGATATTAACTTAAAGAGGCCATTGTACTTTTATCATCCCTTTATCTCTGCTCTCTGACATTCGTTCATAAATAGTGACACAGACAATCAGGAGAGGCTTTGTGGCCGAGGGGAATGAGGGGAACAGCCTGGGATGGTGCACTTGATCAATGTCACTGCTGGTGTCAAGAGATGGTCATTACTGCCTGGCAGATTTATTGCCTGGGTCAAAGCAAATTACTTCTCTTCCCCGAGCCCTGGGTGCCGAGGTTTTTAATCTTTCTCCCATGTCTTGTCTTCCTTCCTGCCCAGAGCCAGGCTGTGGACATCACCAGCACTTTTATTTATTTTTTTTGATGAGGGGATCAATTAACATAATGATTGACATATTAGAAATTGGAATATTAGACATATTAGAATAGGAATATGATCTTGGGACTGAAGGATTAAAACTTCTAAAACAAACAGAAACACACTCCTCAGTGCACTCACCCCTCCATAATTTGCAGCAACCCCTTTACCAGTGGTCACCTCTAATGATCGTGTCTCCTTCCATCACCGCCATTCAATTCCTAATCATTCATACTAATTACCTATGAATATTTTTCCATCAAGTTTTTTAATTGATTTGTTCTAAATTCAACGACTTCAGCACAAAGGATCTTCAATGGCAAGCCTCCAGTATAAGTGACTCCACCTGTTAGTTATTTTTCCACCATTCCATAAATGCCCCCAAGTTGTGAGCATCTGATGTCTAATGTGCTCTAGGACTCTGAACCAGGCACACAAACCTGATGACTGTTCCAAAGCTGTCCCATAATTGAGTGACACGCAGGGGGATGACAAGGAACTGGCCATGAGGAGACCACAGACCTCATCCAGCTTACAACACATCCTCTTTCACCTCAAGAGAAGGCAGAGATTTCTCTTTTTAAGTAAAGTCGGTCATGTTTAAACAACATCAGGGGGGTTCAGCAGAGCGCTGAGTTAGCAAAACTCAACTAAAAGCAGCTGGTCTTCAACTTCCAATTATTAATGTTGCCTACACTTTTCTTGAGCCATTCTGTAACTCTTGAATTCACTCCCTGACTCCTTCTACATTTGAAATCCACACTGAAGACCTTGCTCAAAGGTGACCTCCTAGAGTTTTCCTCTGTAATATTGCTAAAGGGCAGTACGCTTCATTTGGGGTACACATCTTATCAATACTTCCTTAACAGTTATGTGCTTGTTGGCCCGTATGCTCCCTCCACTCAATGGCTCAGTCATGGGAATGATGTCTCATTTATCTCCTTAGCTCCATGAACCTAAGCCCTGTACTAGTGCACATTAGAATCCATTTGTGTTCAACACGTAGCCGTGCCGCTCCTATGATGGGCCAGGCGCTGTTACTGGTGCTGAAGTAGCAGAGAGCAGATAGAAGCTCATGGATTCATGAAGCTTGCATCCAAGTAATGGAGAGAAAAGAAAATCAAGAAAGTAGCAAATTAAAAGAAAAAAGGGGTTCCTAAACTAAGCCATCATAACCAGAAACTGTCTTCAAAGTTTTTCATTTCCTTATACATACGGGCAATGTTCAGAAAGAGGATCTGTCTGGTATCAAATTCTCAAAGGGCTCCATGACCTCAAATATACAGAAACAAACTGCCCAACAGCAATACTATTCAAAACAGAAAGCAAGATGCCTGTTTTCTCCCTTCAGTTCAATTTCCTTTAACACCAAGGAATCCTTATAACCAGGTACTTCTCAACAGTAAAAATTTGAACTTACATAACTTACTTGCAGTTTTCAAAGCACACGTCCTTGCATGATTTATTCTTGCCCCCATAAAGATGCGAAGGAAGAGTTATTATCATCACAGGCTTTACAAGTTATTATATGTCACAGATGAGAACTGGAGACTCACAGAAGTGAAGTGGCTTACTCAGAGGCACAGGGCTTGTCTGGAGCTGAACCCATCCCTAACTCAGAGCCTCTCACCACATTACATCACTGCAAATTGCCTTCGTGACCAACCCAAACCACTGTCCACTCCGGGAGACACATGGATGCTGGACGTAATGTCAATAGCGATGCTTACTCAGCCCTCATTTATTCTTCTCCTTGTTTAATTCCTCCTCATTATACTCTTTTTCCATAGGCTCAATTATCTGACCTAATTGTTATTTACTTTCTTCCCCTCAAAAGTAATGTTTAAAAATCTTGGAAGAGAGCTCGTCAAGTAAGCTATAAACCTTAAAAAAAAAAAATCAAATGGAGTTCCAGAACCTATCCAGATTTACTAAATTATAGTGGCTAGCAGATAGTTCCTGGAAATCTGTATTTTAGATAGATTTTCAGAGCAATGCTAATGCAGCCATTTCAAGGACTAGCTTTTGAGAAGCAGTTCTTGAACCACTTACTCATATGCTCCATCACTTTCCCCAAATTTTGGCCAAATCCTAGGTACCTCAAATGGAGAACCCTGCTCTAACGATGTTGTGAGTAAATGTCTATAAATCTGTGATTGAAATTATTATTTTTTAATTAATATTATATGTAATATGCATATGTATAAATGTTTCTAAAATACATATATATCATATACATTAGTGAGACATCTTTTTAGTTAGATAAGGGCTGTCCTGGACACTTACACTTCATGCTAAATGACTTACACAAAGAGTGAATTTTGAGAGGTGAATGACAGGAAAGAACAGTTTCCTAAGTCATATTTTCCTGTTTAGGAGGTAAAAGAGTGGAGGTAAACCTCATCAGGTGGTAGAATGGAGGGATGCAAGTGTCTCTTCCCCATTCTGGTTCTCTAAGGAGAAAGCGGCAGGTATGAACAGCCAGGTAAAGGGAAGGTTTCTCTATCATTGTTCAGAGGCACAGTGATGGCGATTTGTATTAGAAAAACAGACCCAAAGACACAACTCTTACCATGATCATCAACTCATCACCTAACTAAAACACCATCATTTCCATTAGGGGGAGGAGAAAAGCCCAAAGGGATTTTAACTAAGTGAAACAAGGGTTGGTCAAAGTAGTGTCTTCAGACTCTGTACGTAATGTGCAACGTGTTTCCCCCTCTTGCTTGCAAGTGACAGAAACTAAAATCCAACTTGCTTTGGCAGAACTTGGAATACAGTAGATCGTGTACCTGGGGAGTCTACTTTGGATCAACTGGTTCTTCTCTGTCCTAATAAAAGGCTTTCTCTTTTTGTCTGGAAAGATGGCCACAGTAATTCCAAGAACATATGCTTATACCTTATATAAGAGCTACAGAGATTCAACTCTCAAATTCCAGTTTATAATGTTCTGGATATGGACAGACTTATCTGGCCTTGGTTATTTGCCCAAAAAGATGCAGCCCTAGAATTGCCTAGCCTGCAGGGCACTGACCAATCCTGTGGGCTTCACCAGGGCCATGTGGAGAGAGGGAGGGATTTGCATAAAGAAAGGATACAAGAGAGGTAACGATAATAATTCTGTATTACTCTGGTGAAGAATACCTGATTTATGGTAGAGACCCACAGCAATTGAAAGTTAATACACACAGGACTTAAACTGCACTTGTGTTTATACATTTTAAGCTCATGTTATCCATGATATCAAATTGTTGATGTGTGTTAAGCTGAAGACTTATGAATAATAATGACATTGTTTAAAGAAGAGTTATATACAACCCACAGCTGGACTGAACCAGTTGCACTGTTTTCAATGCTTAGGGAAGGGTATTTGCAGAAGGGGGAAGCTACTAGCATAATCAAACCCAGCCGAAGGGGCTAGATCTCCCACATTTCTGAATGCATTCATTCCCTCCCTAGACGCACATGACAGATGGCATTAAAAACTGTGGCAGGACTTAATTTATTACTTTTAGGACATGAATCATCCACAAACTTGAGAACTTTAACTATCACAAACAATATGTTCATGTTTAGAGTGGCAGCAAAAATCCAGCAAGCTTTAAGATCCTCCCATTAAGAGATGGCAGAGCTTCTACAGGCTGTGGGCGATTGCTCTCCCTATAATGACATTTTCACTTCTATTTCAGGCAATCATTTTTCCTCTAGATTGGCCTCCTTTTTACAACATCTTCTTACTGACTTACGTCCAGATCAGGGTTTACAGTGTCTCCAATTTGTTTCCTGGTTTTTCTTGGGGAAAAATAAAACACTACATTATGGAGTGACCCATTTTTTTCAGCCTCTATTTATCCCCATGTGGAATTATTCATCCTAGAAAAGGTCTGAGGAAGACGGAATAATTCTCTAAATAATAAAACCTTGCAGCCTTTTCTCTGACAATACCCATAGTGCAGAGGGGCAGAGAAGTTACTGCCTGGCAGAGCCGAAAGATAAGGTCAGACACTGGCATTTATTCATGAAAATAGTAGCAAGATGATTCAGATTTATTATTTTTTAAGGTCCCTTGGAAATGCATGACAATGCTTTTAATAAGCATTCTGCATAAGAATGTCAGGACAACACTGCACAGGAAACTAGGGCGTCTGTCTCAGAAGGTGTTTGCTGGGAGGCTATCCAGCTAATGGCTTAAGTACAAATCATTGTCTGAGAGCCTGCTGGCCCTGCTTAACAGAACTCAAGCTCCAACAGATGAAAAGTCTCCTGTTCCAGGAACGCCTTCCCTTCTCCTGTTATTATAAATATACACACAGGCATTTGAGAGCAAGAGGTAATCTGCGGAGTTTTACAGTGCTAAAAAAAAAAAAAAGAATAACTTTCCAAATGGAAATATTCTGTGAAAAGCACAGATATTTGAACATGAATTTATACTTATGAAAAAGAATAATTGTCACATCTATTTTATTTTTTTATTTTTCGTGTATGCATGTATAAAATTCTTTAATGACTATTTTTAAAATATGAACTTTGGGGATTTAACTCTAATGAAATTTTGTATCTGTCGTTCAGCTCTCGCTCATATTTGGGGACTGTGTTGAGTAATGTATATTGCATTTTTGAGAAACTCAGTTCCAAACAGCCCATCAGTACTAAGCTGTAAGAATCATGGAACCCGGGGAAATGACAAGGACACCTAAATGTTGACTACTTGAAGAAAGACAAGATAAAAACTTCTGACTCGTGAGTAACTGGAAAGCAATTTTTGAAAAATGGTCCCATTCTCATGAAGTCTAACCAAGTGTCGGATCAATACATACATGATTTTAATATAAAGTATATTTAGGAGTAACATGAAACAGTGTTACCATCCTAGGAACTTCAAAAATATCCCCTGTTACAAGTGAGGAAGACATTATGCAATTCATTTGTTGGATTTTCAATTAAAAAAGAAGGTAATTTTCTGAACTGATGAATACTAACAATTGAAAATTCAACAAGGCTCTGTTGGAATTTTTAACAAAGGTAAAACTGATGAGAGTCTAAATGGCACTGGCAGCTGGAGATAAGCAGATATAATTGTGAAGTCCCAAAGTAAAGGAAGGGATTTGGTTGGTCTCTTTAAAAGGAGACAGGAAGGTCTGGAGCACTATTACCAGAGAAAAGGATCTGTAGAAAAACAAAAGCCGGTAAAGTCTTCTTAATATTTTCATTAATAGGCATGCTTTTTTTTCTTTTTCTCTTAGGTATACTAGTTTATAAAGCACCTTCCTTAAAAAAGCAGGTGTCACCATGGAAACAATGCATGGAAACTTTTTATCAGCGTCACTAAGACTTTGCTGTTTGGTCAATTTCACATTCTGTTGTTTGCTAGTGACACCTGTGCATGTGAATATGTCTAGGTGTGTGTGTCCAGTCTTTTTAGATAGAGATATCAAAATTTTCTTCCTGCAATTTAATCCAGACTCTAAAATTCGATGTGCAGCTTGTTTGTTTGATGGAATTAGTTAGAAAGCTTGTCAAGGGGGATTAAAACATGATGCCTGCATTCGGCACACTCAAATAGATCTAAGTGTGCTGAACCCACGTTAGCACTAAGAGTCTGGTGGGAACTGTGGAGACCTGCAGCCCCATGTCCTGTATACAGAGAGCAGTCTCCTTTGAGTGCAGTAACCTGTTGCTCTACTACAACGTATCTCCTGGTAGTGGGAACTGATTCTTTAGGGTAAGTAAAAACATCAGAACATACATATGGAATTTTCCGAGTTTTCTTTGTTAGTAACTAATGCAAACTTTTAAACAGTTGTCATGTCATATCCTCAGGCCAGATTTGGCAACTTCAGGTTGGTCTGCAACCTGTGGCAATTCAGATTCCCATGTTAGCAAAGAAAGCAGCATAAAGTCATGCCCGGCCTACGGTAAGTAAATAACTGCTCCAGTGCTAGTTGGCACTTGGGTTGAGGACCTTATCAGAATAAAACAATAAAGAGGAGCAATACGAATTGGCCTTTAAGCCAAATTCTAGTAAATATTGTCGCAGATTTATCGTTTTTATTTTTGTTTCATCCATTCTTTAAAAAACTATTTATGGGGTGACCAGTGATTGGTGTGGAAATATGGGGATAATAGAAGAGTCTTGTTTGTTTGTTATGTGGAATCTCATTTCATGTTTGCAAGCAGATGGAAATGATCTAACTGAACGGAAAATAAAGCTAGGACTCTGCTCAGCAGAAAAGGAGAGACTGTGTATTATCACTAAGCGGCACACGCAGCTTTCTGCAGAGAGATCTCCCACCCTCTGGGGTGGTATCAGTTGCCTTCTGAGGATTCTCATGGTGAGGAGCTTAGATCTTAATATGGGAAGATACAAAGGTATCTTTCCCTTCCTCTAGCATCTTCCTCCTCAGTCTCTCTATTGCTCCACGGCTGGTTAAATCATTTCTGTCAAGATAATTGGAGTTTGTACGGTTTGATGCACCAATTTTAGGTTAAAGGGACACATTTACTTTCTCACATAAAGCAGGCCGATCAATTTTCCCCAGCAGCAGTCTGCTAATAAAATACTTTCTCTCCTTTCTAAATGCCCGTAAATACTCATAAATACTTCTTCACCAGTAAAAGTCTTAACCCTTCATCCCATTTAAAGCATGGGAATTGGAAGGAGTGGGGAACCAATGGTAAAAGCAAAATTGATAGGAAAAGTTCCAGCGGAGATGGTTTTCTTCAAAAAGTCATCTAACATAAACCTGGCCTCTCCAGTATCTCCCCCCTTCCTTCTCTTTCCGTCCTCTCTGTATGCCTAAAGCATTTTTATTAGAGGTGGCAGAAGGGCTTTACCCAGAGCACAGGTAAATAGCGGCTTCATCCAGGAGCAGGCATTTCAATTTAGTGGCAACCAGGGCCCCTGAGTCAGGGCTGAGCTTCCTCCGCGGGCTGGTTCGGAATGTTTGCTTTCCCCGTATTTGTGGAGTCTGTGGAATGAAGCTCATGGGCCATGAAGAACATAGTCTAAAGAAAAAGACACTAGGCAGATATCAATGCTGCTCTCATTATTCTTATTTATTGAATAGGGACCGCATGCTAATAAAGAAGCGTGAACCCAGACAAATGCAGACATTGTGAAATACCCTGGACAGGCACGTGGGAGACCGTCTAGCAGCTCTCACTGGAAAGACAGGACGTCCAAAACCACAGGGCACATTGCTACTGACGGTAGAACGGGGAATGGAATCCAGATTTTCAAAATTGCCCGTTTGTAAAACCTGTGCTTAAGTATAGAAAGGGATGAAAATGATCGTAGTAGAAAGAGCCCAGCCCAGGAACCCGCGTGTGCTCTCCATGCGCTGCGCGCCGGGCCGCGTATCCGGCATGGTGTGGCTTTACTCTTCTCATCGTCATGCAGCACAAATGTATTTGCAATCTCACAGCTGAGAAATGAGTTCAGATGGTTAAATTGATGTCTAAGGTCGTTGGGTGGTGTGACCGGCTTTCATTAAAGCTTTGGGATCATGGGGTCAGATATGGCGAGCAGATGACCTGAGCAGATGACCTGTGACAAGTGTGTGTGTGCACACTCTCCTTACACCACGGGAAATCTTACATTTCTCCAGCTACCCCCCAAAGCTATGCTGCTCGACCCTTCTCTTCCTACCAAGAATCTGCTCTTTTTTAGTTTTTCTCTTTCCTATGTTTTTGAGCCTCCAAATTTCTGTGTCCTCTATCCATTATGGAGAAGATTAAACACTCCATATACTTTAATATAATTTATATATATATACTTATTATGTTATAAATATATGCATTATATGGCATATAATATGATATAATGTATTGATATAATTTATTATTTGCCAGTGACAAAATGCCCAAACCAAATGGACCTAAGGAAAAACTGAATAGACTGTGTTATGTAGCCGAGTTCCAAGGCAGGACTGGGTTCAAACAGAGCTGAGTAGAGAGACTCCAAGCAGTGGCCGGGCCCAGGCCCCCTTCTCCATGGCCTGGTTCTGGTTGCTCTGAGTGTCCCCTCGTGTGCTGGACAGCAATATTAGTCCCTGCAGATTTATATTCTAGGAGAGGGGTAAAGAGAGAATGCCTTCTGAAGTTTGTCCTTGTTGAATTGACCTTGAACAGCTCAAAGAATCATGCCATTCATGGCTTACTCCAGAGTCACTACTTGATCCCTAGGAAGGCACCAGCAAGATCCAGAAATGAATAGCCAAGGAGGACCCCGAATAGAAGTTTTGGGGATACTGTCCACATAACGAGGGCTGGTTCTAATGAACTACTACATACTTTCTGTGTAAATTTTTCCCAAATTAGGCTATCCTCATAGTCAGGCTCATTTTCATAACCAACATGTCCAGTGAAATATATTTTTCCCCAGCAAAAAAGAAATTCTCTCTATAAGAAGAAGATCCTATATTATTTTTAGCCTAACCTTCAATTCAAATTTCAGCTAGCTCTTAAAAAATAATTTCTTTCTTCCCATTATATGGAGAAACTTTCTAAAATAATATAAATAGATTTATTTCTATGATTCTTTAATGTTCAGGAACATGGACAAACTGAATGAAAGCAGGCCAAGTGTTGCCTAAGGAGGGTCTGTTTTAATGAGTTGACAAAAATGATTTGCAATTTAAGCACGCTTCTTTGCAGAGATAGAAGAGACTGGAATAGGCTGTTGCCATTATGTGAGGGTGCCCACAAATTAATATGCAAACCTGTTTGAAAATTGAGTTCTTGCTTTATGTTATGTTTAAAAACTGTGATATTTATCAGCAAAATGGATGACTGTTTACTGCAGGTTGAATTTTGAAGGCTTTATAAGGATTACATATTTATAGCTTATATATTGACAAGCTTAAGTGCTATTTTCCTTTATGACTGTGGTGAGAATATTTGGGGTGCAATATGTAAGAAATGCATTGAGTCATTAGATGATTGATGAATATAAAATGCTTTGCACAGTTCTTGACTCAATAACCTTTAGATCAATTCTTGCTATTATTATGAATAAAAGAATGATGATCATGTATCATGGAGAAAGTGGCCCTCTGTAGAATCATTAAAGATTAGATAACATCAGACATCATTTATGGGGCCCAATGGGAAAATGAGAGTATGGCTTCGTCACGTTTTTCCTGGTATATAATTCACAAATTCAAGTGTGTATACATACACAATACAAAATGTATATGCATGTGTGTACACACACACACACACACACACACACACACACACACACACACACACAAATATCCCCTGTGTTTAAATTACCAATGGAAAGTCTAAAGCCCAAAACATAAAATGATTTCTGATCCTATCCTCTTGTGGCAGAGCAAAAACCTACAGTGTAAGTATCAGACTGTTACATCCTCACAGTGGTTTTCGTAACAAAAATGAGGAACCACAGGCAATACAGCTGACGAAAGGCAGAACGTCACCACAGTTCAACATTTTAGAACACAGATGTATTGCCATGGTCCACTGCTCTTCGCCAGAACCAAATATTCCTTTTCTTGCTCTGTCACTGCATATTTTCATAATGGTGGTGGAACATTTTTACTGATCTTCAGCTTATGATTTCTTATCACATTCCGGCATATATGAAGTTATCTTTCACAAATTCTAGAACATATACGATAAAAAAAGGATATTAATACTAATTTTTCAAAGGAGAGCCCTTGCAGGGGACGAATGTATGCCTTATAGGCTGACGAATACAGGGCTTAGCAGCTTATCTCAGTTTTGCTGTCTGTGAAATGGAGCGGCTCCTACTTGTCCAGGGCGCTGGTGGGATAACGAGCAGCATTCTGGCAGAGGCGTGCTGGAGACCCCGTGCTTGCAGTATTCCCCGAGGTTTCAGATTCTCTAAGTTTGCTGTTTGTGTACCTACCCCCCCATTCTCTTTAAGTCAGCAGCTCATCCCCATTCCGCACTCTAAAAGTGTATATTTCAACCAGCCACAAAATGACTTAAGGAGATGGTTTTGCCTCTTCTTTTTCTACCAGGCTCATTCTCCACATTACTAATGGGACATCCAGACAGTTTATTTTTCATGCCTCATTTTCCATATGCTGTGTGAGCAAACATCAGCTGACGCAGCACATCCTACATGAGAGAGGTGTCTCTGTGTGAATGCAAAGCTGGGGCCTAAATCTCCAAGGGCAGTGAATCATGCATCCCCACTTTGATCAATCTCTTCTACCAGCCTATTGCACGGGAGTATTTTTCATTGGTAGTGACTTTTCCTTACGGTTTCCGAGATGTGTGTATTTCTCTTGGGCAAGAGTCTTACTCAGTCAATGACTGTTTTTTCCCTTTTCTCTATTTGCCCTCCCTTCTTTGTGGTTCCTGGAACAAAAGCTTCTGTACCCAGACCCACTGTAGTGTACTGCACAATGATCAGGTGTGTGACCATTTAATAGAGAGTCTCTCCATAAAATGTACTGCTTGTTTTCAAACCAAGATCAACAGAAAGAGAAAGGAAAGGAAGGAAGGAGGAAGAGGGAGGGAAGAAAGAATATCAAACACAGAATTTAGGCACATAGAATTTAGGCAGAACGTGTTTTAATCTTGGCTCTATGACTTTGCTTGGGCACTAGAAATGGTGTCTTAAAGACACAATTAAAAGTCTATCTGGAATCTAATTTATGGTCAAAGCGATGTTCCTAGACCCTTCCTAGGAGGTGAGAAATGGCACAAAGAACTCAGTGCCTTTCTGGCCAAAGCACGGAGCGCAGAAAAGGGAGAAGGAGCACCACTGATTCAGTTGTTTCCCAGGCACCCTCTGAGGCGAAGAATGGGCTTATATGGAATAAGAGGTGGAAGAACACGGAAAAGAGGAGTGATTTTTTATTGCATTGAAAAGCTTGTGCAATGCAGGGAAAACCTTGAATCCACGGATGAAGTCTGCGGTAAGCCTGAAAGAGTAGAGAGAAAGAAGGAAGATACGTATACCAGCCACTGAGCTGTACGAATGCAAAGATGCTTTCCTTAGTTACAATCCAAAATGCTTCAGAACGTTGAATCCATGTCTGTGGACTGGCACGGCCATGAGATTGTACTGATTATCACAGAATGAGGAGGGCATGACTGTGATGAATCTATTTCAAGAGGAGATTCTGAAACTCCACACTGGTAGCCCCTGAAATGCTTACAGGTAAAACTCCATAATTAAGGAGACTAAGACTACAGCAGAAATCTAGAAATGTTGTCAACATTTTATGAGTAATTCTTTAATAGAAGTGATATCTTCGGTGTGCAGGGACATAGGCATGTTCCCAAAGTCCTTATCAATTAATGATATTCCAAGGCCAATTTTGATCTCTCATTCCAGATAAGCTGGTAGAAGAAAATGTTTCTGGTGATCAACTAATGCTTAAAACACTTCAAGTGATCCTAGACGTACTGGCACAGATGGTCACCAACTCTAACGTCTAAGTCACAATAGCTGCGAAACCTTGGAATTCTATTTAACGTTTTTAAGACTCAGTTTTCTCATCTGTAAAATGGAGATAACAACAGTGCTTACCTCCTGAGATATTGTGAGGCTAAAGGATATAATGTATGCAAAATACCAGGCTCACCTCATGTCAGGTGGAAGTCCAGGACTTGACAGATGCTTCACAACTCTGTTGGCCAATGTCAGACTTACTGATGGTAGCGAGAGACTGGGCTCACTGACCCTGGTTGTTCGGTGGAGCAGTTGAGTAACTGAATCATCGCTGTATCTCCAATGCCACACTCCCACAGTGATTCTGTTTTGGTTGTATTTGCCATAGTTATTTAAAAATCATAAGTACAGGGAAAGGTTAGGTCCATCAAATATTAAACATATATATGTTGTATCTGTCAATAAAAAAAATCTCCTAGGGATAAGATTTCCTCACCTTTGTTTGAAAAGACTTTTGTGCAAGGATGTTTACTTGGTTACAGTTTACAATGACAAAATCCTGGAAATAGTTTGAATATCTTCCCAAGAAGAAGGACAAAAAATTATGGAACATTCATGAATACACTAAGAATGAGGTTAAAAAAATGTGAGAAGAGGAAATGATGCTCTATCTCCTTAGACATGAAAAACATATTTAACTTATAACCTAGCAGTTTGCTCCCATTTGCACTAGAAGTTACACACATATACATATTACACATATGTAATCTAGAGAATGCCGAGAAAATGGCTATACTAAGGTTTGCCCTTGAGAGTGGGGCCAAGGAATTAAGACATTAGTCAAGAAAGTGAAAAAGCAAGAAAAATAACTTTTCACTACATACTCTGTTGTGCTACTTAAAATTTTATAATGTTCATTTGATTACTAACCTAGCTATTCCATAAAACAAGTAACAGTCGCACTATAACAGAATTAGTTAAGATAGTTATTTTTCAATGGTCTTCCTTATTTCCATCTGGATTTTGGTGGCTTGTAGACAATATTGAACAGTCTATCAATATATAGGTAGTAATTGTAGGACCAATTCCACAAAAAGTTTTTTTTCCAATACAGTAGTGTTGAAGTCCTACACACAATCTTTGAATCATTTAAAGCTGGTTGTTGGACACTAAGAGATGCTATGGAACTATCTGTGTGATGTCTGCACAACCGTTTAAATTCACGAGAGGGACTGAAGAATGAGGTGGTTTATTTAAGGATTCACTAGGCTTACTGACCTTCTGTGACAGATTTCAATTTCCTGTGAAGGAAAAAAATCACAAACCCTTTTCTTCAAATATCGATAATAATCAATGACTGGGAAGCAACATGGCGTGTAAATGGCCCCGAGTCATTATAACACCAAACAGAAATGTAATCTATATGTCATACAAAGCTTTTATGGTTTTAAGATGTTTTCGTTTCAACCAGATAAATGAAACAAACATACAGAAAAAAACAAAACCCTCAGGAATTCCTTTTATTCCTGACCTAAATCATAAAGCTTTAATACAATACTGAGAATTGGGTCCCATCGAAAATATAAACAGTGCAAGTCAGCTTTTGATTATACGTTATCCTGAGTGAGCAGTTGGGTGTTTTATGACGCTCTTTATAAAGAAATAAAGATCCTTAGCCCATTGCAAAGTGGCTATACTAACTAGAATTCAATTCCTGGCATCAATAAACTTCTAACTGCAAAATTTAAAGAATATTTATTCAACATTTTACGTTTCTTCCTGTCTGTACGAAACCTGTCACCATTGATGGCATTCTGATTATCTATTAAGGTCTCTTTAATTAGCTTACTTGGTAAAACAATCTTATTTTCCAAATACTGTTTGCAGGAATTTCTTCTTCTACCCTCTGCTGAAATGACTGGAGGCCTCTTCTATTCTCACTCTAAATGCTCTGCATGGACAGCCTCGGCTACATCCACAGTTACAACCTCTCTGTGTAACTTGGCTGGCTTCCCAAGGCTGACTTCTTACCAGATCACACCTGTGAGCGACGGCACTTACTATCCAACCGCCTGCAGGCCAGCTCTCTTCAAAGTCCCACAGGCCTAAAACCCAATGTATATATATACAAAAGCCTATTTGATCACTGTTATCCATTCCACAACCTTTATACCAGGTCCTGCACTGACATCCTTCAGAGTAACAGACAGCACAAGTAAAAAATATGGACACTCTCCTCTATGCAGTTTTCCCAAGCTTTCCTGAGGATCAGCTTTACCTGAGCTGTGTGTTAAACACAAGTTTCCGGGGCCCTACCCTGAAACTCTGATTCAGGAAACCTAGGGTTTGGCTGGGAATCTGTGTATTAGATAATCATTTCAAGTGGTTCTTATGACTGGACAGGTTTGGAAAACACTGTAGTCTCTCCATTTAAATTGATTGCAAAAGCCTGTATATTCTGGTTTATGAATAGCTCTTGAATCCGCTCACTTTTCCAGCACCATGAAACAATGTGAGATGAGGTCCCTCCCCTCTGTCTGTCCTATCACTACATTCCCTGCCTAACTTGCGCCTGCCCTGCCCGTCCTTCTCATGTGCCACCTTCTTCACGTTCCTCATCCTGAGTAACTTCCATTCATTCACCAGTTGGATATCAGCTTAGATGTCAATTCTTTTAAAAAGCCTATCTTGACTTCCCAGTTCTGGAATAAGTGTTTAAAGTATTCCCTTAGGACGCACGTACCCACTGGAAGCTGACAAGGCTCTCCCTCCGTGAACCCGTTGACTTCCATCATCAGATTTGAAGTTCTACGAAAGCAGAAGCCGCAGCATTCCTGCACCTGGCACAGAGGTTTGCCACACACAACAACTGAACTAACCAGTGACTTTATGAACTGAGATTATTAATATGGAAAGCTATGGCTGAAGACATCCATTCATTGGTTAATGAATGAACACTGGCTAGAATTGCAAATTTAAAGCACAAATCAATAAAGAATGGAGGTGTTCATATACAAAGAAATGGCCACTGCCCTAGGGCTGTCATTCATGGGCATTAATTCAAAATGATGTAACAGGGGCCCCAAATTGTATAAAACCTGCTTTAAATAGTGTATAAAGAGCCCTTGATAACCTCTTGGAAAGGCATCTAGCACAGACTCATAAATTTGTTTACATTAGGCTAATTGCTATTAAAATAAAATTAATACAACATGCCATGTAAATGTTCCTTAAACATATTTAGACTTTGAAGATTGCCATTCAACAGATGAGAACATAATGGAAGTGCATAATTATCATTAACTTGGCTAATTGTTTGTATTCATTCCCTTATAACCATTCACTTGCAGTGCAATCATTCTAACTCAGACTGGAGAAGGCATTGATAAAATAACATAAAGGAACAAATCAACTAAAAAATTGCAATGCTATGAGTCTGGGAAGAATAGAAACTGAATTAGAAAGACTTTTCCAGCTGAAGGAGGTGGTGTCCGAGCAGCGCATTCTGTCGCCTTCATTTTCTTTTTCCAAACACGCAGTGAAAGATACAAAGGGATGCAAAGTCATAGCTATGTTTGGAACAGTAGGTGAGAACTCAGGTACCATGGACACCATGCACCATTTCCATTTTGAAAAAAAGAGGGAAAGCTTCCCAAACATCACTTACTCCATATTGTCGTCTTGGCCTTGGGGAGAGCCGCTGAGACTGGGTTGCCTGCAGCCACACGGCCGCACGGAGTCTCCTATGGGGCATTCAAAACTGTTCACCTCTCTACCTTTTTCTCCCCACTGCACCACACAATTGTAGGTCCAGAGGCTTTGAATATTTTTAAGTTATATACAGCTTACACTGTGTCCTATCTTCATATTTTGGCAAGTATAGTCCAATGACAGTTAAAAAAAAACATGTAAATGCAGGGCTTTTGTGTGACTAAAAGTTGGCAAAATACCAAAGAATACCAAATTCAATGTTTATTGTAGATCTTCCTGTGTTCTATTTGGACAAGTAATAAAATACATAATTAATAAAATGCTTTGGATCTAGAATATGTCATATATTTTTCCTGTGTTCATTTCAGCAAAATCCGGGGTCACGATGTTAAAATCAGAATTTTCACAAATTTGTGCTCTATTGATAGCAATGGGCTAAAGGATTAAAAAAAGAATAAATGCAGCTATGCAAACTAAAGTACATTAAATCAATGATAAAAGTAAAATGAATTTTTCTATGTTTTAAAACATTGTTTTAAATTATTAAAATGATCTCTTAAAATTCAAAGATGAAATACCAATTAAAATAAATTAATATCAACATTTTAATCCAAATTGTTGATGCGAAGCCAACATCCTCCTCCTCCTGATTGTTCTCTTAGTATTACAGGAAGCCACCAAGAAAAATGCATAAAAACAGATGCTCCATTAATACAAATCTGGGTGGAATTCCTGAATGTCAAGATCAATAGCAATGAGAGAATATTGGACAAACAAATAGTGAACTATTAAGAGTGCTTATTTTGGAGTGGTGGGATTGAAAATAATATGTATTCTTTGTACTTTTCTGTCTTTTCCAAATTCTCCACAAAGCACATGTATTCCTTTTTAATCATATTAAAAAAATACAAATAGTATTTTTTCTTGTAAAATTTCACCAGCTCATATCTATTAGCCACTTGCACCCAAGTTTTCCCTTAACTGTTACGCTATTCTATTAGAGCTATTTGTTAACAACATTTCATTGTGAAAAGAATGCATGAATAGGCATTTAATTGCATAAGGGATTTGTACTGAAAGCATTTTCATAAATCAAGCTTGGAACATCTGCAAGCATTTGTACCTAAACTACACGTTTGAAGGAATAACAACCAAAGAACACAAAAGCTCTGAATCAAAACGAAAAATATTTTACCACAAACCTGCTGCCAAAACCACAGTAGAAAATCGCTGTTGCTTTATATGCAGTTCTGATTGTTTAATGAACTATGGGTGTCTTGATGCAAAAGAGCATAGCTTTCCAGATAGAAGAACAAAGTTTTCTTTAATGCACACTCAATGAGAAAAACCTCAGAAAGCAAGAATACCAAATGCAATGTTTTCCGTTTCCTTATTCTAAGAATGACTTGCTTTTCTTTCGAAACATCACCACCCTTCTCAAAAATGACAAACTACAATTGAGCTTCCACATCCAAAAAACAGTGAGGAGAAGGCACCCACTGCCTATACCTGATAGAAAATAAGTCATTGAATACTTGTCCACAGAAATTGAAAAATGGTGGCGCAAGTATTGATTCTCCTGTATTTATCAAAGTATATGTGATCTTGAAACACATGGTGCTTAGACTGTTTTTAGCTTCTCTCTCTCCTGTTTTAGATCTTGAACATTAATTGAGTAAACTAAAAGAAATAAACTGTTGGTAAAAATATTGGAAGTTTGCTTGCTTGGCATAACCTGACCTACTACTGTTGATGGCTTCCTTACTACAGTGGACTGAAAAATATTAGTTGGTGATGTTAATATAGCAAGGTATAAAAATCAATATTGTTTTTCAAAAGGTTTAAACATAGCGTTATTATATGATCCAGCAATTCTACTCCTAGGTAGATATCCAAGAGAACTGAAAATAGATGTCCATATTCACACACATAACTTTTACACAAATGTTCACGACAACATTATTTGTGATAGACAAAAAGTAGCTATAACCCAAATGCCCGTTAACTCATGAAACAATAGACAAAAGTGATATATTCACACAATAGAATACTATTCAGTCCTCTATAAGAATTAAGTACTGAAACATTAATCTTGAGACCATTATGAAAAGTAAAAGAAGCCAGACCCTAAAGGCCACACATTATATGATTCCATTTGTACGAATTGTCCAGTAGAAGCAAATTCATAGAGACAGAAAGTAGATGAGTAGTTTCCAGAGGCTGGCAGGAATAGGAGGGTGGGGGTGGAGTGTGATTGCTAGTGGGTATGGAGTTTATTTTTAGGATGATGAAAATGTTCTGGAACTAGAGAGTGGAGATAATTGCACAATCTTACACTTTAAAAGGATGAATTTTATGATATGTGAATTAAAATGCAATAAAAAAATGAAAGAAAATCAATGCCTCATCATAAAACACCAGATAGTATGTTCCACTGCAACCCATATGCAATATTATGTGATATTGTTACAATATTGTATAACAAAATAAAAAGCCTCATTGTCAAGAAAGTTTGAGAAATGCTGAATTAAGTAGATTTCATTTCTGAAAGACATTCCAGAGTCTGTAGTTCACTAATGTGCTTTGTGAATCTCCACATTCCCTAAATATTTTCTGTCTTCTGCTTGTGGGAGCTCTCAGAGGACATGTACTCTGCAAACACACTTTGTAGCCTTAGAAGAACAGTCTTGGAGAACATACTGTTGAAAACAAGCTTAAATTTTACTTTGATCAAAATGCAATTCATTATTAATTCGGATGCTCTGTATTGCTAACAAAGTTGCTGATATTTACACATTGCTTCATTACTCTAAAGTTTCTTTTTTACATCTTATAGTTACAGAGTTTTAGAAGCTTCTGTACTTCATATGAAGTATGTCCTTGACCAATTATATTGGGGTGAAATAATCCAATAAAGTTAAATGATTAGAAATTCACAATTACTAATTATGAAATGAATCAGTTAGACCTCATAGAGAGCATTTTGGCAATGACCAACAAAATTGCAAATGAACATACCATTTGATGTAGCAATTCCGTATCTAGGAATTTATCTTTACATATGAGTGAAATATTTTAAAGATAACTATATGAAACAGGTATAACAATAGATATATACAGACATAGTAAAAGATGTATGAATATTATTTTATCCAGCTTCCAACATGGTTCCTAATGATTTTCACTTCATAAAAATCCTTGGGTAGTCCGCTCCCACATTGAATGGAATTGACCCATTTACCTAATAGTACATTGTAGAAATGATAACATGTAACTTCTAAGCTTAGGTTATAAAAGGCATTGTAGCTTCTACTTTACTCTCTCTCTCAGATCACTCATTTTGGGGCAAGACAACTATCATGAGATAGCAGTATGAACTCACGTTTAGCTTAATGCAGATATAGATGGCTACATAATAAAACTATTTATAGATCTGTATGTATACATGTGTTAGATATTTCCTTGTTCTGCTAGCTGAGAGTGTTGACACCCCAGTAGCACTGAGCATACCCAACACCCAGATCTTGGTTTCTAATACCATTATTCTGTAAAAGGAACCAGGTATCTTTGGAGAAATCATTGATTCTAAGAATACAGCAGAAAATCTACAAGATGAATATGGAGCATCTTATTGTGCCAGGAAGATTCTACAATTTATATGAAAATACAAAGGACTTAGAATAACCAAAGCAATTTTTTAAAGAGGGCAGTTGGAGGATCTTCACACTCAGTAGGTTGGTACCAGTGAAAAAATAGGCTTATAGACCAGCGGAAGAGAAAAGAGGTCATACATGGATTCACATATATATGATTAATTTTGACAAAGGTGACAAATCAATTTAATTGTGGAAGAAAATTATTTTCAAATAAATGCTGGGTCACCTGAATATTCTATGAGGAAAACAATGAACACTAATCTTTTCTTCACATCATACACAAAAATTAACTCAAAATGTAAGACCTAAAAACTGGAAAACTTCCCCACATGAAAATACAGGAGAATGTCTTTGCAAGCTTGGGATAGGCAAAGGCTTTTAGAATGCAAAATGTATACAAATAAACTAAAAAAAACCCACAATAAATGGGATTTCATGTCTGACATTAGGTGAGACAGAATGATGAAAACTTAATTTTGTTACCGTTCTTTGCTCAGAATAGGAAACTGTTTAGCATGGAGGTGCAGCTGGGTATATTGAGGGTATATTGGGTATTTGAGGATATATCAGAGTATTCTAGTCAATAGCATAGAATAACCTTAAAATTTCAATGGCTTATTAGTAGTTTTTTTTTTTCTCACTCACATAAAATCCAATTGGCTGTGTGTGAAGGGGGACCTGCAGGGTTTTTTCTGCTTAGGAATCCAGGTTGACAAATGCAGTGCCATCCGCAACCTGCAGTGTCTAAGGTGACACAGGTGTTTGACATCCAGTCCACACACAGCGAAGAGTCTGAGAGCCTCCCGCGAGATGTTTGTACGGACCATGCCTATAAGCTGGTGACATCACTTCCTCCACATTCCATTGGCTGCAGCTCAGTTACATGGTCATACCTAACTGCAAAGCAGGCTGAGAAATGCAGTCTAGCTATGTGGCTAGAAAGCAAATGACATCAGTTTGGTGAAGAGTTAGACACTTTCTGCTACAAAGGATACAGTGAATGGGTGGTTTGGCTTGCCCAGAATCCATTTTAACTAGAGCAAACTGATTTTATTGGCAGTACCACAATGAAAGTCTACAGTCTTTGGGTGGAGTCACAAAGTGTCACATTAATCAAGCCGATTAGAGTCAATAATCTTTTAGCCTGGAATTTTGATAGAACCACTGACGATTACTAGCTAGTAGCACATGCTCCTGGAGCTGGGGGCGGCCATGTCCATCACCACTCATGGAGTGAGCCTCTGACTTAGAAGGTGCCGGTAGAGATGAAAGAAGAGCAAAGAGAGATGGGAAGTAGTCCTGACAACATTATTGGAGCTGCTGGTTCTAGTTGTGCCTACAGCAAACAATATATTTGAACTTGTAAGTTACAAGAACCAATAAGTTCCCTTTTTTTGATTAGAACAATTTGAAATAGTTTTCTGTCATTGACAACTAATAGTTCTTAATGTTACAAGGAGTTTTTGAAGCAAGGAAATAGAGATTGAATGAGCAAAGATCCAATATTTTTATTGGGTCAAGGTAGTTAGTGGCCAGATTGGGTTCAAGTCCATGCCCTAGTTTCAAAAGGTTACAGGCATGAGAACTTGAAACTGTGTAACAAGACAGATGGCCAATCTGAGACACAGTAGAACTAACTGGAACTATTTAGCTTCTGTTCATGCCAACACCTGGTGATAAATTCATTCCATGAATGTGGAATGGGTAAAAAGCTAGGGCATGATCTCCACTTGTCCGAAGATGAAACAGGGCTGGTACTGTAGCCTTCCAAGGAAGCCAAGCCTTTCTCCTTTTAGAGCCATATATAGGCAATTATAAGGCATGGAGGAAATCCCACAACTTTTAAACAAATTCTTCTTATAGGAAGGTACTTCAACATTAGCAAGTGATGCTCTATACAAAAGTATAGAGTTTGGGATTAGTATGTGTTTATGCTGAGAGAACTTAATTTACTCACCGCCATAATTTACTACTCTTAGTCTAATAATACCAATCAGAATGATTTAAATATGAAATTACTCTGGCTGACAATACCCATTCGAGATGCTAAGGAATAAGCAATTTAAAAGAACCACCTGTTCAGTCTCCCTGTAAAACAAGGAACAAATGCCTATTCGTATTTGAAATGTCAACTGACCATGCTACGTATCATTTTTTTTTCCAAATGACACAAAGAACAACTAATTAGTCGTTATTTTAATCATCAACACTACATTATTTCAGGCGCTGATCCATTGGTGTCGTTCTGATGACACTTAATCAGACTTTATTTTGTAAACACCAAGCTTCCATTTGCAGCAATGGTGCTATCACTATGCTGTTGCATAGATCATTTATCAGCTTGAGACTCCATTGCCTGGAAATATTATTACAATGCATTCACTGTGTTAAGGCCTCTTTTCTTTTTCTTATGGCCTCTTGATGAATTCATATTAAAAATTTGTGCTGGAGTCAAATCCAATTAGTTTCTGAAACAAGGATACACATTGTGATTCATAAATCAAATGTTACCTGCTACTACCCAATGGGAAATGTACTTTACTATTTGGGGTGCTGAGGATTCTATACTTTTTATTTAAAAATCAAGTCCACATGCTTCAAACAGTAAATTATGTTTTTTCAAGAAATGCATATCCTATTCCAGCTTCTATCAAAATAATTTCTGGTCACAAAAAATGTACAGGCTTTTTCTTATCCCATAAGTGGTTTCTCAAGTCTCTGAGACTAATCAAGTTATGAAATTAAAAATAAAGGTACAAATGCACTCACTAATCAACTCAACAAATGTTTATTAAGTAAGTAATGTGTGCTTGGCATTGTGTTGCATATTGAGAAGAAGAATTAAAAAAACAAAGCAAACACTGGCCCTTTTGGGATAATTGTGACAGGGCCATAAGAACTTTCTCCAAGAACTATTATTAAATAAATATTCTTGAGAATAAGAAAATTATACCATTTTGTAGAATAGGAAGGCCTAATGAAATACTGTACCTTCCATACTAGTAATGACATGAACATTTCCCCCTTTCAAATCAATCTTGCATCATTTTGTGAATGCAATAAAAATACTACCAAATATGAAACTTTTGTATAGAGCTTCTTGTTAATGTTGAAGCATAATTTATTGAGGTAATTCCTGCAATGAACACCAAGTGTGCACCTGTTGTTTGCTGAGGAAGCCACAGAGAAAATAATACAAATCCTGTTACTGAGAATGTACCATTTCCATTAAGAAAAAAAATCGGTAGCATCAGCATGTTGTTGAATAAGCTTTCTTCATGAAGTAGAGCTGTCTTTTCTAGTTATCAACCTATCATTTGATCACTTTTTTTCTCGTGGAGGCCTTTAAGAGATTTTCCTGAGAACTCACCAGAGAACACTGGATATTTCTGAAAAATTCATTATCAAAGAAAAGGTGACATAATAATAGCCTCGGGAAATAACAGAAAAATCCTGCAAGTTGACATTCTGCCCACATCAGAGAGGTGACATGGCACTCCCTGTCAAGGGAGAACACCAATTCCCTGGGATTGTCGTGCAAGACATTGAAAGACAGATTAAGGATATTTTAAAGGAGTCACTATTGGAAGAATCAGTGAATTTCCTTCCAAATTACTACCGACCAGTAGTATTGTTTCCTTTGCTCCATTTCTGAGACAATATCAAAGCTAGAGTAAGAAGGTCAAAAGAAGATTTATATAAAATAATCTTTTCCTTGTGTCCACCAGAGCTACAACCTGGCATCAGACAGGTGCCTCAATAACATCAGTCGGTTTAGCTGAAAAATATTACATAGAGAATAGAATACTACAAACGCCGAACTTCTCCTCTCCCTGCACGCATCCCTGAGTCTCACAGTGACAGCTACTGAGTCTCAGGTTTGGAAAGTGAGAGGTGGGAGTAACATTGGTAGTAGATGAACGCTATACTTTATTCACCCAGCATCTACCCATCCCCACTTCAGGCACCATGATTTTCTCCTGGAGCCCAGGTCTGATGTTGTTTCCATCCTTGTTACTCAGTGAAACTAACACTTCCTCAAACAGCTCAGGATTAAGCAGGCATCCCAGGCCTGGGGACAGAGAACGTAATGCCCACTGGGACCCTGGGCAGATGGCCCAAGCTGGCAGTGGAGAGCGTCTACCTTAGAACTTCAACTGGAGCTCCTGGGCAATAGGACCTGGCTTTGCAGGAGGGTTTCTGAGAATGTAAGGCCTGGAATTTAGCTGTCATCTCACCAGCATATAGAGTGTGCTTGTCGTAGAATGAAACTAGCACAATGGACAGGTATGTATTATAAATCAACAATATTCCTATAAAGAAAGAACAACTAAAAAGCACATTAGAGGTCAGAGTTCAGATGTGGAGAGGGAGAAGCCTTGGTTTGAAGGCTGGTGTAATATGTATCTGGACTTTTCATTTACTTGAATTAATAATGATGTGAATAAATTATTATTTATTTTTAAGGTAGATTGGAATGACTTTCTGTCTTTCTGCCATTTGCAGTTGAGTCCTGAAGAATACAATATATATATATATATATATGCTATGGTTCCATGAAATATAACTTTAATGTCTGATTAAAGGGGCACTGCTTATGAAGTCTGGCTGCCTAATATTCCAATCCCAAGGTTGCCACTTGCCACATAATCCTGAGCAATGAACTTGAGGAAATAAGAGCTTTAAGAAAGTATATCTGAAACACATGGACCTCAAAATCTTGCCTTGCACATCCCATGAATATTTAGTTAGGACACAGAGAGTTAATTAGGACATAGAGTTGCTTATTTTAATCCATGCTAACAGTTTCCCAGAACATCCTCCAGAAGACATCATTTATGTAGAATACCATGTGAGAAGTTTTGAACCCAGGCAGCCTTAAAGCTATCTAATATTTATGTATAATGTCATCTAGGTCAGTGCACTCACAAATATTTGCCTCAGTGTGATTGCTGGAGTGTCAGACCTGGAAGCAATCCAAATGATTACTTCATTTAATGACTTCATTATACAAACGAAAAAACCGAGGTTGAGAGAGGGGAAGGGCAAAGTTACCGTCATATGGCCAATTACCAGCAGCGATAAGCCTATATTTAAATTCTCTGCCTCCTTCTAGAGTGTTCTTTGGTTGCAACTCCAGGGAAAACAGTAGTGTTGCACTTAAAACCCAGATCTGAGCAGCTCTGTTTGGAATCCTACCAACTGGCTTGCTTTATTTCTAGAGTCAAAAAAATTCTGGAAAAAGAAAAAGAATATTGGACTAACCTTTTGCAGGTGAGGTTGAGCATCGGTTGCTATGCAACTCGACAAGAATGATTTACAATCTGCAGGAGCTGAGTAGGCAGCAACTGAGTCTGACTTAGAGTTGAGGTCTGACTGATTAATAGAAGTGGTGGGAGTTGGGGACAACCAAGTGCATACGCTTATCATGAAATGTGAAAGGCAAAGAAGATATAGGTTTTCAGACTTTTGATAGCTATGATTTTAGTTAAAACATAGATACTTGTTCTTTACTTTTTAAATTGAATATGGAGGCACAGCCTATCACAGAAAAAAATTGCATTATCTTTTTGAGATGACCCCCTTTCCACTTGGAAATTCAATCCAATATTTAGATTCAAAGTACAGTCAACCTAATCCCAAAGCAATGGCCGGTGTTTTTTCTCCTAAAAACTAACAAATTAAAATTATACAATGAATGAAAAAACATAAATCAAATACATTTTTGGGTTGCAAACAATGAGGAATCAGAAGTTTATAATCTTAAATAATTAGCTGATACATGTAAGTTTAGGTGTTATTAAAAACATTTGAAAAAATCTTACTATAGATATTTGAATAGTAAGCCATCTATTAAATCTGGAAATAATGCAGTTGCCATCATTTTCCACCATGTCCTTTTCATGTTTCTTTACTCTCTTATAATTTCTCCTCCTTGAAAAGTACCAGGAGTTCGTTGTGACTTTGTCATTCCTCTAAAGCCCCAGTGTCCTTCTGCCGGGCTTCCCTTCTCAGGTTGAGAAGCCTCATTAATTGAGATTTGTCTTTTGCCAACATTGCATCAAAATGTATCTGTATCAAATATAATTCCCATTAGAATGTGCATTCATCTTAGATTCTCACTGAAAAATAAAAATAAAAAAAAACAACCAAGAGGCAAAATTCTAGCCCTTGAGAAAAGGACAGGTAGTTCTTCTCTGTCTCCTGGTTTTTAATTTACAATGTGAGGTCACTTCTAAGTATAGTTAACAATAAGTTCATTCCAAACCTTTATGTTCCACTTAGGTTGGAATATATGTGGGACTTGACCCTCATTTCTAAAAATAGTAGACCAGATATCCTAAGATCCCTCTGCTACAAAATGTCTAAAACTCTGAATAAAATATATATTAAGACATCCCTTTGAACACACAGATGTGTTCTGAAGGAGGGCATACATACAGAGGGGCAAGAGGCATGAAGTTGCCCTAAGGGCATCTGCCAACCTTCTGAGTCACATGAAACAGTCAGTGGAATGCTGTTGAGGAAGGTAGGAGGCTAGTCTTAGCTCCTGGGAAGGCCAGGAGTTGGAGCGGAGACTCCTGTATTGCGTAGACGCTCCAGGGTTTATACATTCAGGGATAAGTTAAAATGAAGGGTAACCGATCCCATTTCACCTAAGTCGTCAAAGACACTTGTCTGTCTAAGTTTTGACTCTGCCTACAGGTGAAAATGTTTTCTCTTGAAATGTGCAATCTACAACTGACCCTACATGGATTCAGGGTTTAAATTCACCTAACTGAAGCCTGATTTTGAATTAAAGTTTTGATAAGCACGGGAACACAGTGAACGTCATGCAGCATGAAGAAACAAGGCAAAATGAGGCAGAATCAAACTTTTTCTCTTCTTTAATTTCTCTCCATTTTCCCCTTCTGGAACTCTGGTTAAACGTGGAAAACTTCTCATCATCTTTAATTTAATGGCTCTGAATGGTTTGCTTTTATTCCCAACCTTTTCTCTGATTTTATGACATACGCCAATGACCTTCGAAAATGAGGCAAAGGTTTGTGGGAGCCACCAACACCTATGCAGGTACTGAGGACATTTCTGAAATTTTAGGATAAAGAAAAAAATTGCTAATGATGCGAACTAAGGGAAAAAAATGTTAGACAATAATAGACAAAATATCTTAAATAGTTCATCCTTCAAGAAATGCAAAGATAATGGTTTAATCTTGATTATTTTATTTTGCTATATACTGAATAGGAAAAGATGATTAGAACAGAAATAGGGTAAAATTTCAAATCACTAAATAAAATAGAAAAAGAAATTCGAAAGAGACACAAAGCATTTGGAAGCAAAAACAAGAAAAATGAAGAAAAAAGAGAAAACCTAAAAAAAATTTCTATAAACAGAATCATGCAAAATGTACTCCTTTATAATGTTTCTTTCACTGTGCAATGTTTTTAGATTCCACCACGCTATTGTGTGTATCACCAGTTGGGTGTTTCTCTTGCTGAATAGTCTTCATTTGCATGACTGTCACGAAGCTTGTTTATTCTTTCTTCTGTTGATGTTCACCTGGCATAGTTCCAGGTTTAGGCTATTATGAATAAAGCTTCTGTAAACATTCTTGTACACATCTTTTTGTGAATATGTGTTTTCTTTTCAGTCTTGTGTAAGTTCCTAAGAGTGGTATTGGTGCCTCCTGGGGAAATGTATACTTAATTTTATTGGAAGCTACTAGACATTTTCCCAAAAGGGTTGCACTGGGTTACAGTCCCATCAATGGTGCATGAGAGTTCAGGGTTTCCCACATCTCCAACAACTTTTGCTGTTTTTTTTTTTTTCAAAAATACAATTCAATGCAGGTGAAGTATTACTTTCTTTTTTATGAGGAATGCACACTACCTGTGAAGTATTTTTGCCAGAGATAGATGACAGATAAATAGATAATAGATAGAAAGATAGAACAGAAAAAAAATGTTAAACTACATCACAGGAATACAGTCAAACAAAATTGACACTGTGGGAAATTCTTCAGGAGAAATTATCTTGTTTCTCCAATAAATAAATTGTAAGGAAAGAGTTGTAAGAGGTGGAGAAGGGAATCTAAAGATTGAAAGGTGGCTGGTAAAATTCACCTTTTGATGTAGGCGGCAGTTGCAATGGTATTCCCCTTATAATCACATTTGCTTTGTGTGATTTTTCTCTTTTATATTTAACAGTTAAAAATATTTTTGAGAAAAGTTGTATCTTAAGTAACAACAAAAGGGTATTTAATAAATTATCTGAACACAATGCAATAAATTTGCAAAGGAAAGGCAAAAGGATTGAAAAACTTTAAGAGATAAAAACCACTCCATGATCGGAAAGAAGACTGAAACTATTATGTAACTACCTATTAAGAAAGTAATTTTGATGATACTATTAGTACATGTCAATGTTTAAAGATTATACACAAAACTACATTCAAAGAAAACATGATTTAATGCGTAACTGCTAAGTGTATTAACTGTTAAAATAAGCTATACATAGCAAAAAATTTCTGATGTCCTAAAATTAGAAAAATGTCTTGAAAAAATATGAACGTGTTAATTTACTCAAAAAGGTAAAGGAAACAAATCAAAAGACAGAAGAAACTGAAGTTATTCATAACTAAGCCCATAAAAGGTACTACACTTGCATATTTTTATTGCTGTGACATATTTATATATAATACATAGACATATATATATATCATGCAAGAGTACCTATATACATATGAAAATTTCAAAGAAAACTAAAACTAGTACCCATTTGTCCACCAATAAGCTTAAGAAACAGAAAAATCACACTGAGTTTTAAGCCCTCAGTACACTCTTCATAAATGCTAGTTCTCATAGGAAATGGCTGTCCTGATTCTGGCATCATTTCACTTGGAAATTATTCCTTTGTCTTTTAAAAATAGTTTTAACACATTCATACATACCTCTAACAACATATTTTATAGTTTTGCCGTGTGAGACCTTCATATCAATGGAATTATATTATGGGTTCTGTTAATCTCTCTCTCAAAAACATGTTTTTCAGTTTTATCCCACATTCATTCATTTTCATTCTTCTATAGTATTTGAGTGTCTAATTATCAAAAAATATATCTACCCATTCTATTTATCTATTCTACTGATGATGGACAAAATTATGCTGGACATTTTAGCTATAATAGGAATTTCTACTCTAAATATACTTTCATCTCATCATGAACATATGCAAGAAATTCTCTAAGTGTTTTATAGGAGTCGAAATATTGACATGTGCATATATACATATATACTTTGTTAACTTCACTAAGTAATGCCACCTTGTTTTTCAAAGTAGTTATGGCAATTTGCATTCCCATGTAAAGAAATCACCAGTTGGTGTCATTTTCCTCTTTAAATTTTGCCAAGATGAAATGTATAAGATGGTATCTAATTGTGGTTTTGATTTGCATGCATTATTACCAATGATTTGAGGACTATATTACTGTTTACTTCCTTTAGTGAAGTGGATTGTGTTTATTATTGGTTTATAGATGCTGTTTATATTTTCTGGATCCTAATCCTTATTGGTTATATATTTAGAAAATATCTCCTTTGTTTCAGTTTTATATTTGTCTTTTCAGCTTTGTGACACTTACTGGTAAAAAATCATCTTTAGTATAATCCAACATATTAATATTTTTCTTTATGCTTTCTCATCTTTGTCATTTATAATTTAAAATTCTGTATTCTAATGTTAAAGTATGTTCTTCTAAGCTTCGTTTTAAAAATTAATGAATTATCTTTCATATTTAAACCATAAATCCATCTGAAATTGATTTTTGTGCTAGTATAAGCCTGAGATTCAATTTCATATGTTTCTATATAGAGTTGACCCAGCATAACTTATTAAATAGCCCATTATTCCTGCAGGGACCTGCTGTGGAAGCTATTACATAGTAATACATAAAGTTTCACATATGTGTGCTTATGTTTTGTGGCTTTTGACCTCATTCTATTGGTTTATTTTATTATGCCAACTATAGATATACTCACAGGATGAATTATTTTAAGTGAAGGGACAGAAAATTCTGATTTTTCTCATTATCTCAGAAAAAGGGGGAGAGGGGAAAGAAACCTATAGAGAGAATGATCCCTATTTCATATTTCAAAAACTAGTACATATTTTAGAGTGAAATCTCAAAAAATATTACACAGTACAAATTACAATACACACACACACACCAAAGTAATAAGAAATATTTCCAAGTAATTATTAGTCTACAGAATCAGCACAGAACAGAAATCACATATATTAACATCTCTCTTTCTCCAGTTATATCATTACCAAGTTATGTTAGCTCATGGACTATAAGCATGGTTTATAAATATGAAATCCATTAATCTATTTTATAACATCAGAAAGTCATACTTTAAAATCCATAGAGTCTATATGTGGGAGAAAAAAGCATTTGATGACATGAAACAACCATCCCTAATAATAAATTATGTTTGTAACTAGGAATTTAACAATTACTTATTTATGATGATCTATCTGAAACCGACAGCCAACATTGGGCAAAGAGATGCGAGGCACAGAGGTATTCTAACTAAAGTAAACATCCGATTGCTGTTATCACCACTATAATTTAATAATATTCTGAAATTCTACATAGTAGAATTATAAAACACCAACAGAAAAATTTCAGAAGTGAAATTATTACCAAGATGAGAGAAATTATCATTATTTCTAGAAGATACTACTAGTCTACCTATAAATAAAAGCACAATGGACTGCCCACTGAAAAAAATTTTTTAAACTGAGAGCTTCAATAATTTTGTAGGACTCAAAAATCAGTATGAAATAGAAATCTTTATATATTAATAATAACCAGGAAAAGTTTAGGGAAAAAACCCTAAAACCTCCTTTTCAGTGATACTAACACACTAACCCTAGCAGTCCTCAGACCCAGGTATAACATTGACCCTACATATGCTGAACCCATATGTATAAATTTTATAAAATCTTTACTGTGGAGAATGCACAAAAAAATTAAATAAATGAGCAGGTGCTTACCCCATTCAACTCTGAATGTCAGTGGGCAGTGATAACCGGGAAATGTTTTAATCTAAGAAAGAAAAAATGAAAGATAAATTTTTACCTATAAAATTGGAAATCCTTTAAAATCCTATCTATCTATTATTAGTTATTAGACTAATGAGTGAAGGTACAAGAAAGCAGGTCTCATTATGCTGACTGAAGTGTACTTGACATAGAATTTATCTAAAGAGAAGTTTAGAAATATAGATGAACAGGCCCTTATAATGCATAGGAATTTTGGTCCTACTTTTCCACCTCTAATATTTTATTGCATGGAAATAATCACAGATGAGGACAAACCTTACCTATTAGGTTGTCATCAAATGTCTGTGAATAATTTTAAAAAATGGTGGAAATATTTGGCATGAACAACTTATAGGAGATAGAGTAAATAAATTGTGGAACAGTAATAAAATGGAGTATCATGTAATTATTTAATAAAGTATATAAAGTAAAATATTTAAAAAATGGAGAAAATAGACACACTGCCTTTAATAAGTGTATGAATTGCTTCTAAAATTTGTAGTTCCTTCTCAAAATATATATATGTAACCATCTACTGACCTATCAATTGATCTTGTATAAACTAAACAAAATGGATAATGGTCTTAGTATATGACAATGATCAAGATTATAGGCTTTGAATTCAGCCAGATTTGAGTCCGAATCTTGCTTTACTCTTTACCAGCCACGTACCTTTGAGGAAGTTAATTAACTTCTCCAAGCCTCAAGTTTATTCATCAATGAAATAGTAACACTTGCATCATTGGGTTGAAGAAAGGACTAATAAGATAATATATATAGTATCTCACATAGTTAGTATTCATTATTCCAAAGCTCTTGTTATACTTATTGTTAGTAATAATAATTTGTTATGGAATTAATATTATAATACACTTAGTAGTATAATAAACAGACCATACAATGAATATTAGATTAATATACATATTGATTTGTGAATCCTAAGAATGATATGCATTATTTTCACACTTCCTGGTAGAGTATCATGCTCACATTTCTCTAACCCTAAGCCAAAAAGCTGAGGCAATTTCCCCAAAAGTGTCAATTGTCATACTATCTGATTGTCAAGCAAGAAACATAACAGCTAATACAATAAGATTAAATATCTAAACTTCACCAGCTTTTGGGAAAACAAAAAATGCCTAATTAAGTATTGAGTAAAAGAAGTCATTAAAATGGCAAAAATAGGTTAGACAATAAAAACAATGAAACACTAAATATCAGTTTTATGGGGTATGCCCAAAACTGCAGTGTGAGGCGAATTCAGCATCAAATAATTCTATTATTACCAAAGAAAAAATGTCAATAAATGGCATAAAGTGAAAAACAGTGACAATAGGAATGAATGAAAGAAAGAAGAGAATGAATCAACAAAAAAGCAAAAACCTAGAAAAAACAGTAATCAGAAAAAGCAGTGGATGTATTGCTTATGGTCAGGAACTGGTTCTTTATTCTTATAATTCAGTGTTTATAACAGCCTTTCCAGCCTAATTGAGAAAAATGAGATAAACCACAAAGCACAATATTGATGCTGATAAGGGAGACTGTCTTTCACATAAACAGAATATTTAGAAAGGTAGTTTTTTATGTACACAATGGAGGTAGTGGGGAGAGTAGCGGGAAGCTAACTCTAGAGAAGAATAAAAATAAAATGACTAAGGATGTAGACAACCTAATAGAACAATAAATATAGTGAAAAAGCACTTTTAAGAATTATTGAAGAATTACTCCCTCAAAAACCAATCTCTACACTCAGCTTGTTTTCCTGATTCATTTATTTAATATATTATTAAAATCAATCAATCTACCTATCTATCTATCTTTAGGAAACTGTGAATGTCAGGTGTTGCTGCAGGGCCAGGAATACAGCTGTGAGCGAATCTCTACTTTAATAGCACAGACAAAAACCAAATAGATCTAAAATGCTGGGTGGTGGTTTAGAGCTTCACAGGAACCAATCAAAGGAGGAGTAAGAGAAAAGAGGAAAGACAAGTATGAGAGGTGGGGAGCGCACCTGCCTCACTGGGCTCAGATCCACACTACACGGCTTAGAAGCGGTATGAACTTGTGCGAGTGACTTTAAACATTTGTGTCTCATTTCCTCATCTGCAAAATGGGATTACTAGCATTTATCCCACAGCATTGTAAGGTTAGGTGAGTTAACATGGGAAACCCTTAGCAGAGTGCCTGGGGTATAACAAGACCTAGATATGTGGGCTTGAAGGAAAGGAGGGGAGGTTCTCTTACATAATGTGCGGCGCAGGAAGCTTTTCTCCCTGAAGTAAGCAAGGTAAGACCCCTGGTGGCGATCTGGATAAATTCCAGGAGTAAGACGATTTGGCAGAAAGTCCCTTAGGTGAGTCTGTGTCTGATCCGATGTCCATGCGGAGAGAGGATTCAGAAAGGATATTTGATTAGTAAACCCACAGGGTCTCTCAAGACCATGATGAAACTTATCATAATAATCCTTCCCTTATCCAAAATTGTATATAGTTCATAGAGCACAGATGCCCCAACTCAGGTACTGGGATGTCTGAACCCCACCTTCAGCTCTTCTGATTTCACTAATAGAAAAGAGCAAATGGGAATGAATTTTCAACTCTCTAATTTGAGATTTATTGGCAAAGAGAAAGAAAGAAAGGTTTTCACTCATGGTAAATTGCAACCCCAGATCTGCAAGCTAACTTCAGCCAATGTAAAAAAGAAAGGGTGGGGGGGGGGGGGAATGCCTACATTAATATCAGCCATCATTATTATTACATTTTAAATAATGCTACATCAGCCGGTCTGCCTATCATATTTTTATTTTCCTTTTTATCTGTTTAAGGATTTGGCATTTTACCCACAACAAAAAAGAATAAAATTAACTTATAAAATACTGTTGGCTCAGCATAATGTGAAGCAATGTTCACTTACTTACAAATCATAGGATATTTAGGGAAAGATGTGGCAAAAACCATGTTTAAGATATAACCTTTTCTAAAGTCTAATGGGAGCATAAGGTTACATTCACGGCACTCCACTAAGATTTTAACAGCATAACTTATTCATGCATGCTTTTGGCCACTTTCTACACCATTCTTCCCCAAAGAAGAAGAAATGTGGAGAAAACCCTTAAAGAAGATCAGGTCATATTAGACAAAAATGTCTGATGCTGCTGATGGATATCTTTAAAATTATAACATAGCAATGAAAGACCCATAGCCAAAGGAGAAGAATTTGACAAGATCCAGAATTAGTTGGTTACATTCAAGTAGAAACCGGAATGTAAATGGGTAATGTTAAAATTCACAAAAGAACAAATGAATATGATAACAAAGAGCGGCTGGATCAGAGAGTCACAAGCTCAACGGTGAATGACAGAAGGAACAAAACGTAATCTTATCTGCAAATAATCTGCAGTAGCCTTTGCTCTAGGACTAGCCCGTAACAGAACATCCTATCCAGAATGCAGCACATTTTCCCACTGGTGATGGTAATGGGGTTTTATGAAAAACAGCATCTTCTTAGATTCCTGGAACATGCACAAACACCCTTTGTGGAAATAATAAATGAGATTCAGCTGTGTTCAGACAATTCAACATGAATAGGAAACAGACACCTTCCCAAGTAATATAAGTCAGGGGGATGATTTAATGCTAAAAAATCTACTTCAGTAAAATGAACTATTGTTTGGAGAAACTGAGTTACAGGAAAATTTTCACTTCCTTTTCATCTGGAGGTCCCCTCCTCAGCAGAGTTTGAGAAGATGCTCTGCCCACCCTTGCGTGGTGTTAGTATCACAGAACACTGTGCTCGACTGCAGCGCTCTGCTGGATTCCACTCTGATCATTTGGGAAGGTAAACTACATCTCTTGAGCTACTTCCTCTGCCAGGCATGGTAAGTAGCCTTCAGCCTCTGAACTAATAATGCACGTGGCTATCTGAGGTTTGACTGATCTAGGCTCAGTATCAAGTGTCCAGTTGACTAGCAACGCCTGTCATGGGCAAAGAAAGGGTAAACATGTGTCTCTGGACTCACTATACTTCAACTATTTGGACTGTTGCTTTCTTGGACCCTGGATTTCCGTTCAAACCTTTATTTATCCTGGTTTTCTGACCTGCTATTCAAGTTTTTATTCATGGATCAATGACTCACCCATCAATGAAGTCTTTGCTCCCGCATTTTATTTACCAATGGCATGATTACCTTTGTTGTTCTAAAAAAAAAAAGTATTTCTAGAAGGAAAAGAACCCTCAAAAAATGAAGACTAGCTGTCAATCACTCTGGATAATTCACATTACCTCTTTGATGCCAACTGCTCAGCTCTCACCTGCACAGATGATCTCGGGCTCTGTTCTGGCTTATGTGGTGTGAAACTCAGGCATTTCGAACAGCTGCTGACATTTCTACATCCAGCTGTCTCCGACTATATCCTGAATCTCTGGGAATTATTCCTGTATGAATCACTGGGCAGATTTGTGACTTGAATTCTAGATAAATAGTCTCAATTTATCACCACCAATTTTACCAATCCAGGCAAATAATCAACTCTAAAAATTAAGGGGGTAACATGTCATGACATCTGTTTTCAGTCTTAGTCCCAAGGGTGCTTTACCTCAGCCAAGTTCTACAACACTCAGAGCAATAATTCAAGTAAGAAGTTTCCCAGAAACCCACAGTAGAGTGCTCAAATTCAACTCATGCCACTATCACCAGACCAGATTTGCTTCCTGGATTAGACAGATGTTGGCATGAATGCTGTGAGCTTTTCAAGTCTGAATTGCCTTAATAAAGATGCCGAGTTACTGTATTTTGAAAATTTTTTTCCAAAAATGCTCACATACTTTCTGTAACAACTATATATAATGATGAGTAAATTATGCTATTTCTGCACACTAAAAAAAAATTATGAGATTGAATCTCAAATTTTCTTGTAAATGCAATAATTATCAGAGTGACAACACAAATTAGTTTCCTCTGGCATGGAACTGGTTGGCAAAAGTGTGCTCAGATAGTATGCTTAACAGAAATAGTTTAAAATCACATTTAAAAAAGTCTTCATGTGTATCTGTAGCCTAATCCAGAAATAACTACAAATAAATTATTGTTGGTGAGAAATTGCGGTTGAATAACACTGAAGTTTAGATCTTGGTTTTAGGGGCATATAGTTTAATAAACCGTCCAACATTAAATGGGGATTTCCTTATCCCCACATTCCCTGGTGTGTAACTTTCAACAAATTTGACTAAGATAGTTGGTCTTTTATTCTAGTTTGTATTCTTACTTAAAATAACTTGGAAGGCTATTAATACTTTGTGTTTGTTGGGTTTTGGGTTGTGTGTGTAGTGCATTGTTTGTCTTTTGTGTATACAGTAGGGAGTATTTTGTGGTATTTGTTGTGTGATTGTGTGTGTATTCTGTGTTGTGTTACTTTGTGTGTGCTGTGTTATTGTGTGTTTTCTTGTGATGTCTGTGATCTGTTGGCTTTGTGTGCATGGTGGTGTTTATGTGGTCGTGTGTGTGTTTCCTGTGTACTGTGTTTTCTCTGTGTTGTGAGTGTTGTGTATGTGATGTGTGTAGTTTGGTTTCTTTGTTGTTTGTGGTGTATGTTCTGTGTGTATTTCTCTGTGGAGTGCTGTGTGATTGGTGTGGTTGTGGTGGTTGTATGTTGTGTTGTGTGTGTTGAGTGTGTCTTTGAGTGTTGCGCACTTTGTGTTTTTGTGTAGCGAATGGCACCAATGAATGGTAACATCAGACTTTCCAATTTTCTTGTCTCTGTTTCCTGATGGATAAGATTCTCAAAGCTGTCGTCGTCCTGCGCTCTGCTGGCTTGTGCACATCGTTACTCGCCCACTCAAGATGCTTGATAATAAGAACCTTCTATCTTCAGGATCTACCATTCTTCATTCAGAGTATATTGACCCTCTGCCTACTCTGTGTCAGGCACTATTCTGGGTGCTGAAGACAGAGCAGAGAACAAATATGCCCTTGTGGGGATTATATCTGAGCACTTAGTAGATACTTGATTAATATCTAGTACACGAGTCAATGTGTTCATCTATTTTAGGTGCCTCAGACTCAAGTGTCCATGGAGGTAGGCAGGGCAAACAAGTGAAGCTTCCAGGAGGGAAGCTCGACTCTGGCAACTAGAAATCACATGCCTCATCTAAAGAGGGCAGCCACTGCTTAGTCCCAGATGATGCTAACATGTGAGTCCGTGCCCCCAGGAGTGCATACTCTTCTAAATGTTGCAATAAGAATAGCTGAAAAATCCAGGTTTTCATGATAAATATCCCTTCTAAAGAACTTGACAACTAAAGTTACAATGAAATGTTGGGCAAGCAAGCCAAAAACCAAAACACGGTTAAGGGCAGATTTGGTCTACGGCCCATCAGGCAGGACTTTGGAGTAAAGAAAGTTTAATACCAAGTTTCCTTCCCCTCCAACATTCTGTAAAAGTCACAAATCCAAAGCCACATACAGGAACTCCTCTATAAGGGAGCAGACATGGGTTCAAACACTCTGCTGATTAAATCGTGGAAACTGAATTGGATGACTTCTTCTAATTCTAGGAATGTACAAATCAGTTAAGAAAGAAAGAAAGAAAAAAGACCAGTGGATTATATAAACAGAAGCCACACACACACAAAAATGGGATGTTGTCCCTGACATTTTTTGGAATTTCTTATCATCATCCTGCAACTTCCAAGTTTTCGTTAAAATAATATTTTGATGCTCTCTTAGAGAAGAATTAGTGAATGATGTCAATAAATTCTTTGAAAGAGGAAAGACAGAAATATGTCCCTTTCAATTTAGTGCCAAATTGTTTTGTCAATTAAAACTATCCGAAACATCATAAATGGTTTATCTATCTTTGCTGTTACCTAATCCAACCAGCAGGCGAACCCAAACAAACTGGGAGTCCTGGAGATGGTTCAGACTATTCCACCATTTCCGCAGACCATTGTTAAAACCTTGCCAAGTTGGCCTTGTAGAAAAGAAATAAAAAGTTGAACAGTTTTGGCATAAGTGGGTTAGGAAGACATGAGTCCTGCTGACTCAGCCTATTAGAAAATACAGCTTGAAAAGCGCCAGACAAAATAATTTTCTGGTGTCGTCCCTCATAATCGCCTGGATTGCATTTTTAACCTACAGTGCTTGTCCATCTTTGCTTACTCTGGCTGAATAATCTGCTTTCATGATTTCAAATATTGTGTTAATGATGCTCAGATACAGGCTTGTATACTGAGTGTCTTAGAACACTCCCTCCCCATGGTCTGCTGATGCACGGCCACCAGGATGGCCCCCAGGCACCTGGCCCCGTTATCTTTCCCCTGAGAACAGGCCCACCTGGATTCTCCATCTCAGCTGTTGGAATGATCACATATCCACTCAGTGAGGCGGAAAACCTAAAATCCATCCATGACTCGCCCCTCACTGTTCTTTCCCCACAGGCCACTGGTCACCAGCTCTGCCTATTTTACAGAAAAGGTGTTTCTCCTTTGTCCTTCTTACAACTTCCCTGCTTACGACCATCATCCTCTTTCATCATAAATATCCACTGACTCTTAACTGGTGCTCTTGCCTCCAGCAGCCCCCCACCCATACACACCCCCTTCTCTCCCCTCCTGGACCATCTCCATAGGAACAGTGAGCCCTCCCCTTGTGATTTATCTGGAAAATACAGATGATCAGGTGACAGTCTGCCTTAAAACTTTCAAAATATCCTAATCACGTACAGAATAAAAACCCGCTTTCAAAACACGCACACGACCCTGCGTGTCCCAGCCCCTCCCTGCACCCCTACCCTTACCTCTTACCACAGTTCACCACATCGCAGCACAGGTTACTGCAGAGCCACACCAGACTCTCTCTTGTACATCTGCTCTAGGGTGGCCTTTTCTCACGTGACCAGTCACCACAGAAATGTCAAGTCCCCCGTTTTCATGATCCCTTTGCTGTACCTCAGGCCTCCTATCCCAGGATGGCTCCTTTGACCCCAAACTATTGTCCTTCCTTTTAATGATGATTTTTTATATAAAACAGCACTATTGGGTTGTAATTTACAGATCACAACATGTATTTACTTTTCATTTGCAATTCAGTGGCTGTTACTGAATTACAGGATTATGCAGCCAGCACCTCACTCTAACTTGACGGTATTTCCATCACCCGCAAGAGAAACCTCGTGCTCAGTGCAGCCACTCCCTGTTCTCACCCCAGTGCCAAGAACTGCTAACCGACTTTTATCCATACGGATCTGCTTTTCACTGGACATTCCAGACAAATGGGATCAAACGTGGGGTCTGTCTTCTTTCACTTAGCGTCATGTCCTCGCAAGGCACTCACATATGCAGGTTGTTGCAGCGCTATGTGTGCTTTAATCGCCAAATGTTATTTTATTTAAGAGACATACCACATTTGGTTTATTCATGCACCATGGACCTTTGGGTCTTCCCCACATTTTGGCTATTATTAACAGTGCTGTTAACTGACATCCCCATATGGCCTCATGTGGACATGTTTTCATTTCTCTTGGGTTGATACTTGCTTTAAAATGTTTAACATTTTAAGAAACTGCCAAATTATCTTTCAGAGTGGCTGCACAATTTTACATCTGCAAGATAACAGAAAATAAATATACTGGTCTCTGCCCTGGTTCCTGGAATCGAGCTCCTAAAACCCTTGTAATTTCCTAGATGATAAGAGCACTAGGAGAGCCTTTTGTTCCAATGAGGTGACTCTGGGTGGGCTCCAGGACGGCTTCTGGGTGGGGCTAGGCTCCAGAAAGACCAAGCCATGATTTCAGGCTTGGGAGTATTCAGCCGCATCCCCCAGCCTCCAGAGAGGGGAGGGGAAATGGAGTTAACTGGCCACACCTACATAAGGAAGCCTCCATTACAATATCTCAGTTGTATGGGGTCCACAGAGCCTCCAGGTGGGTGAGCAAACCCACATACCAACAGGGTGACACACACCAGCTCCGTGAGGATGAAGTTCCCTGACTGGGGACCCTCCCAGACCTCACCCCATGTACCTCTCCATCGGCTGTTCATTGGTATCCTTTACCATATCCTTCAATAAACTAGCAAATTTAAGTGTTTCCCTGAGTTCTGTGAGCCACTCTAGCAAATAATCAAACCCCAGGAGGGGGTCGTAAGAACCTCTGGTTTGCAGCCAAGTCAGACAGAAGTTGTGGGTAACCTGGGAACTTACTACCTGCAATTGCCTTGCGTGGCACTGTGGGACCTGATGCAAATGTTATTTTATTTCACGGGGCTGCCTTCTTAGCTTGTGGGATCTGGTGCTCTTTCCAGGTGGGTAATGTCAGAATTGAGTTAAATTGTAGGACTCCCGGCTGGTGTCGCAGATTTGCGTGGTGAAAAAACCCCACATGCCTGGTGTCAGGAGGGTTTGAGTATGGAAGTTGTGAGGGTAAAGGAGAAAGGCAGGTAGTGTGAGTTTTTCTAAAATAACATATCAACAACTATTTATTTGTTAATAGTGATTTTCTGATTATATTTATTACCACTTCTACCCTGTGAGCTTCATATTTACAAAAACTATTTGGTATTCCTACTGGTATTTGTTCAACTTCTCAGAGCACCTGGATACATAATATGCACTCAGTAATCTTTATTGAATAAATTAATAAGTGATTTTATTTATGGGGCCTAACTTAGAGTTTACTATAAAATAAATCACCATTCAGGGCCCAAACTTATCTTACCACAAGCCAACTTTTAAGGCTTTATTATTTGATTAAACCTCAGTTAAAGAAAATGTTCAAGATTATTATTTCCTAGGAATCTAGGACAGAATTAAAAGGGATTCTGTTCTTAAGAGATCTATGGTTTTGTAGCCAAGACCCATGATTTAAGACAAGGTGTCTATTTGCAGAGGTATTTCAAGGACTGTGCAAATGTTGTATTTAAGCTGTGTTAAATATATGACTAAATATTTTAAAATGATAATAAATTATTCTGCTCCATCAAATATTATATAGCAAGTGATAACACACTGCAATCCAAAAATGTGCTAACTTACATTGTCAGATTCATTTATTTTATGCAGCCCTGGGAATAAAGTTACTTTTGCTCTATCTGTGGTTGCATTTTAGCAGAAACTTGGGTGTTATATAATTATGCAAACACTCTGACCTTATGCAAAATTGGAAATAATTCTAATCTATCTAAATTACCTTTTATTAAGAATCACAAAAAAATCAATGCTTGTCTTGGATCATGGGAGCTGTGAATAGGGCTTAGATGACAAAGAACATCTCTTGTGTGGAAGATGTCCCCCCGCCCGTATAGTATCAGTATTGTGGTAGTGCTACACTGTCCTTTAATATCTAAGCTTATACCAGACGACAGAACACGTGTCATCAAATCCACAACAGATCACGTCAGTGAATGATCATGGCATCCAGATTCACTGAAACAGCCAACAAGGGCAAGTTTGTCAATAGAGAAGCCACACGTATTAGACCAACCAGTCCTCAAAAAACAACTCCATCTTTGGATATTCTTTTTGTAAAAAGTGTGAAGAAATGTGTGATGGAATGTATTAGAGGCTGCTGGTTCTTCCCCCTTTATATCCATTCTTGAAATGTGAGGTGGTAGAGACAGCGTCTATTTCTCAAGCCCTTGAGCCTCCATTGGCCACGTGTCTTACTTCAGCCGATGAAACATTGACCGTCTATCGCTCATCCACTGAGACTTACTCTTTGGCTATTTTGAAAACCCATGACCACCATATGAAGAAACCAACACAGCCTGCTGTGTGAGAGACCTATGGTCCATTCCGTTTGCCACTTTTGACAGCCTGCCACCAGCCAGATTATGTGAGGGAGGCCATCCTAGACCACCGGGGCACCAGTTAGTTACTATAAAATAAATCACCATCTCAGGCATGTAAGTGAGTCCTTTCAATCAGAAGACGTTTGATGGATTCAGTTAACATTACTATGGTGAAGATAATATTTTTCTTGAACACCAAAAACTCAATCCTCCCAAAAGTGAACACAGAAGCATTTGGCATTTCTCTGCCTTAAATGATTCTTATTTATATCTGTTTACATTCGCCTTTGGAGTCTTCTACAGTGAAGGAGGGAGTATATCATCAAATCATGCATGAGCTCATCTTTTGAGATGAAGTTTGCTTTAGGATGAGATTTCCAAATCCCATAATATATCCTGCTAGAGCTTCAGTTAACATCTTACCCATTAAGATATTAGCTTGATAAATATTGGAATAAGATAATTTTGAGCTGCTTAAGATTTCTCCCAATACTTTATCTAGGAAGAAAAAAAAGAAAACAGAAAACTGATGTCAAAGATCCATTGATTGGCTATTTCTACATGCAAATAAAAGTCATGATATTCAGGTTCTGGATAATTCAATTTATTTTTACCTGAATTATTCAGATAATTCAGACAAAGTTGAGAATCAGTTTGGGCAAGAAACTCCTATATGGACTTGTTTTGCTCCTGTAGAAACAGCCTTTGCTCCTGAGCTGTTTGGAGAAGGACATTTGAAAACTGCATGAAAGGTAGAGAGGTTGAAGGGGGTTCGCATATACCTAAGCTTTGTTTTTTGTTATTTGAGTTCATTTCATGCAGAAGTTGGTCTAAAGGAGTATTTTTTAAATGCCAACAATCTTTGTGGCCGTTTTTGTGACCCAGGGCACTTTTCTCCTTCTAATCCCTCCTGTCATAGCTGGCCTCCTACGTGTCACGGATAAAGTTGGGCTGAACGCATCTGAGAGAGAAAGACGTGGGGAGAGAAAAGCCTGCAAGGAATATACCAGAACCCAGAGAGAGGAGACAGAAATCCATTCCATGCAAAAATACTTTTATATAACATAATACGCATAAATATATTACATATACATAATGTGCATAAGATGCCATTCCTAATCTAGCCATGGTTACCACCCCAGTCCAAGCCGGATCTTAGCTGGATCCACTTTTCCTTTCTTCCAATCCACAGAATGAGCTTTGGAAACCTTAAATCAGACCTTATTTTGTTTCTTTAGGACCCATCGATGATTTCCTGATACGCTTAATGCAATATTAAAGTTCTTACCTGTGTAAGGTCAGAACATCCTGCCGGATGGAGCCCCCGTCAGCTTCCCCAGCTTCATCTAACCTCTCTGCCGCCACCGTCTCCTCCACCTCTTCCCTCCTGGGACACGTTTCAGGTCCTTGAATTGGCTAAGCCCTTCATGGCTGTGGGCCCTCTTCCGACATTTCCTTTGTCTTGCATGAATGCCCCCTCCCCGCACGTGCTGATTTGCACCTGGCTACCCCTACTCACCCTTCAGCTCCCATCTGCTCACAAACTCGAGGTGGAATCCTCCCCTGTCTTAAGGGTTCTGGGCCCCGGAGCTAACTCAGTCGGCCGAGTTATCAGGAGCAAACGATGAAAACATGCCAGCAGAGGGCAAGCTTCTGTCAGCGCTAATCAAATCACCATTCTGAGGGGTGTATTGATCAGAGTTTTTCAGAGAAATAGAACCAGTAGGATAGATAGATGGGTAGATAGATCAGTAGGTAGGTAGGTAGGTAGAGAGGAGAGAGATTGATTACGGGGGATTGCCTCACACGACTGTGGAGGCTGAGAAGCCCCATGATCCGGCCTTTGTGAGTTGGAAGCCTGAGAAAGCTGGTGGTGTGGCTCCAGTCCGAGCCTGAAGACCTGAGCACCAGGAAGCCTCATGTCCGAGGACAGGAGAAGGTGGATATTCCAGCTCCAGCAGAGAGCAAATCTGCCCTTCCTCTGCCTTTTTGTTCTACTCAGGATCTCACTTTATTGGATGATGCCAGCCTGCATGAGTGAGATTTTCTTTACTCCGTGTCCCAATTCAAATGCTAATCTTCTCCAGAGACGAGATCGCAGGCGCATCCTATCACATATTCCATGAGCAGGACGTAGACTAATGAATGCCAAACCCTTGACATGAAATGAGTACTTCATAAATGTTAACTACCATTGTTACTATGATAGTCCAGTTTCTACCTCCAGCAGATGTCTAGGTGCAGACAGACCTCTTACTCTGTAAGGGCGACTTGTGATTTTGGTATGTAATTTATTTAGTGTGGTCAACCGTTTTCTTTTTTTTTTTGGCTTCAGGGTTGAACTTGGTGGATAAAGAAAAAACAACCTGCCGATAAGGGAGGATTCAAGAGGCTGGCATTTCAGAACATATTGCCAGTTTACAAGGGCAATAATGAGCTTAGCATTCTTCTAATAAACAGGAGGCAGAGATTAGTTACCTGGCTTTGCTTTTGAGCCAAAACATAACTCCATGGCACATTAATTTGACACAGAGCACAGCTTTTCATTAATAATCACCGTAAGGTCCACACTGTAGAGCTGTAGCAGTATATTAACCGGAATTGCCATCCCCCCGGTATGTCATGCACCACATAATTTAGCATGGCACCAGCATTTCTGATGAGGAATCAATGTGAGGGCTTTGTGCCTGTAAATTAGCTGCTTGTCCAAAAAGTGCATGAGTTTAAGGTCATTACATCTAGAATGGCAATGGCCAAATGCATTGTTGCATCACAGCTACAAAGTCCAAACTGATTTCTTTTCCCCATATACTTACTACACACAGGGCATCTGGAACTTTAGCAGAAGCCATAGAAATCCTCTTCTGGAACCATAAGGGAGCTTCTTAGAGTTTTCAGAACAGGGTGTCTTCTTGGCAGACATCCAATAACTTGAAAAAGAGACTTATTTCAACAAGCTCCATTGCATTCCACTGGACACTGAAAAGCCTGATTTTTCAAAAGCCTTTCAAACTAAATCACAGCCATGCCCTGGCAGTCACCATATGCAGGATTTTTTGCCTGTCTTCATATTTGGCTACTGATGCCCAAATAAGAAAGAGTAAGGCTTAAATATTTTGGGTAATACCTGGAATTTAAAAAATTGAAGATTCATTTTCGGACATATATGCTAAATTTGCTCATCCTAGAAACTACACTGGATGGGTACAAGTGAGAAAGAGAGGCATGAAAAGGGAAGAAAACTGGGATTCTAGCTCAAATGGCCCAGGAGCCAGGAGTGAGTTGAATTACGGCCAGCGCGGGGCTTCCGTATTGAGAACCTAGTGGACAACCGTGGGCATGGTAGTGACTGGGTGGGCCTCAACCCATGTGCAAGGATGCCACTCAACCTGTTCTTACTTTGCAAGAGTCATTATTTCACATCTTTGGTAGATGTCAGGAACCACAGATTTTCATTGAAAACTACTGCGTCCAATCTTGTCAACTAATCTAAATTTTAGAAACTGGGGACTTAAAAATATGCTGAATTCTGAAATTTAAAAATGTCGATAATTTTCCCTTCCTAGCATGCAGCAGTGCAGCACGGGAGGTGGGGGGTGGTAAGCATGGAGATGACTCCCCCAAAGTATCCACATCTTCATTTCTGAAACCTATGAATATGGTGTTACCTTACATGGCAAGAGGGACTTTGCAGCTATGACTGGATTTTGAGATGAGAAGACCATCCTGAATTATCGAAGTGGGTCCAATGTATTCACAAGCATTCTCATGAGAGGAGACAGGAACGTCTGAGTCAGAGAGAGAAAGAAACAATGAGGCTCCTACCGTGCAGGCTTTGAAGTTGGAGGAGAGGACCTTGAGCTGGGGAGTGCAGACCACCTTCAGAAGCTCGAAAAGGCAAGGGAACAGATTCTCTCCTCTGACTCTGCTGACACTTTGATTCTAGCCCATCAGACCCCCAGAACGTAAGATAATACATTTGTGTTGCTTTAAGCGACGAAGTTTGTAGACACATGTTACAGCAGCAAGGGGAAACTAATACGGGTGTGGCTCCTGCATCTGACGCTTATTAGTTGTTCCTTGGTGAAGATATGACTTAAACCTCTCTGGTTGTGGTTTCCCGATGGGCTTCCCAATAGCTTGCCCATTTACTCTTACCATGAGGATTAGAAAAGAAATGAATATAAAATGCTTAGTATAGAACTCAGTACTAGTCATCACCATTGGTGACACTATTAGGGCAGTGTTTTGAGAACTAGGGCATTTTCTGACACCATTTCTAACACCAAACGCATGGATTCTTCCCAGCACCAACCAGTTCTCACACCAATCAGGTAGCCAACAATTCCATTTGATTCCAATACCAGCTACTCGGAATTAGTGCAGACCCATGAGGGAAAAGGCTCAATCCCACAAAAGCATCTCCACCTTAGACCTCGGCTGCAAAAGGGTGCCCAGGACACTCACATTTCTATCTGCCAACTAATAAAAATCTGTGGTTCCCACAACCTCCCCATCAGGTTCAATAATTCCCTAAAAAGACTCACAGATCTCTGGTAAACACTCCTTACATTTACCAGTTTATTATAAAAACTGTATCTCAAGAACAGCCAAATTGGAGAGATGCATAGGGCCAGATATGGACGGTGCAGGAAGCTTCATGCCGTCTCCAGGGCAGCTGTCCCAGCCCATCAATCTGCTCACCAAACTTGGAACTCTCCAAACCCTGTCATTTAGGGGTTTGTGTGGATGTTTCATTAGGCAGGATTGATTAAATCACTGGCCATTGGCGATTAACCCAATCTTTAGCTCCCCAACCCTTCCTGGAGGTCAGGGGTGGGTGGGGCTGAAAGTTACAACCCTCTAATCAGGCCTGGGTCCTTCTGGTGCCCAGCCCTCAGCCTGAGGCTGTCCAGGGGCCCTGCTAGGAGCATACAAAAGATGTTCTTATCACTAAAAAGATTCCAGGGGTTTTCAAAGTTCTGTGCCAGGAACTGGGGACAAAGACCAAATGTTTGTTATTATCCCACAGCCATTCTCGTCTGGCCCCCATCCGACCTGTCTGATCGCCCTGAGAACCTGACGCCAAGGGCTGCATCCCCAGGCTCACTAGCTGGCTAGCTGCACATTGGGTTTGCCAAAGGCTGGCCCTGGAAGATCAGAGGGCAGGAGGGGAAGAGGTCAGGATGTGTCTCTCCCAGTTTTCATGCCCATGGTCAGCAGTTTCTTCATTAAAGTCCCTGGAACCTTCTGAGTTCCCTGCAGGCAGGACGAGCTACATAATGTGCAAGTCCTGGTGCAAAATGAAAATGTGGGGCTCCTTATTCCTATAGCCAAAAAATAAGTGCTGCTAATGTAAATGTAAATTTGCCAAATTGTAAATCTTTTTCCTTTCTTTCAAAGTCTTATTCTTGATTATCATAGTGGCTTTTAAAATGTTTGCTATTAAATGTCATTCTAAATAAAAATAACAATAAAATTTTGACTTTCAGTAATCAGTTTTAAAATGCCATTTTATATTATGCAATGCTAATGTTTAGATGCAAGTATACAAGCATCTAACTTGTACTCAGAATTACCAAAATTAATTACACAATCAGTATTTTGTAGTCCATATACAAGCATGTGTTTTATTCTTACCAGGACAGTGAAAACACTGCTTACAACCAGCTCAGCCCTCTTTATTCCAGGCAAACTCTACGGACGCCATGCACTTCAGCTTCCTGGTGAGTAAGGAGGGGCTGGAAGGAAAGGAGCTCTGGCTTCCCCCATCACACCCTGTTAGTCTCTGTCATCATCCTCAGTGGTTGTCTAGTTCAGGAAAGTAACGTAACAAAAGCTGTGATGGCGTTCTGTGGTCACTCATGTTTCTTGACACCAGTGTCTTCTTTCTGACTTCAAAGCAAGTTCTGGTTCAAATGGGAAACGTAGCCTAGAGCATACCCACATTCCCACTTAATCACAGATTTAACATACTGACTTTTTCATTGCTTTGAGTTTTGTTAAACTTCCACACATTGTGTGTCCATCCGAATTCTGTGCTCCTGGGGAGCTGCAGATGTTATATACAAATGACACAGCAAGAAGCACCCGCCACTCATGTGTATTTCTCTGCTCAAGCCATGTCCCTTGTCCTATAGGACTTCGCTTAGAAAACACAAGTTCAAAGATAAAATTAGTAATGTCAAGATGGCAATGGCACAACATTAAACTAGGCATGGTCCCTTCTCAGTGGGGGTCCTGTGCAACTGAGCAGGCACACACCCTGGATACTGGCCATGCCTGCAGGACCCTGCCTGATGCAGGAAGTAAAGACCAAATCAGCTTTCATGAAACGTGGGCCCCCCCAACACACACACAGCCATGATGATGGGGCCTTGCCCTGGACCACTCAGCATAAGCGGCATGAGACGGAAAGATGCCTCCCTTCTTCATCCCCAGTAAAGTGGGAAAGTGTTAAACCTTTGAAGCATTTTGAGAACAATTTTCCTTCCACACTCTTCTACTTTGTTTTTTCATAGCCTTTATCTTTATCTGAAATTATTTAATGCATTTTTGTCTGCCTCTTTGGCTGTCTGCCTCCCTAGGTTGAATGTATATTTTTTGAGGACCGGGATTCCTCTGTCTCCTTCACCACTCTAACCCCCTGAACTACTCAGAGTTCTCCAGAGAACCAGGATCAATAGGATGGATGCATGGATGGGTAGATAGATAGATACGGGTGTATGGATAGGTAGCCATATTGATACAGATAAGGGGAGGTTTATTATAAGAATTACCTCATATGGCTCTAGAGACCAAGAAATCCCACAGTCTGACATTTGCAAGCTAGAGAACTGGGACAGCCAGTGGAATAAGTCAGTCTGAGTCCAAAGGTCTGAGAACCAGGGAAGCCAATGGGGAAAGTCCCAGAATCAGAAAACCCCAGAGCCAGGAGCTTCTGACATTCAAGGACACTGGGAGATGGACATTCCAACTCAAGAAGAAAGAATTTGCTCTTCCTTCACCTTCTCCGACAGATTGGATAATGTCACCCACATTGTCTCTTTACTCTTTACTCAGTGGACCAAATCACATGTTAATCTCTTCCAGAACATTCGTAGAGACACACTCAGAAATAATGTATTTCCACCTATTAGAGCATCACTTAGGCCAGTCAAGGTGACACATACAGTTTGACCATCACTCTCCCACACAGAACAGCATCTGGCATTGATAATATTTGTTGAGTGAATATACAAATATTAGCAACTTTGTACTGCTAGTTTCTGCAAGCATTTTCTCAGTCACCCTGTTTGGGGAAGGCTCAGGACTGATATTTTAAATTCTTTTTTAGCTGATTTCTAAAAGAAACTAAAGATTTAGGAAATGAAAACCGAAAGTCCAACCTATCGCAAAATAAAGCAATCTCTGGGGAGATTCAAATAAAGTTGAAAGTGAGGGTGATATTTTAGAAACGATATGATTCCTGGCCAACAGACTTACAAAGACCTTTTTATCTTTCTGCAGTTTGTGAATGGCATGAAAAAATAATCCATATGTCACCAGAGTGAGAATTATCTCACCAGCCACATCATTCCCTGTGATTTACCAAAGGAGTGAAATAGTCAAGAAAGCCATATATCCCTTGGATCTCCCGTTTCCAACTTCAAAGGTGAGGATTTAGTATGAATGTGTTTGTTGGTAGAACACTTCTGAATTATTTATTATATCACAGGCTCCCTAATGAGAATAAATTGATATGTGAATTAAATATGCAACTGAAAGTTGGACTATAGCCAGTTGATGAAAACTTGGGCGTCAGGAGGCAGCAAATAATTATTGCTGATTAGAACCCCTAAACATTTTTAATGTTTGGCTTTGATAAGTAAAATATCAAATTGTTCCTACTGTCCTACAATCTCCTCCTATGCCTATGAACACAGACGGGTAGAGGGCAGTAGTCATACTACGCAGTATTGGTTTAATTATGAGCCAATATTTACATCATGTTTTTACCATTCGTAATCTAAGAAAGGAGACAAAATATTTATTTTTAAATTCAGCATTACTGTCCCTTAGTTTTAACAGGTTTTCTTTTTTTATTGTGATAGGAATATATGCTTATATAAATATTATAAAATAGAAATCAGTAGTAAGAATAATCTATAATCTCACTACTCAAAGATAATTACTTAAAAAATTGTGTGTATCCTTTCAGTCTTCATTTTGCATGCATTTTCAAAAGAATATATTTTTATAATGTTTCATGGCCTGTTCTTTTCCATGGACCAATATAGTATAAACACTTTGCATTTCATCATGTTATTCGAAGGGCTTTTTAATGACTGCCTATTATTACATGCAACTGTTATGCACTGTTTTTTGTTTAAAGTCAATTCTTTGTGACTAGCTATTTACCATGTTTTCATAATTTTCTATTATAAATAATACTGCAAACAAAATGTCAGAGAATACCTTCAAACCCTGTTGTAAGCAAAGATTTTTAAAACTACGTCATCAATAAAGTCTTGAATAAAGTCTTTACTGACTGTTTAACCTGTCCAGGCAATTTTTCTTTGATAGTTCAGACCTGGGGAAGCTACTGTCCCAATACTTTATATTATGTGGGAAGGAAATCACATTGGAGTATGTATCAGGGAAAGGAGTGGGTGACTGTGTCAGGAAGAAATGCAAATAACTTATTTAGAATGGATTATAGAGCATCACCACGTAACAGTGGCTAGGGGGGTTGATCCCCAAGGAATTTCCTGTAAGAGGTCCTCATTGTCTCAGAAGCTGGCAAGGGGAAAGTCAGGATACAGGTAAAAGACACAGGAATATGAACAAGAGACAAGGATTGGAAAACGTAATACAAAGAGCAAAACTGGCTTTGGGAAGAGACAACTTCTTTTCTTATCTGAGCCTTGCTAGTTACTGTGAATCTTCCCGAGGTCAGCAGGGGCATTGATGAGAGGCTTGGGCAGTTGGCTTAGCAATATGGACAGCTGAGCACCAGCTCTACCTGGGGACCAGCCCCGGTGGATAAGAGAAAGTGGGGCAGCCAGTCATTCCAATTAAGAGGAAAACACTCATCAATTATTACTCAGCAATGGGAGTTTGCCACGAAGGAAGTGCAGTTGTAACCCAAACCAGCACAGAGCCATGCTAGCTGCGGTCTCTTCACTGCATATACATTCCATCAAGGGAGAGCCCGTTAGTGTTTTAGTCAAGTGTCAAGTGACTGAACACACTGCCAGCATGTGCTGACGTGTTCTGACCGGTCCTTATGTTACCCCTTTGAGAAGGATGCTTTCTTCTCCATACTCATTATTTTTAATTGCTTCTTTCAGGATTCTGAAACCTTTTCCTTGGACTCCTCGTTATTCATCTCTAAGTACGATCTGATTTGCTATGCTCCAGTTTTTTTCTTTTAATTCTTGGCTCCATAATTTGAAAGATGAAGATCTACCATAGGCTGCTAGGTCTACAAAACCCAGCAGGCTGCAGATTGAACCCAGGAGAGAATTGCCTAGGGGTGGGACAGAGGCAAGCAGACTACCCTCCCGTTCACTCTGGGTTGGAAAGCAGATGTCCTGGCTTCCAGGGATTTAAGCATAAGAGTCCACCTGTATGTAAACATCCCCTTAGAGATCAGATCTTGGCAGTTTCACTTCTTACCCACAGGCACTGCCGACCTAGTGGACCTTCAAGATGGGGAAGAACATGCAGAGGAAAGACTGGATGGAGTAGGTCAGAGAGAATTAGAAAGAAATGCACATGTGTAACTTGGGATTCATAAATGTGATACCAGAAAGAAATACTTCATAAATGTTAACTATTATTGTTGGTATTATTATGCTTTTGGTTCCTATTTCCAGCAGACATCTCAGTCAATTTAGGGATACAAATATTTGTGAAGTTTTTTAAGTTTGGGAGGAATTATGTGCCAGCTTAACCCCTATCTCCCTATCTGGGTTTCTCAACTTCAGCACCGTCGACATTCGGGGCTGCATAATTCTTTCTAGAGGGGTGGGGAGTGTCTTGTACATTCTAGGACATTTGGCAGCATCCCTGGCCTCTGCTCATTAGACTCCAGTAGCACTCCCACCCACTCACCTCAGCTGCCATACTGACAACTATCTCCAGACATGGCCAAAGGTCCCTTGGTGGAGAGGGAAGCCATATGTCCCTTAGCTGACAACTTCTGGTCTTTGGAAGCCTCCAGTTTCTCTAGAGCTCTCTCATCCCCAAATGAAGCACTTACTATGTGCCAAGCCTTTTACAACCATTAGCTTATTTCTTACTCATGCAATACATGATAGGTACTGTTTAATATCTTTGATGCACAGAGAGATAATAAAAACCTAAATTACAGAGAGATTATATCATTTCCTCCTGGTATCACACACCATCACAGTTCCGGAATGAGGATTCCTGTTTCCATTTTCCAAAGCCTGCTGCTTGGCACCATTCTGCTATGAATACAGACTAAGAAATGAGAAGAGAAAGGGCAGGGACCACGGATGTATTTTGTAATATATAAAGATACATGAGTTTGACAAGGTTGCTGCATATAAGATCTCCATGAAAAAATCTTACACACCAGCAACTAAAAACAAAATTTTAAAAATAACTTAAAATAGCAAACCAAATTATAAATATCTAAGAAAGATTTTAACAAGAATACAGGGTATTTAGGAAAAATTATAAATTGTTGATGAATTAGGTAGAAGGCCTAAATAAATGGAGGGATATACTCTGATGGTTAGAAAGAAAAGAACCATTCATGGTCTAAAAAACTATGAAGCTTTCAAAGTAGAAAGATGATCTATGTTTCCAAATTAATCAAAATTTAATGCAATTTCAATATAAACAACAAAAAGATTTTATAGTAATTTGGCAAACAGATTTAGATGGCAGGACAAATTACCAAAATAGCCAAGACAATCAAGAAGACCAAGAAGGTAAAATAATTTTTTTTCCTGAAAAGACATTGAGTCATGGAAATTAAAGAGTGAAGCACTGACCCAGGGAGGTAAAATATCAGGGGAATAGAAAAGGGAGCCCCAAACAACATATTTTAAACTTCAGTATCTGGGCCTGAATTGTAATTGCAGCAAATGGTACTTGGTAAACACACACATGGGAAATGAAGACTGAGGTATGAAAACAAAAGTTTATCAAAACACATTTTGACGGGTTCCACTAAAAATATAATTGTTGGTCAGAAGACAGTTTAAAAGTCTACAGACAGACTATAAAAAGGAATATATTTGCATGTCAGAAAAAAGGGCTAGAAAATTGATATCCAGAATTTTTAAATCTTCCAATATTCAAGAAGAGTAAAATCAGTAAAATCAATCAAATAGAAAAATGGATTATATGTATAATATACATACATGTGATATTCACAAGAAGGAAATATAATGAAAACTGAACATTTAAAGATTCCTTAAGTATGCCGTAATCAGGGAAATGCAAACTAGAAATGGGATATTATTTTAAATATAATGGTTGGGCAAAAATCTTAAAAAGTCTGAATATCTGCAGGCAAGAATGTGACGTAAGGGAATTCTTATACACTGCTACAAATTGGTGCAACTACTTTGGAGATGGAGTTAGCAATGATGTGAATATTCACAACTCAGCACTTGTCGTCTGGGTTGTTACCCTAGGAAAGAAGACATGTTCAAAAATGTCTGAAGCAACATTTGTGTAAAAGGAAAGATGAGAAGAAATTAAAAGCCTAACAGTGGGAAAGTGGATAAATAAGTTAGTGGTAAATACGTACATACGTACATACATACATACATACATACATACATACTTACATACATACATATATACAATGGAATGTTATACAGAAGTTAAAAATAAATAAGCCTGAGCTACATGTATCAACAGTATACATTTCACAACATCAAATGAAAAAAGAAAGCAGGAAAAAAGCAGGTTGCTGAAGCCTATTTATAGAGGGTACATATATATATTTTAAAATATGCAAACCTAATTTGGGTATTGCTAAGGAATCCTACTCATCATTAACAGAAGTCTAATACAGATATAGAAGTCACCACAGATATGAACGCAAGACAATGGTTATCTCTTGATGTGGCGGGAGACTGAAGGAGAAGGGATTGGTGAACACAGAAGCTTCAAACATATGGTTAATAATTTGTAAGCTGAGTAGACACAAAAGTATTATTATTTACATCTTGATAAAGCACTTAAGATATAAACAATTGCAACTTTTAAAATATATATCACTTCTTGCTCTTATTAGTGAATTGCCGAGTATGTACAGTCATTGATGTGTGTAGTGCCGTGACATGGATGGTCAGCTATGTGCAGAAGAAAATGCTTATGCCCTTCACTTCACTTTTAGAGAAACTGGCTGCTTTAGGCAATAGACTTTGCTTGACTTTATAGTCACTTCAGTGGATGAAGTTGGCCAAGCAGGTAGATTCCTGTGTCTTTTCACCCCTGCCCAGAATCTTGTCCTTGGATTGGACCCTGGCACATGAGGGTCAGGCAAACCAGCGGTCCTTTGCTTCTTATAATGTGATATCCATTGGCTATTTCCCAGGACAATGCCCCACTGAACAATATTGGACTAGAAAGGAAATGTGTACCTCTACACAAAATTACAAAATATCCTTCATATTTTGAAACAAGTGAAAATAAGCTAATAAATCTCTACAATAAAAACAGCATGATTACATACAAAGCCCTGTATGCCTCATTGGTTCACATGTCATTATCAACCCCATAAGCCCGCCTAGTGGGAGATATGATGGCCACACTGGCCCAGGGATCAACTGCAGGCTGATCTGAAATGACTATTCCCATTGCACAACACTGCAGAGTTGTAAAACAGCAACAATTTGTCTTTATTTAAAATTGTAATCGTCTGTTCATGGTGAAATTTTTCATTAGTTTTGATTTTATAAACTATTGTATTAAATATTATTTCTCTTGATTGCCGAATATTTGGTACCCTTACATTTTATATTCTAAGTGAGTGCCTCCCTTGTCTTACCCTCATCCTGGCCCTATCCAAGGCTCCCGGTTTGTCTAGTTGCTTTTGAGAAGAAAAGTTCACTAGCAGCAACTGAAAAGTCAAATACATTTTACCCTATTCTGACCTAAAACATATTCTGTCTGAGCTCAGTGGCTAGAGTCACCTTTATTGTCAGTGACTCAGGCTAAATTTGCAAAGGGCATATCAAAGCATATAACTGAGTAGATATAAAATTCAAACAAATCAAATTCAATTAAAGCAGCATTTATAGAGTGTCTTCCATGTGTAATACACAGGAGTGGGGTCTTTGGGAAGGAAGGAGGACGTACAAGGTTATACTAGGACTGAGGAGGCCTGTCATCTCCCCAACCCAAGACACTCATATATGCATAGTTGGGAAAAATTCTATAACTGTATAGAAAAAATATCATATTCATGGTCTCTTACTCTCTCCTTCCACTAAGCCTAGCCTTTGTTTTTAAGTCCATTTATGCACTCCAGCGATTATACACAATTTGATATAAAAATAAAACAAGCAAAACAAAACAAGAGGTACTCAACAAATACTTGTGGAACACTCAAAATCTGTTAACAGGAGCAGTTCTTGACATACAATATGATAATAAAGATTATGTGACTCCTGGTCAAGTAAGGGATACAGTAAGTCAGCGTGAAATATAACAAAATCTGTTAAGAGCTTTGATGGAGGAGAAAGCAGGTTCAGTGCCTAAGGAGGCATTAACCCAAACTTGTGTGTGGGCGTCAAGAAAGGCTTTCTACTGGAGATGACATCCAAAATCTGAAAAATAAGTAGGATTTAACCACTAAAATGAATGCTGGACAGAGAAATTGAATGAAAAACTGAATTAAAAAGGATAAACAATAAATGTGCAACAGAATGCTAGAATTATGTCACAATGATATCGAAGCAGCTATCATACCATCATAAACATGCCTTGATGAGTAATTGCTAGTACATTAGAAACATGTTTCAAAAACAGAAAGTCTCAGCAAAGAGATAGTATAAGCAAAGTAAAGTAATATATAAAAAGGAATCAAGTGGAAATTCTGAAGTGAAAAATTCAATAACCCAAAAATTAAAAAACTTAATGAATGGACTTGACATTAGGATGGAAAGGGGAGAGGAATCACTGAATTTGAAAAAAGAAAAAAATAGAAATTACCCAATTTGAACACCAGAGAGAACGTAACCTAGGGAAAAAGAGCCTTGGGGATCTGTGGAACCAAATAAAATATCCAACATTCATGCCATTTGACTACAAGCAAGAGAGAAGGAAAAGGGTGAGGATCAAGAAATATTTGAAGAAATGGTGTTTGAAAAGTTTCCAGATTTGGCCAAAGAAAAAAATTTACAGTTGCAAACAGCTCAACTCCAAACAAAATATACCATAAGAAATCCATACCAAGACTTATTATCATCAAATTTCTGAAAACTAAAGGCAAGGAAAAAAAATACTAAAAGCATTGAAAGAGAAATGACACTTTACATAGATGTGGAAACAACCCGAATGACTGACTTCTCAAGAAAAATCATGGAGGCCAGAAGAAAGCAGCACAATATTTTTCAAACGCTGAAAAAAAAACCTGACAACACAGAATTCTTTACCCAGCAAAACTATCCTTCAGAAACGAAGCACTAATCAAGACATTATCAGATGAAGGATAACTAAGAATTTGCCACCCACAGCATTACTCTTAAAGAAAAAGCAAAGAAAGTCATCAAATCAGAAAGGTAATGATGAAAGAAAGAAGCTTGGACTATGAGGAAGAAAGAAATAACACAGAAAACAAAAATAAGGGAAAGAGAATATACTTCATTTCTCCTCTAGAGTTTTCCAGATTGTTTGATGGTGCAAGCATAAATTACAACTGTCTAATGATGTTTCAAATGTATGTAGGGAAAATAGTCAAATGATTACATTATAAATGGGGAAGGGTAATGGGACTTGCTGAGGGATAAGGAAGATTTTTATGCTTTACTTTGACTCGTAAAATAATAAGACCACTAGACCATGAATTGCAGGAGGCTTTTACTTTTAAGCCAACTGGAAAGTATCCCCCTCTGGTCTTCCACTACTGATTTGTTATAACCATATTGTTTATTTCATTGAATAAAGAGCCTTTCCTTCACCATCTCTTCTTTATTTCACATAATTAATAAAACATGACTGACTAGTATAGAATTTTCTCCATTACTAGTGTTGTGCATCTTTTCCTACTTAGGATCCTTGGATTATCCATACCCTCCTCAAGAAAGACACAAGCTATTATCTTTGCCATTTTCCTTTGAAATAAAATAGAACTTGATTGTTTCTATTATTCTCTTTTGCTAGAAAGCCATCTGCTTCTTGGAGAGCTGCAGAGCCATAAATGCTGGAATTATAAACTAGGTGGGCCAAGGTAGCACTTGACTCCATCCTCCATCTCCCCACTGAGAGAAGAATTGGTTCCAAAAGAAACTTCCAGAATGTATCCTTTATCCTGGATTCCCCAGGTTAATTAAACAGTACCTATCCCTCATGTCAGAATACCAGCTGTGTTCCAAGAAACTGCATTGCTGTAACTATGAACATTGGTTTAGGTCAACTACATTAGTAAGGTTAATAAGTTCCAGGCTGGAAGTTCTGAGTTGCCAAATCTACACTAATCATAACTCAAGAAAAGTTCAAAGCTTGCACAGGAGGGTGCGTGCTGCACATCAGCTATTCCACAGAGAGTTACAACACAATAATAATAACAAGCACAATGATCATGATGCTGATGGTAATTATCCCTTATATTTACACTGTTCTTTATAGTTTTCCAGATGCCTTCAAATGCATTATCTCATTACTACTGCTCCATTGTTCACCTATAATATTATGTTTAATTTCAGGAGAGATGTAGTCAGCAGAATGTAAAAATGCAAATTTCTAAATTTACCTGGTGCTTAGCTCCTGAGCTTGGATAAAGAGGTTGATTTTAGTCCACAGGCAAAAGGTAAATGAACCACTTAAAAAGCATATTCACTCACTGAATATACTTACTGACATGATGCTAATTAGGTCATATGCCTAAAATCATCAGTACTCCGCCTTGCTTGCTCACTGTCAACTGCTTATTTGGGTATTGTAATATTTTTATATTTATTTATTCCCTACTTTTCTAGGGTGGATCTACTGTTCTTCCATATACTCAAATCCAGCCAGGCTCTTAGTTCTTTGTGCTGTTTCTCCTTTCTATTTGTTATAAGTGACTTGTTCCATTGCCCTTGCCTAAAATGCAATACATGTACAAACATATACATGTACATACATGCATACAATACAGACATTATATTATAGGCAACTGATGGTGCAGTATTAATGAGATAATGCATTTGAAGGCATCTGGAAAACTATAAAGAACAGTGCAAATATAAGGGATAATTACCATCAGCATCTTGATCATTGTGCTTGTTATTATTATAAAGAACAATATAAATATAAGGGATATATAGATATATATACATACACATACACACACCAGAATTCCTCCTCTGCAATTCCAAACTGCACAGAAAATCAGCATATGATTGTTGTCAATTTACTTAGTCTTTTCATGAATTCATTGCTTAAGGACAAAAAGACTCTGGCCTGTGGGAATGCCACAAGTACATTGGAAGCTCAGCTATTTTGGAAATGTCCAAGAACACCTTTCAGGGCAGTTTAAAATCTTCAAGATAGCTTCTTGCAAGTCTTGGCAGATGCTACTGACTTCATAGTCAATGGGCCAAAGATCTTCACAGTTTTCAAACAGAAACACACACAAAGACCCTGAAATCACTTGCCTTTTAATTAGAATTTTCGAATTATGTTTTCCCTCTGGTTCTCAGGCCTTCAGATGACCAGCTGATTTTTTTCCCATTGACCAGAGCCCCTTTGGGTTTGCCTCTAAATCAAGGGAAAGCAAACTTTTTATAAATAACCAGGATGCAAACATGCTAGACCTTGAGGACTATACAGCCACCAGGAGAGCTACTCAACTGTATCTGGTAGCCTGGAAACAGCTGCAGACAACATGCAAATAAATGAACTTTGCTGTGTTCCAATAAAACTGTATGGGCAGCAGAATTTGAATTTCATGATTTCCATGTGTCCAAAATGTTTTTCAACTCTTTACCAATTACAAAAAAACATTCATTTGGAAAGCTTGCAGCTCTTTAAAAATTGGCAAGAGGACGATTTGGCTCACGGGTGTATTTCGCTGACCCTGCTAGAATCACACACCTGACCTTTTTTACGTGAAGAATTAAATTAATGAATTAGAAAAGTACAGTGTAATGGACTAATTGTGCTCTCCCAAAATTCATATATCCAAATGCTTCCCCCTCCATGTGATGGTATCAGGATGCAGGATCTTTGAGAAGTGATAAGGTCATTAAGCAGGGGCCTCACGAATGGGGTTAGTGTCCTTATAAGACAGACACAAGGGTCTCCCTGGCCCCTTCCACTACGCGAATACACAGTGGGAAGTCAGCAGTCAGCAGCCTGGAGGAGGGCCCTTAACAGATACCAAATGGGCAGGCACCTCAATCTTGGACTTCCCAGTTTCAAGAACTGTAAGAAATAAATTTCTGTTATCATAAGTCACCCAGTCTATGGTAGTTTGTTACAGCTGCCTGGACAGACTAAGATGTACAGAAACCAAAATTTAAATTCAAATCTCTAATATCTTCTTACCTAGACTATTTTTCAGATGAAAGATATAGTGTTATGCTAATGACTCAGTAGAAATATTTCATCTAACTCAGTCTTTTAAATGGGTATATATTGATGATTTGAACACGGTGTGCCTCTAAAGACCTCCTCAGAGAAATGGCCATTCTTATCATAGTACATGAAAGTATATATATTGATTAAAGTTTCATGGCACTTGATCCAATAATGTGTTTTATGGAGTTGGAACTTAAGATTCAAAGACACATGACTCCAGGGCTACAGAGATAGCGTGTGTTGAAAATGGAAATGGTACGCAGGTATCTCTTGACTTCTAGTGTCTAGATGTCACCCTCCTCCGGGTTGCAGACTGCTGATACCACACAGATAAAAGACCACCAACATGTTTGGAAATAGAACGACGGAACACTCCAATTAGACTACTGCCCCAAATACTAATGCAGTGATGACAGCATGGAAGAAATGTAGCTTATGAGTGGATCATGGTTGAGAAATAATGGCATTACTATGTTTTTTTTAACCAATATACTATTTTGCCTATAGGAAGAATTCTCAGTTCAAAGATTTAGTATAAACTGCTAATGAATAAATGATACTACGTGAGCTGGATTCCCTACTGGCCCGTCCAGGTCAGCTCTGAATTCTGGGAGGCTGAATTCCATGACTTTCACACCAGCATTCCCTTGCAATCTGGCTCTAGTCAGCTGTGTCCCACAGGAGTCAGACAGGAAGAGAAGAATGAAGAAATCACAGCATTGTTCCATCTAGATTCTTCATGCTAACTTCCACGTGGCAAGGATCCTGTTCTTCCAGCTAGGGTCACGGCCCCTTTGTCATGATTTATCAGGTTCTGGAAATAGCTCCCTCCCCTTGATCCCTCATGTCTTAAGGTGCAGTGGCTTCCCTGTGTGATCAGTTCTTGAGTATTTCTAATCCTTGTTGTTTCCCTTACCTCCCCCTACATCTTTGTAAATTAGTTCATTCATTAATACTTCAATTACCTCTTCTGACTAGGTTATCTGTTTCCTGCCAAGACCCTGATTGAGACACAATGCAAGTCAAATTCTAGGCTCAGAGTGCACTCCCATCACAAAAAAAACTGAAAAATGAGCTATAACTCAGGCTTTAATAAAAAGATTGCAAACTTCATCTTAATCACTTACCTTCATTTTAGAGCTTCTGTTGAATATTCCTATTAAAGATAACCTTGAGAATAAAAAATGGATAGATTCTCTCTCTCTCACATCACAGAGAGACCAAAGTATTTCAACATATGATACTAAATATGGATTAAAACACTCTCAAATATTATATGGTAAAGACAAAAAGTAAGGAAACAATTATTTAAGTATCAGCAACTCCTTCTAATGGACAGGATGGGATGTCTGATTTTTAAATAATCAGCACTCTTTCTCCACGCAAGTTAAGTCATCTCCTACTGAAAGCATCACTAATGAACAAAAAAGTGACTGGAAAGAAAAAAGAAGGGTGAAATTTCAATGCTGACTAACAGCAATAAAAGTTGCCTACACAGTCAGGCAGTGGGTAGGTCAGCCCTGGTCTCCATCTAATAATTTAGGATTAGATTTTTAACTAGGTATACTGAGGCAGGGACTGTGGTGTTTATGTCTTTAAAACGCTGCCTTCTCTGTTGTCTTTGAAATTGTCCTAGTGTCTAATTTCTATTTGAAGGGTCTTTGTCACCTGGAGAGCATCTGAATTATCTACAGACTGGCCAGAGAGAGTGGTTTTGGGACACCAAGAAGCTAATTCCTGTTTATTTCTAATAAAAATTCAGGCTAGCCTAAGTCTCTTTGGGTATTGGAATATTATGTTCGGAACTGTGTCTTTCTTGAGTTTCTCTGGGTTCGAGGTGGGGAGAGTGACCGCGTTGCGGAAGAGGAGATGACACTGTAATTCTCACCAGTGTGCTGCTCCATTGTTTATCCCATGGACGGTACAATTACGATGTCAACATGGACGCAGGTATAGAAATAGGAAATGCGTGTCTATGACTGGTAAAGATGAAACATCCAAAATAGCTAATAAGAAAGTCAAGGTCCCTGACCTCTCATGAGTGCCTGTATGTTAAATGAAAAATAAGTCCCCCTTGTGATTATATGAGTTCCAACATGCTCTCTCTTACCCCATTTCACCGCCGTCAGGACCTTTGCCTTCTTAGGCAGTAGTTTGATGATTTTTCTTCTAGAAAGAGACCCACCCTCCTGGCTCTCTCATCACTGGCTGCTTCTCCACCCTGCCTTATCCTTGTCATTCTTGCAAAAGTAGTCAACCCGTTAAAGACAAGCAGGCTTCCCGGGAGGAGAGAAAGAAATAGTGGAAACATTTATCCTTGAATAATTTTTTTCTTGTCATATATATAATAGTTACAGTATATGTTAAATCAACCTTCAACACAGCAGTGTATTAGACTCGTAGACTAAGTCCACAGACAGGCCGAGGGGAGGTGGGTTTCCCCTGGGATTTTGAGCAGAAAGGACACTGCGCACTTGGAGATAGAAGGCTCACCCTTCCCACCAAGAGGAGAAAGCGTCTATGAGATACGGAGGCAAATGCTTAGGCAAGCAGAGCAGCAAGATGAAACAGGGCGTGGATTCCTGAGGGCAACACCGGGATGATGAAATCCTGTTACGCTGAAACCACATTTATTTCTTAACTTTGTTTACTTGAGCCAATACATTTATTCTTTTATCTTGCTTGATGTTATGGCAATTGCCTTTTCCCCTTAATTAGTATATCTGCCACCCCCCCTTTTCTGCCCTTTATCGCCTTTACGATGCTGTTACAAACAAAAAGGGAAAGTCTTCTGCACTACACCGTCCATGAACGACCCAACTGACATCTTAATTTTAAAAGATATGCAGTATGTTTTATTTGAAAAGTAAGCCAAGAAATCAAAGAAAAGTTAGGTACAGAAAATATTCTTTTATCCAGAACTAAGCTCGCAATTTCTGATGTTCCAGGTGTTTGGAGTGTTGGTGGAAAGCAAACTTGAATAAAGAGGATTTCAGAAAAGTGTTGCATGGAACATGTTCCAGAGCTCGCTACTCCACTTGGCCCTTGACCACGTGGCTTCAACTGAACTCCCATTTCCATCTCAGCTGCAGTGTTTTTGTGTGTGACCACAAAAGACATGCATAATTATAAGATGCGCTCCAGAAAGGAATATTTAGTGACCTCCCCACATGCAAAATTGGATTGCCGGAGCTTATTGGCAGGGCTGTCTATTTTTGTGTTTTCTGTGATTTTCTGTAATGAATTACCTTAGGAGAAGCTGTAGCTCATACTTTGTAGTTCTTATTACTATTAGAAAACCCCTCTTGGCCTAAGTGAGTCTTTCTGATAATCGATAGAACTCCTTGTTAGCCTAAAATATATTCATATAACTGTGATTGCTTTCCGAGGCTTACTTTACAAGGCATTGGTCAGGTCAGCTGGTTAGAACAGCCGTCCTATGTCCATTTTTTCGGGTTTTTTTTTTTTTTCCTTTTGTTTTCTGGGCAAAGAGGAGCACGTGGTGAGCCTTAGGTGAATGCATACCGCCTGGGAGTGCATTCTGCCAGCAACTTTATTTCCAAGCTAAGAAAATATACTTGAATGCAAGTAAGGCTGACATAAACACAGAAGCAGCTTTGCACCTTCTTGCTCCATCCCCCTTTTGGGCCTCAGGTAAGTTGGGTTGGATTAATCACATTCCTCGTCACACAGTTATCACTGAGCCTTCTAAATTCCTTTCATATTTTATCCATCCCCTGTATTCAAACACATCACTCTAATTCCTCACCTGTTTTGCACTGCAATTTTTTAATGTATTTAATGTGCACCTGTATGTGTATGTATGGGCATGTGTGTGTGTGTGTATATATATATAAATACAAATATATATACTATAAATATATATAAATATATATACAATGTATATAATGATGAATATTTTAAATGCAAGTGTTTTTAACTTTTATCATGAAAAATTTCAAACATTCAAAGTAGACAGAACAGTACAATAAACCCGTGTTCCCATCCCCCACTTACAATAATTATCAAATCAGGATCATTCCTATATTATTTATACTCCCACTGAATGCACCTCATTACTCTCTTATTTTAAAGTACATCCCAGACATTACATAATTTTATCCATAAATACCTCAGTAGCTACCCCTGAAAGACAAGGACTTTTGTTAAAGACATAGCCATAATATCATTATCATGCCAAAGAATTAACAGTAATTTGTTAATACAATAAAATATCTAGTGAGTGTTGACATTTTTTTTGATAGTCAAGTTTATCTATTTACATTGTTTTTTTCCTAATCAAAATACAAGGCACGCATATTACATTTTGATATGTTCCTTAATTCTCTTTAAATCAAGAAATCTTGAATCACCATACCCAGGATTTTGTTATTTATTTCTCCATCATGTCACTGAATACATCCTTACATCCACAGGCTCAATTTTTGTTTTTTTGGCAACAAAAACGCACAGGTGCTATTACATATTTCCATGGGAGGCATCTAATTAATGGTGGTATTTCTTTTTAATATACTAGTGGCCATTGATGATCATTACCTATATTCATTATTTTGTTAAGGACTTGGAAAATGTTCACCTTTTAATTCTACAGTTACATCTTCCTTTTTTAGATGGGTATGTCTACAGAGAGAAGCATTTCTTTATCAGCATATTGGGTTACACTGAGATGCTGTTTAAACAGATAAGGTAGGTTAAATGCTTGATTTTTCCCTTTACCTATTTTTAGAATAAAAAGTTGGCTTCCTAATCTTTAAAGGAAATTAATGAGTTTTGAGTATCATTATGTACTTACAGGACTTTAACCTACATAATATATTTCAATTGATTCCATTTATTATTCATACTGACACTGTATCTTAGGTTGGCTTGCAAATACTTTCTTTTTCAGATTTTCTTTTCCTTTTGCAATTTGGTCATTAAAATAATTTAAACAGCTTTTTTGAGCTGCTTTATGTGTTAATGGCTCACATACCTTATGATTCATCTACACAAAGTGTACAATTAGATAAATGGGTTTTTGCATACTTACGAGTGTGTACAGCCATCATTGCAATCTAATTTGGGGAACTTTTCATCACTCCAGAAAGAAACTCCAAGGCAATTAGTGGCCTCTCTCCATCCTCCCTTCTCCCCCAACGCTATGCATCTACTAATCTACCTTCTGTCTCTAAAAGTTTGTTATTCTAGACATTTCAAATGCATGCAACCATATAACAAGTGGTCTTTCGTGACTGCCTTCTTTCACTTAACATAATATTTTCAATGTCTGTCTATGTTTCACTTTTATCAGTACTTCATCCCTTTTTCTTGCCAAGTAATATTCTATTACATGGATATGGACCCATCTTATTCCTCCACTTATCAGTCGACTAAGATTTTGGTTGTTTCCACTCTTGGCTATTATGAATAATGCTGGCATGAATTTTTGTGTAAATGTTTTTGTGTTAACATGTGTTTTTATTTCGCTTGGACATATCTCTAGGAATAGAATTGCTGAGTTCTTCTAGACTATTTTTCAAAATGATGGTACCATTCATATTCCCTGCCAGCAGTGCACAAGGGCTTCAGATTTCTCGACATGCTCACCCACACTTGTGATTATCTCTGTTTTGATTACAGCTGTCCTACTGGGTATGAAGTGGGATTTGTGATTTTGTGGGCTTGAATATCATATTTCTTTGTTCATAATTTCATTCATGATTATTTACTGATTAACTTTCAGATATCAGCTACTGCCCTAGGACCACGCATTCTTTGCAAGCTAGAAATATGAGACCCCTTTACTATTTTTTGCTACATAGTCAAATTTCTTAGTATTTTTAAGTTACAATAAGAGAAATAAAATCATCTTTGTTTTCATCTAAGTTCTGATAACTTTGTAATATTGAAAATTTTTCATACTTCTATATATGTGTGACTATTTAATAAGGCATTGACTATAGCAATTCTTATAATTTAAAAGACACTTATATCAGGTAGTAAAGATACAATACTAAAAAGTTCCATTAGGTCTGAGGTTTTATAGACCATGAATTAAGGGCATCAAGGGCCCCACAAAGCTAATTAATTTGCTTAAGGTAGTTAAACAAGAATATGGTCAAGTCAGAACTACTTTTAAAATGATTAAAGATGCCAGTGTGACAGGTCAATGTGATAAGATAACTAACATGCCCAGAATGCAATTGTTAGGATGAAGTCTGTGTTCTGCTTTGCATTGGTAGATGTGGAGACCAGGCAAATAAAAAAAACAAGTGTATGTGGCTGAAAGTCAACTACGGTGGTACAACTGGTGAGTTTTTACTTAAAAGGCGTTTGTATTATTTGTTAACATTTAGCAATCGTTTTGAGTCAGAACCTCTGCTATACATTTGGCAGATGTCGCCTCATGTCATTGTCACAACACTATATTGTGTAGGCATTAGCCTCATTTTACAGATTTGAAGACTATTGAGATGTAGAGGAGTTCAGTGATTTTTCCGAGGGTCACACAACTAGTAAATAAAAGAACCAGAATTACAATCGAGATCCGGCCTTCCTCACGCTGGGTCCTTCCTTCCAAAAACGAAGCACCCAGAGGGGCGGCTGGGGGCTGTTGGGCACAGTGCGTGCCTACGCCTTTGCCCATCCCCAAACCACCTTATCAGTATGCAAAAGAATGCCACGCTTGGGAGTATGCAGTGTGAAAAAGAAGTCTGCTTTTTGTCTACAACTGGCCTTTTCCTCTCAAGACTAGGATGTTTTCTCACTGTGTGTTGGGACTGTGTTAAGAAATCTACATAAAGAATTTCCATAAACTTTTGCCACAAGGTGGGTACTGTTAGTATTTCCACTTTAAAGATGAATGAATGAGCTCAGGGGTAACGTGAAACCCACAAATTCCCACGAGTACTAACGTCCCAGTCAGCACTACTACCTGGATGGAAACCTGGTTCTATCTGACTCCTTTCCAACCTTCCTAATCCAGATACAAATCTAACCCTCACGAATAACTGAAACGTAAATAAATATGACAACATTCAGCTTTTTGTAGATTCTCAGTTCCCTCCCCTATAAAGATGGATGATAACTTCCAAGCTGTGGGAAATCTTGGGGGAAGGTTAATTGTAAGCAATTAACGTATCAGCCAGCCAGCTTCCCTGATGGTGAAACACATTTTGTTTTCCATGAGGGTGGGTCCCTGCAACCATTCATTCATTCATACATTAACAAATATTCATTGAGTGTCTGTAGCTAAGCAGGCTGCAGTTCATGGGGTTGGTGAATGAAGCTGTGTGGATAGTTAAAAAAAAAAGCCACTCCTGGCTCCTCTCTCCCTTACCTGGGCAGAGGGAGTTGGTCTAAAGAGCACTCTTAGGGTTTGTCAAATAAAAGAATCAATGACACTCTAAAAGCCTTGTTATAAAGAATGCTGAGCTTTCTGAGGAACAGTGAGTGTCCCAAAGTAACTTGGTGTTACCCAGTGTAGCTACTGCCTGGGTTCCAGACCCAGCTCTCACCTTTTCCTGACGTGTGCTCTTAAGCGAGGAACTTCTCTTTTCGGAGCTTCAGTATCTGCAGCTAAAGAAAATATTGATTAACTTGAAATAATACTTACTAAGCAATTATTATTTGACAGCAATTCTTCTAGGCTCAGGAGATAAGGAGATGAATAAGATATACAAGACCCCTGCCCTCATAAGCTTGCACCTTACTGGAAAGAGGAAGACACGAAATGAGAAAACATATCAACAAACTCAGGATGCTGGGAGAGGGAATGGCTGGCGGAGGCAGCAGAGGGAACCTTCCATGGGGAAGATTTTTCCCCAACCTCAAGAAGTGGATTGAGCCAAGGATGAGCGGATGCCAGTCACGCAAAATCTGGGCAAAGACAGTTCCAACCAACGGGTTCAGCAGACGCTGAGCGCAAGTAAGCACATACTTGGAAAAGACAGCCAGCATAGGAAACAAATTTATATTTTCCTCAAATGTCTTCCACTTTTTACTTTTTATATGTTAACATGTGGACAAGTATAACTTCCTTGTAGTATTTTTCAAAGATATAGCAAAATAAAATAAATACAATATCCAGCATAGTGCTTTGGGTATAGTAAGCGCTCAATGTCTGTCTGTTCTCTTCCCTTATCTTGGGCCCAGGTTAATAACTCATTGCGTAATCCTGAAACGGCACCGCATACGCACACATCTTACAGAGAACAGGCTATGTGATGTGCTCTTATGTGGTGAGTACCACTTATTAACATGCTAGGAGAGATGCTAAGTGACTGAAATCTCTTTGTGATTTGTCTTTTTAATCCCATTCTGATTTAAAGGTTTAATTCCCGACCCTGTCATCATCTAATTTTTAAAGCTTCATGCTTAAACTGGCACCAAGAAATGCTTCTAAAAAATGAATAGGTACCCGAGATAATAAAATTAGATGTCAGTGCATTAAACCTTTTTCTTCTCATGGCTGGTCATCACAAAATATCATAAAATCTGTCATAATAAAGGGCAATACCCTATAAATGAGCTGATGGGGCAGAAAAGGGTGTAGATGATTCATATCCTATCACCCAACGAGATGGGCAAGGTGTTCCCTGGATGACACGCAACTTTTTATTGTTTATGAGTGGGTGAGTGTACCAGAGAGAGAAACAACCAAGGGGAAAAAGCTAAGTAAGAGTTAATTAACTGTATAAGCAATTATTCCAAATTGTCCTGTGATTTAGGAAGAATTAAGACCTTATCTGTTGGGGTTCAAAAAACCATCCTCTATCATCTCTGTTAATCTCCATACCTCTTAAAAAGTTTTCATATTGAGCACATCAAATTATAGCATCATATAATTATAGCATATAGATTTGAAATGCCCAATAATGGGTGATGAGATTCTATTAAGGCTTTGGTTATGATTAGGCTGGTAATATTGCTGATGCAATAGCAACTATTCATCTAGTGGGGACCGTGTCTGGAATCTTTTGTAAGACCTTTGTATTTGTGACAGAGAGAGTAGAGATCACCTGGTGTTTGATACGCTCTGCGTTTCTAGCTCTCTCATTGGTAAGCAAAGCCACGTGATTCCCTCTGACCAATGGCTGGGCTGTAGGCCACATTCAGGGTAGGCAGTGAGAAAACACAATCTCCAGTTACCCCCTCCTTTCCTACTGGACAGACGGTTCTTCAGCTGTCAGATTCTCCATCGGCCTGAGTCCATGAGTTACCATATAGAGCAGAAGCCCTACAAACTGCATTGGGCATAAGACATAGTGAGAAAAAAAAATCTTTGGAGTCTTAAACCACTGAATCTTGGAAGTCAAATTATTACTGAATCATAAACTAGTCTGTCCTAATAGAACAATATCATCCCATTAAGTTCCTCTGAACAACCTTGAAGAAGGTACTGTGATCTTCATGTCTTTTTCACAGATGAAGGAAGTGGGGCCAAGACAGTAATTTACTCAGGGTTAAACACGATTAAGTGGAAAAGCTTAGGAGTAGGTACCAAGTCTGAGATTACAGAAACTCGACGCTTTGCAAAGTGATAAGAAAACCAAATAACTGATTCTAGACGGTCATGGTTAGGTTTTGTCTCCATGCTATAATGAAGTGACCTTGGGTGGGTTAGTTACTTAACCTTTCTGGGTCTCATTTTCACAGACAGAAAATAAAGGCAATATTAGCATCTATCTTATCAGGTTGGTTGTGAGGATTAAGGGAGCGGATATGTGTTAAATGCTTAGAATTGTGCCTGAAACACAAAGGTTATCTTATTACTACTGCTGTTAATCTTGTCTATCAAAGAACCAGGGAACAAATCAATTTACAAAAAAGGAACATTCTTGTATACTGGGAGATCAGACCTCCCTCATTCTACACATCAGGAAATTGAGGCCTAAAAAGTTTACTAATATGCCTGAGGTTAGAAAACAGAAGCAATGAAGACCTCCCTTCTTCTCACTTCACTTTGCTGATTTCAGTTCTAATAAGGTCAATATGAGGGAAGAAGATGTGGAAGAAAATTCTCCATTCCTTTCAAACCAACCTGCATATGCTTGTTTTCTTCCCCCTTCCAGAAGTGCTAAGGAAAGGCTTTCTCATCATCTTAAATAATGCAGTGTGCATAAAAAATAGCAGGTAAGTGGAAAACTACACTCAGTCTAATAAAGGAATTAATTGTTGCTAGCCTGATGACAATACTCTTTCCTCCATTTGTCTCTGACATCTGGAGATGTCATTTTAAAATGGTGATAAGGTGGTGGCAGCTTAGCATCTCTAACCAATAGTTCCGTCTTCTTCATAAAGAGAAAATAAAAGAGAAGGAAGGAAGGAGAAAAAGAAAGAAAAGAAATCAAGGAAGAAAAAAGAGAAGAGAGAGGATACAAACATCTCCGTTGCTCATCTAGAGCACCAGTGTATCTTCCAGTCTGATGTTGGAGACACATCTCTAACGGCCCCTGTTGAATTGCTGTTGTGGGCATTTGAATGCTTCAAAAATATAGTAAACCTTTGCTATACCTGTAGTTATACAAGTGATATAAGTTAGACAAAAATCTCAGCTGCAAATATTGTGGTGTTCGGGAGTTAGCTACTTTTTTATTTTCATTTCCTGGGATTAGCTGCTTAACAGATTGCAAAGGATTTACTTAGTAATATATATATATATATATATATATATTTTCAAAACCAGTCTACCACCTGTTTTGCCACTTTGATATGCTGTTTCTTCATGACTGGGAGTCTTCCCTCAATCACACACTTGCTGTTTAGATTCCTGTAAACAAAGAAACAGCTATTTGACCCTGGAACGATGACAATTTTGAGCGAAATCCCATCCCCCCTCAATTTTCCTTCTTCTAGCTGCTTCCCTGGATGGCACACACCCTAGTGAAGCTGACGTTTGGGGGGAAATAGAAACACCTTGATTGCAAAATCATGGCAACAGCTCCAATGGGAGAGCTGATATACATTTGGGCCTATTTGGGGAAGATATTTGAAAAATATGGGAAAAGTTGAAAATAAATCCATGCAAGATTTGAGCCTCATAAAACAGTAAAAATAACAACTAATCAGGTGTGAAAGTTAACTTGTATATTTTCTCCCAAATGTCCTGCTCTAGTGTAAATGCAAAGAATTTCTTAATTCACATATGTTGTTCCGTTTGCTCACAAATTATTCAGGGATCTCCAACTATTTCAGGCATTAACTACTTTCTGCAGATGTGAAAGTAAGACAGACCTGGTCTGATCATGGGAAGCTCTCATTCTAGAGGAGAGACAGACAAATAGAGAAACCAATCAGGTAGCTCGAAGAGCAGTAAATATGATGGGAAGATGAAATAAGGCAGAGGAATAAAGAATGAGTAGAGATTTTCAGAAGGGCTAGGCAGAGCCTCTGCAAGGAGGAATATTTATGTGGAATAATGACAAGACAAGTCCTGGGAAGTATTTTAGCTTTGAGAAACTGTACAGGCCCCAGAGATAGGGAGACAGGATAGAATGAATAGAATCAGTCTGTGGTTGGTAACTATACTTATTACACTATATTTATTATGCCACGTTTATTTTACCTCCAGGGAGCTCTCCATCTCAGCTAATTTAGGAGGGAATACCAGATGAGGTCAAGAATGAATTCAGATTCTGTATGTTTATAGAACGGTGGCTCATTTGCTAGAGATTATGGTCTGGATAATTTGTTCCTTCATTTTTTTCATTCCACAAACATTTCTGAGTTTGTGCTCCGTACCTAGTCCTGTAGTGGTTTTTCTGATAATCAGTTGTGTGTGACCCCTCATGGGATATTTTAAAGTGAAGTTTGTGGACTTGCAGAGAACTAGGGAGGCCAAGTCTCTTTAGGTGGGCTTAGTGAATAGATTTTTGAAAAGTCTCCTATTTTGGATAATTCTTCCTTACACAGAAGTCTGGGACCTTCTTTGCCATAACATGTTCTCTGCTTATTTGGGAAGAAGGAAAATCCATGAACAGCCATTCACATCTGGGTTGTTCAAAAGCACAGAGCAGAGACTGCCTGCATGAACTGGAGATCTGGCTGCATTTGGGTCCAATCATAGCTCACCCACCAACCCATCTGTGGCGTGGGGAAACTGCTCCTGAAACTCAGTTTCTTCAACTCTAAAAGAGGGCAATAAATGTTACTTATGTGCTCAGACTGTACAGCTCAAATGAGATGATTCCTCTTAACATCCGGCCATCGCAGGCACTCAATAAATTTTTGTCGTTGCCATTTCCAATTTCCTGGCAATCTTCCCCTTTGGGCACACTGACAGAGTGTGGAAGAAGGCGATCAGAGGAAATAGAACAGACACACAGATTACACAGGGGATGAGGATCTGAAAATCAGGGTCAAATAAGGAAAACAATCACTGATAATAAAATGGACTCTTAAATTCTTTTAGGAAATCACTAAATTAGAGAACTGCCTGAATATATAACTCTACTATGTAGGCAGTCCAGGTCATGGGATTCAGAATTTAGCCAAGTCAGTAATACAGGTAAGAAATGAATCTTTACCATTTGTCAAAGTAGTTCCAAACTCTACCCAAGATGAATAAAGACAATTTTACTTGGGCATTTTTTAAATCAACTTTAATTTAGCATTCAAAAATTTATCAGAAACTCAGCATATTTTCCATTGCCATAGTGGTTGTTTCTCTTTAAGTTATAAGCTTAAATTATCTACATTTCATAGTAGGCAAATAAAATTGAATTCATAAAACAAAGGAAAAGTGGTCATAGCCTTTCTGTCATATCAGAATCCCAAAACATACAAACTAGCTTCTTAATCTCTGCATGTGATCATCTGGAAAGGAGATTTCCACCCCAAATCATAGCAGTCCTTCCCCCAAGGTATGCTGGACTAGACAGATGGGTAAGGAAGGTGCATTGATGGGCACCTTCTTTCCTTGCAGTATCACATCAGTAAGACCACCTCCATTTTAAGGCTAACGCCTTTGAAATCCATCCTTTACTAAACCACCAAAGGATTATTTATAATTCATATCTGACCATGTCATTGCCTGGCTTAATGCCATTCAGTGATAACAGATAATTGATGGGAGTGGGCAGAAACTTGAGAGGGCTGGTGAAAGCATGCCAGGACTCTCAAAGCCTCAGCTTCCAACTGGCACTGTCACTGCCACCAGTGTTCTTGGGGGCAAAGAAAATCATGCTCAACCCAGTGTTAACTAGGAAGAGAGAGAACACTTCTCCCCCACTGCGTCTGACAGAAGCTACCTTCCAAGCTGCTTCACACCACTATTCATGCTGCCACTTCAAAACTACCTCAGCCAGATGCAGCAGTACTCTAAGGTCAGCAAATTTCCCAAGCTGACTAGGATGCTCATACGGTGGGATTACAGAATGGCAGGGCAGGGCAACCTGGGCAAGGAGCTGCAAGTGGAATGGCAACCCAGCTATTAGGATGGAGAACAAGGCAGAAGGCTAAGGGGTCTGCAGCCAGTAGAGGCCAAGCAGCTCAAGACGTCCATAGTGCGCCATGCGAGTTTAGGATGCTATCTCGGCCAAGTGCAGGAAGTCACTTGCATGAGATGTCAGCATCAGCTTCTAGAAGAATATATAACAGCCAGGGGCCATCAGTCTAAGGAGTATAAGGTATTGGCTGAAGCGCAAGCAAGAAAAGCCAGACCGGGTACTTCTTCCCTCAATGTCTCATGTGTACACGTATTTCCACCCTCTGAACTTACATAGTATCTTAGGGGCAGAAACTGGAGGAGGATGAGGTTAAATGAAAATGGCGATTTGAGCCAAACAAAAAAGTCTATTTCCTCAATGGGCTATTTCAATATTCATAGGAACCCACACATTCTGAGTTCGGAATTTGAAACAAATATCAAAGAAGTAATAAATAAAATAAATCAGTTACATTTCCCCCTGCCCATCCATGTTCTATGTCACAGAATTTGGTAACTGTGCAACTAATGAACTATTTTGTTCACTTCTTAAATTATTCTGCTGATAAGTACTCCTAAAAGTTCCAAGTTAATCGGAGGAAACCGGAGTGCTGAGTCAGATGGCGGCACTTCCTGGGGTTACAGGTTGCAAACAACAGAATTCATTCAACATAGTTAAGAAAAGAAATCTAATACATGGAATTTGGTGACAACAAAACTTTGGAAGACCTTGAAGAATAAGTTTTCACCTAAACTTCCGAGAAGGACTTTCAGAATCACACAGCACGCAGCCCTGCTGTGCTCGGGAAGGGGCTGCACTCACAAAGCCTCTGCCATCTCCCAGGACAATAAAGTAAATATTGTGTGGCCTGCCTGTTTGCTCAGGAAATTAATGTTCAAAACCAAATCTGTTAAGGTTGAGTCTGACAGGCAGAGTGTAAATCACAAATATGTGCCCTACTAACAAGAAAAGAAGATGTATATGACACACTGTAAAGGCAAGAATCACACAATGGGCATGTATTGCGGTGTCGAGTGTTCAGAGATTACAGGTCCCCACAAATGGCAGATGCCCAGGACGTCCCTGCTTAGCACGCTGCTTACTCCCAGGGACAGCCACCACAGAGCCTGCGATCCTAAGTACAGCACGCCTGCCAGATGCCGTATCATCTGCACATCCCCCCACCCAGCACCGGGGGAGACCATGCGAGCCCCTCAAGAGGTGAGCAGGTGCACCAAGATCTGATCCTGCCAACATCTGTGGCCACAGCTCCTTCCTGACATGTCTACACAAGTGACCCTTTCCCATAAGTCATGTCATTTCTTACCTCCTCCTGGTAGGATTGCCTCATTGCCCCCTCCTACATCCAATATATATGCTCTTTTTTTTTGCCTAAACCTGCGCATTCTTTAGGGTTCCTATCTTCATTTGGGGTCACCTCCTTCGGGAAGGGTTAGGTGTCTTCTCTGTGTTTCCATAAAGTCAGGAGCATATTTCTGTTACCTCCCAGATGGGTAATTTTCTGATTTTGTGTGTGTGTGTGTGTGTCCCAAATAGTCTGAGATATTTGTCTTTGAGGACAGGAACTATGTATTTCAAAAAAAAATTTTTTTGTATCCCCAGAACCTTCCATAGTGTTTGGCACACAGTACCACCCAGGAAATATTACTGAATGAACTGTTTCAGACTTCGATATTGTTTCTGAACATACTTTTACAATGTCAGGCTTAGAAGTACTGATATGGGTAATCCAGCCTGAGGTCCTCATTCTGCAGGTGAAGAACGTGTGGCCAGAGGAGTGACTTACCCAAGGTCACACAGACAGATAGGTGCGAGCTACTGGATGGCTGCCACTGAATAGCTATGAACTTCTTATTAAATATCTGCCATGTGACTCAGCCAGGCTGGAGATGGGCAAATTCTGCTTAATCTGAACTACAGCTCAGAAAGAAAGACATTATTTCCGCCCCCCTTGACTATCGAGGAAACTGATGCACAGATAAGGTGAATTACTTCCTCAATGGTACCTGCTGAATACAGGGTTCAAAACCAGTTCTGTTGAACCCAGTATACCTTTCTTTTCTTTTCACTCTCTCTTCCAGCACCCATTTTAAGATTGCTTTTCCCCCACCCTTGTAAGAAGCAAGCATAATAAGCAGTAACATTTAAAGAATGCCTACTATGTATAGCAATATGCTAATCCCTTTATACACATGATCTTATTAGTCCATCCCGAAAGGTAGATAGTATAATTATGCACCTATAACCTTTGTGTAAACCTAGACATAAAGAAAGGTTACACAACTTGTCCTCTATTTCACATTTACACTAAAAACACTAAATTTTACCGGGACGCAGTCATCCTCCTAACCTGAAATTAGCCTACAGCTTTGCCACTTCTCAAAGAACTTGTATTCCCTCTCTTATTGCGGATCCCTCAGCAATTCTCCTTGATAAGGACAGTGTTCTGCCTACTTTCCTAATACAAACATGCTGTAAGACCATCAGAATTATAGTACATCATGCTTTCATCCTACTCAAGGAAATAAAAACTACATTCCTGGAATCTTCCAATGTGTAAAATGATGACTGGAACTGTCAGAACCCACCACCACCTGCGTCAGAGGTGATCAAAAGCCCAGTGTCTTCATCCCCTGAACTCAACAGGATTGTAACATGTCATTGGGAAGGAGATGGCTAATTGCTTAGTTCATGGAGGAGGCAGGGGGAGGTGAGGCACATATACGGAACCTACTGAACAGGCGGCATCACACCATCACCATGGCTACCTTCAAATTAGAACACCTTCCCACAGACAGAGTCATCTACAGAGACAACGCTGGAGTGACAAAAACCAGGGATGAATGTGATATGTGCTGGGAACAAGCGTCCACGTACCCCATAGACCCGCCAAGTCCTTCTTAATGAGGCTGTGGGCCTGAATATGGCCACATGAGGACACAAAATTTAGCCCGGCTGCACCTCCCTAGGGCCTGCTGGGCTGCCTCCAGTCAACGGAAGCTGGATCAGCTGCTAGAAGTGGGAAGTGCAGAAGGCAAATGTCAAAGTCTTGATAATATTGTTATTAATAATAAACTGCCTTTTATTACATCCTTACAGTGAGTCAGGCAATTTGCATACACTGATTCACTTAATGCTTACAAATATGCCATGATGTACAGTTTATTATCTCCTTTTTATCTCGTTAACAATTAAAGCTGATTCTACCCAATTTCAGCCTAAAAAGGCATTTATTGAAATATGACACATTTAACTCACAGATCTGAAGGTAAAGCTGGGTCACCAGATCTTTGGAAGCCTAGTTCATTGTCAAGGATTCATTGAGAGTCTCTTCAGTGTCCTTCCTGTCACTAAAATGACACGTCAATCCAGTTTCCTTGTCTGTGTTTTTGTACCCAAGTCTCCAGTTTCCCAGAAGGTGAGTCTGAGAGGCTCAGCCTGGACCCCACGTCCACCCCGGGATAACGAGAGTAGTTAACTGTCTTCCCAAGACCTCTTATCATAGTTGGGGTAGCTACCCCCAAAAGCAAGGACGCCGTTACCCAAACTATAGGGAGGAAATGAGGGCAAGGGGAATGCAAGAGGGCATGACCCCTATACCAGAAGAAGATACATCTCAGGTAAAGAAACCGAAACAGGCGTTATTTCATTTGGTCAACATTACAGATCATAGACAGATGGGATAGGAATTAAAGTCACCTCTATTTGATTTTAAAAATAATTGCACATAATCCATAAATATACAGCCCCTCCCCCATAATACTGTCTACATCCATAGTGATGCTTTGAGGCAGCTTGCATTTTCCAAAGATGCTGTGTGTGTGTTTAATACCCCACATGCTCTTCCTACACTGTGATTGACATGCCCCCAACAAAGAATCAGGGGTGTATGTTCCCTTCCCTTGAATCTGCTAAGAGCCTGTTACTGCTTGACCAACAGAATGTGGTGGAAATGAAGCCACGTGCCTTCTGAGGACAGGACATATTGTGGGGACAGCTGCTTTGTGTCCTCCCACTCTGTCTCTCTTCTTGTTCTCTTTTTCTTTGCCTCTTTGTCTTTCTCCTTTCTCTTTCCCTTTCTCCTTTCCCTTTCTCCTTTCTCTTTCCCTTTCCCCTCTCTCTCTCTCTCTCTCTCTCTCTCTCTCTCTCTCTCTCTCTCTCTCTCTCTCTCTCTCTCTCTCTCTCTCTCTCCAGGCTTGCCCTAACAACCCAACCAGCCACCACAATATTATAGGGAATCCTGGCCACACAGAGAGGCCACATGTGAGCATTTCAGTGGAGTGCAGCATAGACCACCAGACACACAAGGGAGGGAGGGGGCCCTCTGCTCCTGCAGAGTGGCTTTGTCCCCCGACCTTGTCTAAAGCATAGATTCTTCTGCAAGATGAATGTTGTCACTGTTTTAAGCCACTTGGTTTTGAAGTAATGTGCCATTTAGCCACAGAAACCAGAACAGATTTGGGAGCTGGAGATGGGGTGCTGCCATGATCCAGGCAAAGGTGGGATGGTTTCAGGTGGGGGCAAGAAGAGGAACTCTGAAGCGCCGTGCAAAGACTGCCGGCAGGAGACGGGCCACACTTAAACTGGCTGTCAGGGAGGGCTTAGGAGAAAGCGAGACATGCAAATGCAGTGAAGAAAATGTTACTGAAAGCTGGAGAAAAGGGGACCCTCATTAGTGGTAGAAAGCTTTTCATCATCTGTGGCAGTATAAGAAAAGGAAAATGCACCTGATGAAGGGGGTGGCCCAGCTCTGAGGCCTCCAGGCAGACTCCTGTAGGCACTCTCTGGCTTCTTCCCATTGCTTATAGCAAAATGTTAGAGGGCTGAGGTAAGATAAAGAAAAAAACCACAAAATATAAGAAACCAGGAATTTTTGAGTTCACAAATAACAAGACGATGTCTCATTTCCAGTCTCTTTAGATGGTAAATAATGCTAAAACCAAGAAATGGCTTCTGGGCAAAGTTAAGATGCAAAACACTGGCAGGAAGACAAGGTCCAAAGAAGAAGCTAAGAGTGTGATTATAAAACCTTTCATTAAGGCCTCAGAAGGATTTAATAAGAAGGTGTCTAAAATGACTGGGGCCTTGTAGGTTTTCTCCATTAAACGAGCAGTAGGACTTGTAAGCTTCAGAAAGGTGTGTTCCCACAGTGGTCGTGTTAGAGAAGGGCTGAGCTCCGTGGGATTCGTGGGGCTGGCTCTTTACTAATGGAGGGTAACTCATACAGTTCACAGGAGGCTCAGAGGTTCCTCCTGAAAACCGTGTTTGCAAAAACTACCCAGCAGGACTAAAAGTGACAGAGACAGAACAAAAGGAGGAAATGATTATGAGCTTCCAAACGACTATTGGTAGGAAGCAGCCTAAATAACTGTTCATCTGCAAGTTCCAGACACTTCTCACAAAGAGAAGCATGCCCATTGTGAGAAAATCAGGAGCCCACAGCAGAAAGAAGGGCCATGGAAAATTATTTCTGGCCTCAAGGACTGTCTGTAAATCATAGAACTACCAATAAATCTCAGCTGAATTGCAGAATTACCGTGGGCCACTCCTCTGTGTCTGTCATTTCTCTTTCTTTCAAATGGGAAGATCTACAGCTGTTACCCCATGCATGGCTGGCCATGTTATTTCAGGCACATAGGCTGGGTGAAAAATCTTCCTTTTAATTCACAGATATAGAGATTAAGACAACTAGTTGTGAGGAATCACACTTAAGGAGTCCCTTTCACATCTGAACCTGATTTAAGTAACAGAATCTTCAACTCTGAGCTTAAGCCTGAGGCCAAAGGGAAAGAGTCCTGGGCATTCCAGATGAGTCAGGAAGTGCATTTAGCTTGGGTGAAGGATGTGACGCATGTGGCCAGAACGTGGCAGGTTGTAGTTTCCCAACATGGTTGGCTTTCCACATACACTGTGCTTGGCAGTTCTCCCACTGAGAGGTGGGGTCAAATTTTCCTTTCCTGGAATCAGGGTTTTGTGACTGCTCTGACCAACAGAGAATGATGGAGGTGACAGCATGTGACTTCTTGGGCTAGATCATCAAAAGGATAGAGATTCCGGTTCTGTTCTCTCCTCTTCCCAGTGCCCTCCACTGGAACCCAGCCACGAGTTATGTGGAAGCCCTGGACCTAGATACTGACAATGCCAGCTGAAGTTTCTGCCAAGAGCCAGCACCACTGCCAGGTGTGGATGAGCATGCCTTCAGAGGATTCCAGCCCTAGCCTCTGATTCAGCCACGCTGGTGTGGCGTGGAGCAGAGACACACTCTCAGTGCCGAGTCCTACCCAAATTGCAGACCCATGAGCAAAATAAAGGTTATCATGTAGCCACAGTAACATAAGAATTCTGCTTACACTAGCATTGCCTTACTGTGCCCACAGTCAATAGTCATAAAATACAAAAAGTAGTTATGTCATGGTTAAAGGGCTGTAAAGACATCATCTTACTAATGTCCTAAAATTCCTTGATTTCAGGCTCTGAGTTACCTATGGTCACAGACTCAATTGTTACTCCCTCCCCCATAAACTTGCATGGACTATTATAGCACCGACCACCTTATATCTTACTTGGTATTTACATTTCTGTGTATTCCCACCTGAATGATCTCTTCAAGAATCACAGATTAATTTTTAGTTCTATGCCCACCATCTCCTAGCTTATATTAAGCAGACAAGTCGCTGAGTCACTTACAGAATACTGGTAGGCCTAACGCTGAAATCTCCTAACTAGAGCAGGAGATCTGAAGAGCCAAATGCTGAAAAGAGTATGCTAAAGGGTCAGACAGACATGGGTGCAATCCCAGGCTTGCATCTTGGCAGGTACATGGCCTCAAGGAAGTAGCTCAAGTCCTCTGAGCCTCGGTTTCGTCATCTGTTAAATGGGGTTAATAACAATGCCTGTATCTCACAAACTGACCATGGGAATGATGTGAGGGAAAGCATTTATGGCTCTCTATGAATTGAGTTCAATCAAAGAAAGAAAATATTACAAGTAGTGCATTAATATTCACATGAAACCAATCACTCGTGAGTCCCATAGATTTCATGGTTTTAATGATAGAGTTATTGAGAAAATGAAATGATCTGATATGTAAGTCGGCATGGCACAATAGCAGACACATAGTAGGAAGGCCATGGTGTTTATTATCCTCATTGCTCTCGCGTGCGGCAGATGCTCGCACTTGCCTACCTAATCTTCATTCTTGCCTTGTTCTCACGCATAGGTTCTCAGTTTTCTTTTGAGGAGACAATGTATCCAGATAAAAAAAGGACATTTCCAGCCTCCCTTACTGTTAGTGGGGATTCAGTTCTCTCCAGTGCAGAGGCCTACTGAGGATTTTCTTGGAAAGCAAGATAATCACCTATTTTGTTTGGGAAAACAATGCATCCAGCCGCAAGTGTGCGCTGTCAGTCTCACTCGTAGCTGACAGCGGCCGTGAAATACAATGCTGTCAATTAGAACGCATCACATTTCTCCTGCGTATCGGAGACAAATTTGGCCTTCCTAAGATGGGCACCCCTCTTTTCCTATGAAATCAAGCTTATCTCTACTCAAAATGTGTCAAAACTTGGGTTACTCAGGCAGCTGACTCTGAGATGGAAATCAGCATACAGAAATACTGCGAGGAGTTCTCATAGGATCAAAACTTGAGGAAGGAAGGGCAAGAAGAAGGATTGAGTAGAGGAGGGAGAGTAGCTAGAGGGTAACGTCGACAGAAGTCACAGAAAAATCTTCTGGTGTTGCACAAAAGGACCGAGCTTTATGTGAGCCAGTTAGATGACCAGCACCCCAGGAAGTGGGCATGACTGAGCTGAGGCAGTTACTGAAGGCAGAAGTCAGCCGCGGGCTGGGGGCCTGCTGCACTGCAGTCCTCTGCTCCCGAAGGAGGAGCTAAGCAGTGCCTCACAACCTCTGCAGCAATTGAAATGTGAGGCTGGAGGTACAGCAGCCATCTTGAGAGGATGAGGCAAAGAGGAGGGTGAGACCCATAAGCTAAGCAGGAAGACTGGAGGGTCTTGGGACATTGATAAGATTGTGGAGTCGGTTCACCACTCCAAGCTGACTTTGTGTAGACTTACTGTGTCATAAAAATAACTTCCCATTTGTTTAAAACACTGTATACCTAACTCTGATAGATTGTTATCATTTGCCAAAAATCCATGAATAATAACCAAAATAAAATTATGAATCTGTTTTCCATTATTCTTACTTAATCTCCAAGATTCATCCTATACCTTTCTCCTTGCAGGTAATGGTTTATATAGTGTTTTATGGTTTTTTACTCCTCTAGGAAGCCTATTAGGATTCATAGCCCTCAAAGATCTCTTCCCATTGTGACTGCTTAGGTATGATGCACTAATTATAACAAAAAGTAGTGTATGTTTCCCTTGGAAGTTTTTTTCTATCCTCAGTCTTGGGTTACCTGATTGTTTCATGAGCATCACCAGACCTCCCACCTATTGTCCCACTACGAGCCAGTTGAGAATAGGTTTTACATCACAGATTACATTTGTATCCTCCTCAGTTTAAATGTATAGTGATATGGGGCATATAAAAGTGATTGATCAGTATTTGTTGAAATAAACTAGAACTCTAAAAACACCATTTTAAATATATATTAGATCTCCAATAATATGATAAACTAACAAGGTACTCTGTCTCTTAAAAGGAACAGAATAAAAGGCCTATAAAATAAGATTGCTTAATCCTTGCAGTGAACTTTCATTTAATGAAAGGCAGGCTGTATTTGAGTGCGCAGCTCTCCTCTCCCAAAGCATGCACCATTCCGGCTGAATATTCAGCTTTGTTTTAAATGACCTTTGAGGGCAAAAGGGAATCAAAAACAATGACCTGATGTGCTCCATAAAGGATAGAGTCCTCATCAATAGTAAATAATGCACAGACAATAAGGAGTGGTGGGGAAAACATCCACCTTGTACATATGTATGGAGGACAGCTAGTCTGTAAGGGGCCAAGGTCAAAGCACCACAAACACCTTCAGAGGGTGTCCTGGGCTTCCTTTTCTCAACTGCTCCCTTCAAGTGCACATGAGAACTCACTGTATTACTCAAAGCACCAAAGGCCGTAAGAGAGAAGGCGTCAGACAACGAGAAGGGCTGGCCTCTCAGTGCAGGGAGACCAGTGCCAGAAGGCATATTTGATCATGACATTATCAACAGTAGCAAGATAATATTCCTTATCACTATCCAGTTGCAGATTTTTGTTAGCCCAGTTCTGCAGAAAACAGAATCAACATTTCCCTGCTAAGAATTTACTGGGAGGTGTGATCTCAGAGGAACAGGAAGGATGGAAGGAAGAAAAGCAGAAAGGGAGAGAAAGCCAATATAAATTGGCAAATGGTTTTTAAGAGCAAAATGCATCAGATGTAGAAATCAAGCAAAATGGATCGAAGGAAGAAGTTAAGGAGTATGGTAGCCTTTAGAATGTCTAGTCATAGCTTTAATTTTTAATTTTCCTCATCTTCATGAAAGTATAGCACAGAGAATGTAGTCAATAGTTTCTATGTTGATAGATAGTAGCTACAGTAATGAGTGTTAGCATTTAATAATGTAACTGTCAAATCACTATGTTGTATACTTGAAACCTATGTAATATTGTATATACACTATGCTTCAATAAAAAATTTTTTAAGTTATAAATTATTTATATTTTATTTTAGAATGGTTAGCCACAATATTTAGCAAGCAGTACCTAGTTCAGGGTTCAGAAAGCCTTTCCTGAGAAATGTGAGTTGTGCAGTAGGCAGTTAGTGATAAATCTGGACAAATAAACCACAAAGAATGTCACTTTTCTGGATTCTGGCTCCTAATACAAAGACACTTGACTGCTTTTGCAAAAAAAAAAAAGATGTACATATAGTTTTGTATATACATGCAATATTAGTCTGCTGCAGTTTATAATATAACCTAAAGCTCTATGCTATTTGGCATAATACATTTAAAGGGTGGAAAGAAAATAACTATCAATCTAGATATTCCATATGCAAAATATCCTTATAAAGATGCATACTTTTACTTTCAGCAGTTGTACATCCTCTAATTCAGACCAGCTCCCTTACTGAGGATTATAACATCTACAACAAAGGAGCTTGTATCCAGGATATAAACTCTAAACCAAAAGTAAGAAAGTGAATAATCCAGTTAGAAAATGGGTATAAGACTAGACCAGATGCTTCATCAAAGAGAATGTGTGGATGGTAAATAAGCACAGGAACATGACTGTTCAGTATCATTGACCATCAGAGAAACACAGATTTAAGTCAGTGTTAAGGAGATACAGCGAGGGAGATACAGTCACATACTTAGAAGAATACCTAAAAAAAAAAAAAGCAATATTAAGTCCTATTAAGAATGTTGAATATTTCAATTTAACTATTTTCAAATTCATATTCAATGGTATACTATTTCAAATTTAATGTCTCTTTCTTTCTTCTTCTCTAGTCTTCGGTTAAGCCAGCCCAGTTGTTTTATTTCAGGTATTACATTTCTCAGTTTTAGAATTTCCATACTGCTGTTCTTTATAGTTTTTGTTTCTCTGTTACTATTTCCCATCTCTTTATTCTTTTGCCAGGAAATGTTACTTTCTTCTTTTCAACAAAGATGTAAGTGTTAATTACCCTTTTCAAAAAGGCATATCTAGGTTAGCTGAAAAGTTGATCTCAGTTAAATGGCTTTACTTTTATCTCCCTGGCTCTCTGTATGTCAAGCAATTTTGAATCACATTCAGCACGTTGTGAGACTCTGGGCTTTGCTATTTTTCTTGAAAGGATATTGACGCTTTAACAGAGAACTAACTTGGTAGGTAGGACTCAAATCACAAATGCTGTCTTTGAGGAAGTGGCTTAAATTTCAGTTTATCTTTATTCTTCTTGCGCATGGCGTCAAGGGTCAGCAGGTTTTGGGGGAGAATTTAGGCACAGAATTGGAGGTCTATGCTTTCCAGCTCCTTCCTTTCTGAGATTCCCTCTGCAACTTCCAATGTCCCTTGACTGTTCTTTCTTCAAATGGCTGGACAACTGAGTAAGCTGACTGTCTATATCCACAGTGGGATATTCCCTGTAGAGAGCATACTATCAAAAAAAATCAAAGCTAAATGGTTTTCAGTAGTTACATAATCAAGGGAAATGACAATACTATTTTTTTCTGTTTCCTGACATAGGTTGCAGTTACAAGAGTGTTTTCCTTTCATGTAATTCATTGATTATATGTTGTTCTCTCATATATTCTGCATAATATTGTTCATAATAATAAAAATGGGTGCTCAAAGCTGAGCAGTATGCCCACTGTTGAGTTCCCGGCTGAAATGACTAATGCCATTGTTTCAATGGGAGTGAGTTCTGGGATAACAGAGAATATATGGAACACAAATGATGTGCTAATTTAATATCTAAAATTACAGCCTAGTTATATAACTGATTATAATTATTTTCCTACATTCTTTATTATATTGTGAGTTCTGGTGAGGAAAATTAGCTATGTTTATCTTCTTCATGATCTATTAACCCGCTTACTCATTATTTGGTCAATAATCAGATGTTTACTGAGTGCTTATTTATTGAGTCAGCACCGTACTTGGAACTGGAGATACAAAGGTCAATAATGCAGATGGACACCAGGACACCACAAAGCTTACATGAACGGGAAAACCAGAAAACAAGTTTTTAAACCTCTATATATTATCTTATGTCAGGTACTGGTTGTATAACAAACAAATCAGGCTAAAATGGCTGGTAGTTGAAGGGCATGATAATAATTTTTTTTTAAATTTTTGAACAGTTTTATTGATATATGACTCACATGCCATATCCTTCATGAATTTGACATGGGCAGTTAAATGGTTTTTAGTATCTTCACAGGGTTGTGTCATCGTCATCACAAGATAATTTTTTTATTAAGGTATTATTGATATACACTCTTATGAAGGTTTCACATGAAAAAGCAATGCGGTCACTACATTTACCTGTGTTATCGTGTCCCCCCCAAACCCCATTGCAGTCACTGCCCAACAGTATAGTAAGATGCCACAGAGTCACTATTTGTATTCTCTGAGCTACACTGTCTTCCCCATGATTCCCGTCCACACCATATGTGCCAATTCTAATACCCCTCAATCCCCTTCTCCCCCACCTGCCCTTCCCCACCTGTCTCCTTTGGTAAACACTAGTCCCTTTTTGGAGTCTGTGAGTCTGCTGCTGTTTTGTTCCTTCAGTTTTGCTTCATTGTTATACTCCACAAATGAGGGAAACCATTTGGCACTTGTCTTTCTCTGCCTGGCTTATTTCACTGAGCATAATACCCTCTAGCTCCATCCATGTTGTTACAAATGGTAGGATTTGTTTCTTTCTTATGGCTGAATAGTATTCTATTGTGCATATGTACCACCTTTTCTTTATCCATTCATCTACTAATGGACACTTAGGTTGCTTTCATATCTTGGCTATTGTAAATAGTGCTGCAATAAGCATAGGGTTGCATATGTCTTTTTGAATCTGAGAAATTATAGTCTTTGAGTAAATTCCTAGGAGTGGAATTCCTGGGTGAAATGGTATTTCTATTTTTAGTTTTTTGAGCAACCTCCATATTGCTTTCCACAATGGTTGAACTAGCTTACATTCCCACCAGCAGTGTAGGAGGGTTCCCCTTTCTCTATATCCTCACCAGCATTTGTTGTTCTTAGTCTTTTCAATACTGACCATCCTAAATGGTGTGAGGTGATATCTCATTGTGGTTTTTATTTGCATTTCCCTGATAATTACTGATGTGGAGCATCTTTTCATGTACCTGTTGGCCATCTGAATTTCTTCTTTGGAGAATTGTCTGTTCATATCCTCCGCCCATTTGTTAATTGGGTTATTTGCTTTTTGGGTGTTGAGGTGTGTGAGTTCTTTATATATTTTGGATGTTAACCCATTGTTGGATATGTCGTTTACAAATATATTCTCCCATACCGTAGGATGCCTTTTTGTTCTGTTGATGGTGTCCTTTGCTGTACAGAAGCTTTTTAGTTTGATGCAGTTCCATGTGTTCACTTTTGCTTTTGTTTCCCTTGCTCAAGGAGATGCATTCAGAAAAAAGTTGCTCATGTTTATATTCAGGAGATGTTTGCCTATGTTGTCTTTGAAGAGTTTCATGGTTTCATGATTTACGTTCAGGTCTTTGATGCATTTTGAGTTTACTTTTGTGCATGGGGTTAGACAGTAATTCAGTTTCATTCTCTTACATGTAGCTGTCCATTTTTGCCAACACCAGTTGTTGAAGAGGCTGTCATTTCCCCATGTATATCCATGGCTCCTTTATCGTATATTAATTGACCATATATGCTTGGATGTTTATCTGGACTCTGTTTCTGTTCCACTGGTCTATGGGTCTGTTCTTGTGCCAGTAAAAAATTGTCTTGATTACTGTGGCTTTGTAGTAGAGCTTGAAGTCAGAGATAATCCCCCAGCTTTATTCTTCCTTCTCAGTATTGCTTTGGCTATTCGGGGTTCCATAGAAGGGCATGATAATTTATATTGGAAAATCAGAGAAGGCCTTTCTGTAGCTGACATTTGAGCTGAGATCAAAATAAAGTGAGGCAGGAAGGCACAAGGGTATTGGAGAATGTCTGAGAACAAGAAATGAAAAGGCCCAAAGCAGGCATATACTTCACATGTTGGAAGAAAGGTATGACATTGTGCTTGCAGCACAGTTGGTAAGGAAAGAGGGGCAGAGAATGGGGCTGCATTCCATAAGTCCGTGTACTTCCCTGAAAGGGTTTTGCATTTTCTTCTTAATTTCAGGAGGAATCCCTTGGCAGATTACAAGGAAGTGACATGATCTCATTCATATTTGAAAGAAAGAATTCTTAATGAATTAAAGAATTCATTAGTTGCTGTTGCAAATAGGTGGTATACTTCAACATGGAGGCTATTTAGGGGGTCAGTATGGAGGCCCAGTTTTGAGATAATGGAGGCTTAGACTGGATGGTAATACTGGACTTAGTGAGAAGTGGGAATTAGGAGCAATTTTGAAAACAGACTCAATAATATTTGGTGATGGAATGAATGGATAATTGCATAGATGGTAGTACAGTCATCCTGTGGAGATGGCCGGGGTTCAGCGAGCTAGGGGCATGTAGTTTGTTTTGGCCAGGTGATGTTGTGACACTGTTAGTGTGTAAGTGATGAGACAGTGGTTGTGTGTTCTGGAGTATAAGGGACAAGTCTGGGTATAGGGGTTATATTCAAAACCATTGGCCTTGATGGAAGGACTCAGGAAGTGAGGGTAAACAGGAAAGTGGGGAGCTCTCTGGCCTAAGAGGCTACAACTATTTTAACTAGCAGTTAGGATAAGCCAGTTTATGTCATGGTAACATATGACTACAAAACTTCAGTGTCTGCCAAGAACAGGCTTCTACTTAGACTCACTACATGCCTTTGCTAATAAGTTAGAAGTTAGTTGTGCATTGCTCATCACCTGAGACACCATGGTAAAGGGAAAAAAAAAACAATGTGGCAAAGCATGTACTGATTGTAAAGCTTTCACCAAAATGTAGCCTTATCACATTTCACTGACCAAAGCAAGCCAGTAGCCATGACTTCAGAAGGGAAAGCAAGTTACTACGTTATCATGAACCCAGAAGCCAGAGATCCAGAAATATCGGGGGAACAGTGCTAATGAACAACACACACTGATAATTAGACATCAGAGAGAGGTAAAGCAACTGAAGTAATTTGCTGGATGTTTCACTGTATTGGGTATCTCTTCAACCTCAAGGGCAAATCAGACCCCAAATGACCAATTCCTTGCGAGTTATCTGAAAAAAGGTTTTCTATATTCAGGCACAGGAAAGGTATGTTCAAAAGAGAGACAAGGACACAGAGTAAAAACAAGAAACGATTTTAATTTAATAGCAGAATCACCGTCCACATACAAGCAGAAGCTGACTGGCAATTTTCCTGTTGTTGTGGAACTGCCCTAAAACTGAGGGCAAAAAGAGCTAAAGGAAAACACAGTCTGGGTTCAAAAAGTTGCCAGAAACTGGGGTCAGACACCTCACAGATGGTTGTGGGATACATGCAAGCAAATCTGGGGCTGCCACCAACCTCAGTCCTCCAGTCCCAGGTCAACATAACTGGAGGACTGAGAAGGGCATTCTCCCTTTGAGAATGGAGTGCCCTTCAGGAGAGGCTATCCTCATGCTCTGCTGAGGAGGAAGAAGGTGCCACTCACCCTTTCAGTGGACGTGGTCCAACATAATCACTTCTAAAGATCAAGGATGGCTTCTAGAACGGAGCATTGATTGGCATTTTATGCCGATTGGATGTATATTTACTGGGGGGAGGGGGTGTAACCTACATTCTCAACATCTTGTGTGCCTTGAATTTTCCAAGGGATGAATGAACACAAACTGAGGGGAGGTCAATAGGCCTTTTTATTTTTGGTGCCTTAGCAGTAGGACTATCACCCAGAAAAAGGATCCCAGAAGATAGAGCTGTCCTACGGGAAGGAAGGAATGGTAGTAGATGTCAAACTCAGGCCAGATGGCTCGTGGCACAGAACAAGCAGGAGGAAATGTTTTGCAAGTCTTTTAAGGGGTCTACCCAGCCAGAGAGCCAGCATTTGGGTGGTGTATTAGTTTTCTGGGGTTGTCATAACAAAAGACCGCAAACCGTGTGGCTTAACAGAAAGTTATCGGCTCACAGTGTCAGAGACCAGAAGCCCAGTTTCAAGGTGCAGGCTGCGAGCAAGACTTTGCTCCATGCCCCGTTTGTAACTTCTGGTGAGTTCCTGGCAAATTTCATAATTCTTGGGCTTGTCGACACACCACTCCATCTTGGCCTTCACTCTCACAAAGATTTCTCCCTGGGTCTGCACATCATCTTTCTCTGTGCATGCCTGTCCCAATTTCCACTTTTCACAAGGACACCATCCATGTTGAATTAGGGGCTATCCCTAAAGATCTTTAACTCAATAACCTCTCTAAAGACCCTTTATTTCCAATTAGGGTCACATTCTGAGGTCACGCAGGTTAGTACTTCAATGTACATTTCTGGGGGGACACAACTCGACCTATAACAGACGGATGGAGCACGAAGGCCATGTGGACCAGCCCTGGCAAGGCCAGGAAGCCGGAACAGCCAGTGCAGAGACGCAGGAGGCTCTTGCCCCTTCCTCTTTCTCCCCTCCTCTGCCATTAACACGGAGAACAGCAGGGCCAGAGGAAGGTGAGGGTAGAGAGCGTGCCCGCGCCGTCCCCTCTTCAAGACAGATTCTGGCCGGCTCTTGGAGGAGCAGAGGGAATACACAATGATAAAAGCCCTGGAGTTCTGTGTTCAGGGTGGTGTTCCTTGAGAAAATTTGTTAATAGTTCTATTACAGTAGTACAGGTTTTGGGTTAGGACTCTGCTTTGAATGCAAAGAGTCCAATTCGTTGGCACAAAAATTCCTGATACCACTAATTTTACATTTGATTTTCCACTTTGCTTAAAATTAGCCTAATATCCTTAAATACTTAACAAAAAAGTATTAAGGCCAATATTGCTAGGATTTTTATTCAAACGCAATATCAGGTAATTATATTCCCAAGTTAATTTTCCCTTTGTTTTTAGCTTGACTATACAGAGACAAAAGGAAATGTAATTCTCTTTGATACTTGAAACAAATTGACTTAGCTTGGGTGCTGACAAAGCTTTCATTGAGATCGGTGATTTTAAAGATGCCACAAGCTCCTTGACAAGTGTTAACTGAATTTATAGCCATCCTATCAGATTATACTGAAATTTAAGGTACGTCACCATTTTAGAGGAAATCCTGAGATATTTAGATGCAATTGATCATTTATTTCCTTGGGAGTTAGCTGTAATTTACATTCTCACAAGTAGCTGTTGCTTCAAAATTTCCAAGACACAAAGACAATACATTGAAAAGCCCAGTCTACAAAGGTTCCTTTTTGACATCAGAAACCCTAGAGACCGAAGTTCAGTTACTCAACGCAAGCTAGTGAGAAACTTGGATAAATTCAGAAACTGCAATGCGGCATCCTTTTCACAATTATGTGCTGAATTTCCCTGATTCCAGGAAATGTTGATCCTTTTTCTTTATAATGTACAGATTCAACAATAAGAGTGTAAATATACTCCCTTTTTGTACACTGTCGGCACAAAAACAAAAATGACATCAAAAATGTTTAACCAGAAATACATTTTAAATAACAATATATACTAATGAGAAATTTTCCATGTGGTGCGCTTCAGGGTAACTATTTTTACTCAGTGAATTCACTGAAGGTTTCTATTGTGTGGATGCTACACAATCAACTCTATAGTCAGGAATTTTTTCAAGCCATCCAAACTACGATATGCTCAACGCAGTTTAGGCCTCTCCCTCATCATCAGTGTAAATGGAAAATTAAATGTATTCTCAACCATATCACATATTTAAATCAAAAACTTTTTGGAAAATAGCAAGAAAATGCAACAATTTCCTAAGACTAACTATAAAAAGTAATTAGCATATTGCTCTGCAGAAAATCACAAAAGGTTATAAGAGAAAAGTCATAAGAGAAAACCTGATAAATAAGGGAGACATATATCATAATCTGATTATGAAGGCTAAATGTTGCAAAAATGACAATTCTTTCTGAATTAATGTGTGGGTTTAATACGATCCAATGAAAAGTAGAGTGGAATACTCTTTTAACTCATTACAGTAACTCACAGGTTATCAGAATAAATGAGCCAGAATGTTCAAGGAAATTGCACAGAATGATACTAGGTAATCAAGTGACCTTTGCTATGTTAATAACACATTACAAAGTATAATAATGAAAACAGTGTGGTATGAGCAAAGCATTAACAGCTCGTAGGAAGTTAAGTTCAGAAACAGACACAAAAATCGAATAAACAGTTAAGTTCAGTACCACAGATAGGAAATCAATGCCTATTCCTTACATTGCAGAGAAGTTAAATAAGTTTTGGAAAAAAACAGAGTTTCATGTCAATTCTTAACCAATAAAGGCAAAATGGGTTTTGAAACACAGACATATTGAATATCAAAGTAAGTGCAGCCTTAATATTTTAGAAGCTGTAAAGCAACACGAGTCTGATTTTCATAAAAAACAACATAAAGTGTCACAAGGAAAAATCAGTAAAATTTGCTGCACCGGAAATGAAACTTGCTCTAATCAAAAGACATCATGTAAAATGTGGCAGGCAATGAGCAGCTTTCTGATTTCTGAAACTCCTTGGCCAAAAATCTATGGCTAAGTTTCTCCCGATTTCCCCTTACAAAACCTTCGAAGCCACAGAAAATGACACCAACAAAAACCAAGACTGACAGCCAACATATTACTAGAATCTTGAGGATTTATTTACTAGTTGATCAAACTCCTGGAGCTGATACGACAGAAATGACAGGCAGCTGACTGAATCAAGCTTAGTTCTTTGAAAAAGAACAGATTTGCCAGCCCCAAAGGACAGTAGCCAGATGCCTCCCCAGCGCCTGCCATTCCCTTAGGAACCCAAAGTGGGTACCAAGCAGGACACCACACATAGCTCTCCATCCTGGGCCCCAGGGCCCCGTTTTTAGCCCACTCTGATGACACCATCTTCCAGAGAACCACGGGACATTAAAGAGACATACATACTCTCAACAGCCTTTGCATTCTAAAAATTTCAAAGTCGTGTTACTGAAGACTTGTGTTTTTATGTAAGGAGGTCCTTATTATCCTATGGTAATTATTTTCAGTAAAAAAGTTATCATTTAAAATAAGTCCATGGGTAATAGGAACCAAGTCTGCAGAACAATTTGATAGGGATCTTACATTGTTTAAAATGACTAATATATACACAGAGAAAAACCCTTAATATAAGAAAAAATTTCCTAGGAATAATTCCAAGATTTTCAGGAATATTTAGGAGTAAGTTCTCCACTGATAAAGTAGGCTAGGATATGATTAGGCCAATCACAAGAAAAACATGGAAAAATGGTATTTAAAGTTGAAAGCAGGTCAAACCTCACTGGTAATGAAAGAACTGAATGTAAACACAACAACATTATATTTATTTATCATACTGTCCATTTATTTTTGGATATAAATGTAATGTTTTCAGTAGTACATATATTTTAAGTGTTGATGCTGAAAGTTGAAAAAAACTCCTAGTTAATGGAAAATTATCCAACAAATACAGAGCCTTAGACATGATTGTATCTTTGGTCAGTAATATCAATTTTTGAACTTTGTCCTAACACAGTAATGAAAGTATACAAGGCTTTGTGTGTAAATAATAGTTTATTTATATTATTGATAAATTGGAAACTATATAAATTTTCAAATATAAAAAAATTGATGTACATTTTCACATTCATATCATGAAATATTATGTGGTCATTAAATGCCAATATTGAATGTTTTTGAACTGTTATAATGTATATAATATAATGCATTCAGATAAAAATCATACTCTATGATCTCACTTTCAAAATGAATTTCCATGCAAAGAAATTTTATGTACAAGTGTAATTATAGTGTCATTTGCAGTGATAAAAATTAAAAAGAAAATGTTACATTTCCAATACAAGTATTGTACTATAACATAGTAATAGTATATAACATTATGTATCCACTAAATATCATGTTAAAAATTTAATGAACTGACAAATTGCTCATAATACATTAAGTAAAAAAAGGGCAATGAATTTCATATAGAGAATGTCTCTTATAATAAAAATAAACATACAAATGTATATATTCATTTTACTGAAGAAAAGAAGTGCATAGAATAAATGCTAAGGAAATATAATGAGTGGTTAAAAAATGTTTTTTGTCCAATAGATTAACGCATGTGCCATTTTTTTTGCATTTTATTTTGTGTTGTATTCTTTTGTGTTTTTAAAATTTTGACAACAAACATCTATTAGCTTAATGATTGGGAGAATAAACTGTGCATATTATGTGTGTGTGTTTATGGGCTATGTGTGTGCTATCTGGAATATTTATTTGTATATATGCATATATTTTATTTATATTCATCTATTTATCAGCTGCAGGAGATGAACACACACATATATACAGATTACGTTTGCTATGCTAGAGACCATATCCATTACCATTTTTTATCGTTACAAAATTGGCATGTATTTCTATATCATCCCCTCTAAGTAAAATCTTGAGTTGTTTCTTTTTAACCCACATTCTTTGAAACGAAACTGCTTTGTGTTCCAAGAATGTTAAAAAAAAAATTCAATTATTTCTAAAACACAGTTATGAAGTACTACTCGGTAATTAATAATGACATGTACACAGGCGAGCACTGGACTCAAATTAATTTATTCCGTAACGTGACTTGAATCAGTAGCTAATTTTAAATACATTAGAGGCATGTTGTGTCAAATTTTCTTTCTGTATTTCCAGTTTTGGCCAGAAAATTTTCTTGGGAGGCACTGCATTTTTCATTAATTCAAGAATAAAATCTCTGTTTATGTCTTGCTACAAGCAGAAATGAGTTACTAAAGACACTAGAAGACCAATTAGTGAGAGGCATGTGTGAAATAAGTCCAAAGCAAAGGAATGGAATTCAAGCCAAAACAGAGACTTTGCAGGCTTACGTGGACAGCACAGTGGATTTAATTTAATGCAAGGGCTATGTGAAATGCACACTTCTTTTCATGGGTAACTGGTTAAAGTTTAGCCTGGATTTGGCTGTAGAGAGTGAATATAGGTGGCATAACCTGCTCATCTGTTAACATCGGAGGCAATGGTCTTCATCAGTATTGGCATCCTCAGTTCTAACGCATTAGCCAGTGTTGGTCAGGATTTCCACAAATACCGACACTGCCTCCCTTACACTCCAGTTTACTTTAAAGGGTATGAAGATTTCTATGATGCTGAAAATTCCCAAATTATGGAATCACTTGGAGTTTTCTCTCTTAAAAGAAAATGAAACGTAAAAAGAGTAGACAAATTATATTCTTGGGTTCTGCACATTATAGCTACATTTCACATTGTTCCTTATGGTATAAAAACACATTAGATTTATTACTGAAGTATGAAGAATATTCAGTCAGTCGGCCCAAGGTTTCTCTGCTCCATAAGATTGGTATGTTGCTGGACGTCCATCCTGTTTATTGTAGGCTATTTAAGTAGCGTCTCTGGCTACAACCCACTAGATGCCAGTAGCCACCACCCTGCCCTCGGCTGAGTGCAGAAGACAGAACTAAATAAAATGCAGTCTTGGCTTTAAGGAGCTCAACTTTGACAGGAACAGACAATCAAAGAATGGGTGATGGGTAAGTATACACTGGGTTTACTTCACCTAAAGCATCAGTGAAGGTTTCTTAGGGGGAAAATTTCAATAAATTGAGTTTTGAAGAATGAGTAATATTTAGCCTATTTAGAAAATTGTAAAGTCATTTTAGGAGCTCTTAGTCTCAGACATCAGGTTGTGGCCATAATGTGCAATGGAAACCCCAGTAATAATACCAAGGCTTTTTCTTAGGCAGGAGGGTTGCTTGAGAATGTTTTATAGTCTGGGACCTGAGTCATATCTTTATCAGGGAAAGAGTTGAGGTTGCTGTAAATAGAATATAATAATATAAATTAATTAAACTAAGATATCCCTTGAGCATCAGGTCAGCAAAAAAATTGACTTTGGGATGTATCAAACGTAAAGTTGAGTTGAGAGAAAGGCCGACAGGCCAAGCATGATTTCTTGAAGTTTGTTCATAGTCAGTTACATGGAAACTAAAGGATTTTCACCAAATACTCCTTGGGAGGAAGGAACGTGGAGTGTCCAGTGTTTAAGAGTGATTTTTCTCAACACATTGCTTTTCTCATTAATCTAGCACCAGCCAAATAAACTCTTTGGTCTCCATAAGATGTCAGAAAAAATTTCCCAGATGGTCCATCGAAAGGAGCATGAATTCATGGGTGGATTTATGATGAAGCTACTAAGGCTTACACTCCAGGAACCCTCATTTTCCTAGGCCCCTTCTCAAGAATCTGGAAGGGGTCCTAGAAGAGCACTGACCTGGTCATACACTTTTATAAAATTTGTAGAGCTCTTTTAGCCGAAATCTATGACGTTTCCCTTTGTTTCATATTCCGACTTCTCTCCATCACATTTCCACGCATGCAGGGCAGATTTGGGCAGCAGAAATGTAGTTGAAAATTCATCTGGTTTGGTTTTGTGGGGATACATTTATTTGGTTTGCAGCCAACTCCACATACGGGTAGAGCAGGGCTAAGTCATCTAAGTATGTGAATGGCTTTGAGAAAAAAAGCCTCCTCACAACTGGGCCCGCTTATCCGGTGCAGAGATGAGAACATTCTTGCAGTGTAATGTTAACACACACAAAAATGGGTTTATAGAGGAGAAAAACGCTTATAGGGAATCAAGGAGATCATATCAACGTTCTTCCTCCTCTTTTCAGATCCCATGTTACCATTTTGTACGCTGCTTCTGTGCAGTGCGGACGGCTAGGAGTTCCTGGGCTCAGAAGTCAGGCAATTCCTTCCTGGCCTGGGTTTGGAAACCCAGATCCCTCTGTGTCTAGCCAGACACCTCGGAAACCAGGGGAGCGATCCTCCGGGGACTTGGCCTGAATCCCAGGCATCCTTGGCTTCTTCCTATTTTCGGGAGGAATTCCTTACTTACTTATGGGAAAAACCTAATTTTGAGGTCTGCTTCTGGAAAACCCAGTCTAACACAAGCTGAAGCTATTTGAGATGTTTGTGAATTTCTCAGCTTTTTACAATTATAACTCAATGCAATTTATTTCATTACCACAAATAACTGTTTACTTTTATGCCTGAATTCATAATTTTCTACTCTTTTCCTTAGAGGGATACCAAAATTATAGAAGGCTCAGGTCCCACGAAGCCCTGAGCAGCCCTGAGTGGAGCAGGGTGGGATGAGGGTGTACCCCGTACGTGGTAGAGGGGAAGGGGGACCGGAACCAGGAGTCAGGGTCAAGGTGCAGGATTAATCCCTGCACAGCCGGTGATGTGAAGGGACAGGTGGACTCTCTGCATTAGCAAATCCAGGAAAACAGCCCTTGGAAGTCCCTGATCAAAATCAATATTACTGATGCCTCTTAATTTACTAAGAGGAGCTACATAACATTTTTTTTAAGGCATTAAGTTACTTGAATAATTATTTGGCTAATTGTTTAATTAACCATACTCAAGAAGAAACCAGAGAACTCTTGGATTATGGAAAGTCAAATCCAGAAGTGAGCAGTGATAATTGTTCAATATTAGAGGAACAAATGTAATTAGGTGTCATCACTCTTAGAAATTCACACAATCTACGCAGCCAGTTTTCTTAAAAGTCTCCACGTTCTGCTAATAAACTTTGTATCTGAAATCCCATAGTATCTGAATTAGAAACAAAAGACACTTGAATATCATATTCAAAATCACACCTTGCAAGTTTTTTTACTGCAAAATGTTAATGTTTTATTTGTAATATTGTATTTGGGACATCACTATACACTTACATTTGAGTGAGTTACTTAACCTAATTCCCACAAAATATATTTCTTCTTTTTTCTGTGTCTGAGAGAATTTTATATGAATTATGTGATCCTTGAAAGACTTTAAAATGCAAATAAAATCATTTGGTCTTAGAGAATAGTTGAAGTTTGATAATTTAAGTATCTTCCATAAATGTTAAGTTGGCTAGTACTTTGAGTCATTTCCTTTGGTTCTAGGGGTAAGTCACTTAAGAAAAATAATCTTTTCATTGATGCTTTTACATTTCTTTATAGAGAGATTTATAGATATTTAGTCATAATTTTATACTTTATTAAATCATATTATCACATATTTAAGAGTTATAACCGTTTCATATACCTAACCATTTTTTTCACTTTTACCTCTTTTTCTTAAGTGCTGAACACTTTTTAGAAATATGGACACCACTGATATTTTCTAATTATACATTTTATTATTATTTCTTCATGTTTTTCTTGTCATTTTTATTGTTAGTCTATTTATTGTAATTGTTACTTGCAAAGCAATGCAAAATTTAAGGTTTAAATTTTCCTGTGACCACAATTTTCACTACACTCAACATTTTAGTAAATATAGTGTTCTCATTATCATTATTTTCCCATAGATGATTATTACATTAGTGACTGAGGACTTTTGAAAAAAATCTTTTTCTTTATGGTTGGATATTTTGTTTACATATTTGTGCTTTACTTAGTTGTATTGCATTATGACTAGCACAGTTGGCCTGTACAATGTTTATTTTTGTGGGTCTTTTGAAGTTTCCTTTGACTCTAATGTGAAAATCTGTAAAAACATCCAAGGATTCTTGCAAAGGCTGGAGTAGGAATTTGACATTATTTTCAAAATTATCCTTATTTATTAATTTTTTTAAACCACTCATACACTCATTTATTGTCTACTGAATATTTCAAGTGGCTTAAGAAAGGCTTTCTTCCCTGCTTCCTCCATTATTCCTCTCTACCAGGTCTGATTTCTTTATAAGAAATTTCTATATATTTTGTTACTCTTGGTATTTGTTCTCAAATATGTGATTTTTCTTTCATTATGTTTTATCTTTTTGTATTTTAGCTTGTTTGTTTTATACTTCATTGATTTGATGTTTTGTAATACCTAACCTAGAATTTCATGTGTTCCGTGCTATTTTATATTTACCAATCTTAAATTTCACATTCACACAATGCAACATCCTTATTAATCTGTACAAAGGTAAACTGGAATTTATGAATAATTTTCTCCTGCAATCCCAATAACAATTCTAGAAGGTCTTTTTTAGAGAAAGTTAAGAGCTGATTCTAATGTTTACAGAGAAATGCAAAGGCTTAAAATCATTCAATATAATCTTGAAAAACTATAACAAAGTTAGAGAATTTATGCTTCCATATTAATGGACTTACTCTAAAGCTCAGAACTGTTAAGAACATATGAATAAAACAATGGAATAGAGAGACCAGAAACAGACACATACATGTGTGGATAAAAATAGCAATTCAGAGTGGTATGAAAAAATTTGTTCTTTTAATAAATCAACATGAGAAAATTGGATATTAATGTGAAAGGAAAGCATATTTCTCATCCTTACCTCATTCCAATACAGATATGATTCCAGAGGATTATAAGATAATTTAGAAAGTAAAATCAAGACGTTTGCTAGAAAATAGCCAGGGGTGAATGTCTACATGACCTTAAACAGAAGGAAGTATTAGGTATGAAGGAAAGGTGGAAAACTGGTTTACATGAAAATGGGAAACATCTGTTTATTAAAGACGTAAGTAAGGGAGTAAAACTGCAAGCTGCCATTTCACCCTGACATGTAATAGAGCTTGGGCATCATCACATCCACCCTCATTATAAGAAAAAGGCTTAAACAAAGTAAAAAGAACTTTTCTTAGATCCATCAGAAAATTGAGGTCACAGGACAAACTGCCACGCCCAGAGCTCCATAATTTAAGGCCTGCCTCAAGGGAGACTACTTTACTAAAGCCTTGTCTGAATTATGGGAAGGAAAATTAAACAAATTCAGGCCCCTCTACCCTCCCCCTCCCACGAAAGGACAGAATTTTTTAAAATGCTGAGAAACGCTTCAGAAGGTCACAGCTCAAGGATTCAAGCCCACCAAAAATAGCTGAGATTTAGTCATAAGATCGTAGAATGCTTCTTTCCCACTATCTCACCACCATGTGCCTGGGCCCTCAGTGTAATGTCAGGGGGTTGTAATAGAACTGCAAGATAAAGACTCAATTTAAGAAGCTCTTAGGGAAACCCAAAAACAATAAGATAGGAAAAAGTTGGAAACTGGAGGAAATTATTAGGTAGGTAAAAAGTCCCAAAGAATCCACAAAAACAAGTCACAGAACTAATGAGCGATTGTAGAAAGACCTTATTTTACTAGACCAAGTTCATTCCCAGATTTGATTTGTGTCCCATGTTGGGTGCTTCTTTGATTTATACCCCAAAGTTCAGCCATTGCTCCTCTTTATACAACTACTGCTTTATAGGTAGATTTTTTCAGAATTAGCCATGCACTGTGCTAAAGTTCGTCATTCTCCTCAAAACAGTAAGTTCTTATATTTAGGCTGCTCCACTAGCATAGACATCTTCCATTCCTCAAGACAAGTTTATCTGAGTGATCCTATTATCTTTCACTATTACTGGGCTTGGTCCAACCTCACTGGTATTAACCATCATGTAGGCATTAACCCCTTCTCTTCCAGAAGATCTGTAGGATCCTTAGCCGCAGTTCCAAATATCAATGGGAGAGAGAATTTTTGGTAAGCTTCACTAGACCAAAAGTCTTATAAAGCACTTTCCCCAGGCAAAAATGTTTGTGTTTGGGTTGTGTGATTGAGACTGCATGGAGTCCATCTCTCCAATGTAACCACTTATATATGGTTTTATAGAAAGGAGTTCATGTTTGCTCACCAAAAGCCAGGTAGATAGCTAGATTGGTAAGCAGGTAGACAAAAGTTAACAGTCTCTGGTAGGATATGCCACTACGTCATCATCCAATGACAATTAAAAAGGAAAATGGATAGCTGCTATGATTGCTAGTATGTTTGCAATAAAAGAAGTCACTTAGTATCTCCTAGTTGTATGAATTCAAACATATTAATGACAGCATTAAAAAACTTCTAATTTTATAATTGTAGGCAGATCCTGCCAAAGGAACATGCCTAATGTTCATTTTTATAATATATATCTTGTATGGTATGTACTATACACACACACATATGTATATGTACATTTATACATATGTACAGTGTTATATTCACAAATTCAAAACAGAAACGAACAGCTAGTGTTAAAGCTGTTCAGTTAAATTTAATAAAAGATCTGAAATACCAGGATCATATTGAGTTTCAACTTTCAGGAACCCCACCCATGAGCTCTGTTTTTATTTGTCGTTGATAGTTCAAACAACTGGAAAGCTCTTGAAGAAATAGTCATAAAATGAAGCTCTGGTATTATTTAGCAAATTAGTTCTGGAACTGGCTCCCTTGAAGCACTAATGCATCCTCGCCTGCACCTCTGTTTCTTGTCACATGCTTTTATCACTTCCTCTGCTCATGCCTTGACACCTGAGATATCCCTAAGGAATACCACTTGCCCAAGTGTCTTCCTTTCCCTTGCCCATCCTGATTTCTCTAAATTTCTTCTTGGGGCATATCTGCTATCTCTTATTCAGACAATCTTCCACTTTTCACTTGAATTTAAAATATAAGTAGCAGAATTACATTGAATGCTCTTAAACCCAGGAAGAATTTGACCATGTAAGATATATATTATGAAGACAGTGAGAGAAGATAATGATCACCTAAATTGAGCCAAATTTTTCATGCACAAAAATCAGCATCCTACAGTGGGTAGAATGAGAATGCAGAGAGTGAACTCAGCCTAGATGCTCTTTGGAAAACTTCTCAGCTTCTTTAAGCCTCAGTTTCCCCACTGGAGACATGGAGTCAATAACAGTATCTATCACCGCAGGTTTCTGTGAGTGATGAGAGATTGTTCATGAAAACGATTCAGCACAGTACTCAGGAGGAAAAAAAATCATTCAGTAAATGTCAACTGCCATATTAATTGTTTTATAATATCATTGCTCTTATTCTTATTTTGCATACATATTGTCTAGCCGATTGTAATAGCACATGATGGTTTTGTTCAATTACTCTCTGAGTCCTTAAATACATATTTTTTGAGCAGCTTCCTTCTTCCCAGCACTATGTTTGGTACTAAGAATACAGTGGTGAATGAAACAGGTACAGTCTCTGCCCTGAGTTTTGTGCCCCTGTTAGTTTGTTTACAGTGAGATAGCACAGAGAGGTCAGCATGCTGCTGTTTGTTTCCCTTTCCCAGAGAGATTAATAGAGCAATGAGAACATGCTAGAAAAAGAAAATGGATTGCATATCATATGCTAACTGTGCTCAGTTGCAGCTGCCTGGAGCTTGGTGTTGAGAAGGATGCAGTGTTCATGGCCAGACTCATGCAAAGAGAGGGCAGCACTCCAGATGCCCATCTGAGGGGCAGGGGGAGAAGGTGGCCATATCTTTGATGCATATGTACTATGTATTCAGTGACTGAACACATGAATTCAAAAATCAAGAAAAGAACAGGTAATTGCATAATTCCAGATTAGCTCTTACTGGGATTTGTCATGCCATGAAGTTTAGTTTTAAGAAAACAAAATTAGTGGCATGAATCCCAGCTGTTGACATTTTCCCCTGCTTATTGGCACCCTATTATCTCAGCTGGTCTAGGCAGATCTCATCAATTACCACAGTTCTGCAGGCCACTTAAGCTGACACTTTGAAATATTAGTAGGAATGCTGCAGGTGCAGTGAGCTGGCAGCAATCCAGCAGCAAGTTTGCAACCGTCCAGAATTTTTAAAAGTTTTATGCATGATTCTTTATGTTATTAAGCTGTTTCAATTAGAAGCAAAGATCCTATTTTCTTTGGCAGGCACTTGTTTCCCCTATGAAGCACTAACAGTCTCCTAGGGAAAAGGAAACCACCATATTCTAGGCTTCTGCTGTGGATGCGATCATCGCTGTTCCTGTTGTCAAGGAGCAAAGAGCTGCGTATGACAAGCTGACAGGACAGAGGACACCTCTGTACCAAGGCAGTTTCAGATTTCTCACTGCCCCGAATGCTTCAAATACTTCTAGTCTCTGCCATGCACCCTAATATGTAACTCTCTATGGTTACATGTTCTTATCTAGTGCTTTCATCCAATTACTTTTATTTTCCTTACAATGGTTTCTCATGTCATATACACTTGGGCATTAGGTAAGATGATGAGCTAAGGTGAGATAAAAAAATCACATAAAACCAAGATCATTTTTTAAACCCTCTTAATATTAGATGATACTAAGGATGAATTTTAAATGTTAGATGTGATGGGGAATGGTGGCTACGTGGGGGACTGAGGGGGAAGTAACAGGAGAATCCTGGATAGCTTTTGCACAAAATGACATGATATCTGGGATTTGATTTAAAATAATACAGCAAAAATTAAAGTGTGGTGGGTAGATAAAATAAGATTGAAAAATTGATAATGATTGAAGCTTGGTAATGGATATGAAAGGTTCAATTACACTCTTCTTTTTACCTTCATAAATATTTCAAATTTTATATATTCAGAATATAGCAAACCCTTTAAGTATGTGTACATATATATATATAGGTACACACACATATAATTTTATTCAGTATTTTTATGCTTACTAACACTTGAGAAGAGTAAACACAACAATAAAACTTTATGCATATGTTTGGTTGTTTCAAATCATTTAGACTTTTGGAAACTCTCCAGGTCCATAGTGGTGAATCCAGTATAATGGAGACTCTACTGGGGTCCTGTTGGCCATTATATTTTACTCCACGTGATCATCAGTTTTATGGGTGACCTTGAGGGGGCCACAGGGGGCCTAGATATTTGATCAAACATCATTCTGGGAGCATCTGTGAGGGTTGGATTGACATGGGAGATCACCATTTAAATCAGTAGACTGAGTGAAGTAGATGATACTATTAACCAATGACCGACGGCAACCCCACGCGATTCCCCAGGCCTACCTGAGCTGAATCAACCTCCAGATCTGTGAGCGAAATAAAAACATTGTTACTTTAAAGTCCCTGCGTGGCGGTGGTTTGTTATGCATAAATGGGTATCCAGAACACAAGAGAAGACACCTAACACATCTAAAGTCTCATTAGTAAAGAGAAGAGGTATTTCACACATCCGCTAATTTTGGGTTGGAGATTGCAAGTAAGTGTAGGTTGCAGCTAGTTGGTGTTCTCATTGCCTCTAGTCTACAGGGGACCTCTCTTATTACAACTCTACAAATACAGTCTCTTGGTCATAATTAAAATAGTTAAGCTCATTAATGTTCTTTGATAGCTCTCACTATTTATTATTTTCCTTTATTCTTTATGAAAAAATAGAGAGAACCCTCCTCATCCAGGCTTCAGATGACCTGACATCTAGTGAGCTCTAATGCAGTCAGGATTTCTTGGTTTACAAATGAAGACATCGAACCCAAAATGGCTTGAATTAAAAAAGAATAAGTAAAAGAGCATTGTGTCAGACTACTGAAAATTCCAGGAAGTCGGTCCAAGACTTCAACAATGTCATGAGAAATCGGTGTTTCTTTGTTTCCCCTCTGATGGCTGCAGTGTAGGCTTCATCAGTAGGTGGATTCTTCTCTTTGCCAGCAAATAGTCTCTAGTAGTTTCAGGGCCATATCCTTCCACGCCATCCCCCCAGATGGGAACGAGAGCTTCCCCTTTCCAACAGCTCTAAGTTGATGCCATGAATCAGCCTGGCTGGGGTCACAGCATGTATCTAACCCAGTCATGAATTGGCCAAACCCATGTTCTGTGCCAACCATTGGACCTTGGCATTTGATGGTTAAGCTAGGGATGTTCTGGTCAGCCTTACATAAGCATCTGTACTGAGGACGGGGAAGATGGTCCCGTCAAGAGAAAACTGACATGCTGTCATGGTATTAGGAAGAAACAGAAACAATGTACAAGAGGATTCTTTGTCTTTACAAATTCCACCCAATTTTCTGGACACCTAGTTCTTTACCAGCAAAATGAGAGGACAGATAATTTGATCACCAAATCCCTGTCCATCTTGAAAGTTTAATGACTCACAATAATGCAGGTGAACCTATTACTGCAGTTGCACCAGGAAAACCACACACTTTTGATACCATCACTGTGATGAATTCTGCTACTTCAGACTGTCAAAAACAGGAATGGGGCGATTTGAATCTGTAAAATACAGACAAGGAAAGAAAACTCCAAAGCTCTTTTTCCAACATTCACACCAAATAAAGCACTTGCCAGAACTATAAATCATGCGAACTATCCAAGAGCCTGTGGTGACTCCAGGCATCACCTGATTAGTGAGGAGCAGAGCCCGGGAAGGATCTTGGTTGTGTTCCATATTACTTAACCTTCTCTTTGCTACTGAAGCCTGTTTTGATGGACAGCCCCAAGCATTTCAGTGTCTCCGTGAATCTGCCACGATTCAAAGCATCCAAATTCTATCAGGCTGATTTATGAGGCACTGTGTTGGAAATGACTACCAGGCTGATCCAGGCAGCACGTGATGTGGGTGACTCAGAGGCCCGCCTGCTACCAGGAGCCTTTGGGGTACACATGAAGCAGCTTGATGCCATGAAAGTGTGGACAAGCAGAAAGAAGGCGGTCAAATGTGACTTTTCTGGAAATGCAATTAGCCTTCCATGGCTTCTGCTGCCACAGAATTAATCGGTCTCGTGTTTTATTCACACTCCTGCTCACCCCCAGGAGGCTGCACGTGGCTGTGGAGCAAGTTCACACCCTGAGCTTTCCAGATGCTGAACGAACCATTTGCACTTGTCATGAGCACTTTTCCCCGTGACACACTGAAGCACAGAACGAAACGTTACCTCTCACGTTTCTCCAAGAGGCACAGATACATCTTCCCTTGCCTCTGACACTGGGGTCTCCTTGGGCCACTGCTCCATAGCTCTGAGTTGTAATTATCCACTAGACAATAAGCTATTTTGCCAAAGCCTACGGTGTCTCTCACGTTACTCCTTATTTTCTTTTGCCTTCTATCACCTTCCCCTGCAGTGACAATAGCAATAGCAAAACAATGCATTCTGAGTGATCAATATATGCTAGGCATTGTGTCAGAGGACTCAAACGCAAGTCTATTTAATGCCAGAATACATAATTTAATCAGCACATTATATTTGCTCACACAGTGTTGGTGCAGCATGGAGGAGAAAAATCCTCTGCCTGGTAGGAACAAACTTATGAAGGTAGACTTAGCATTGGTAGCTCTGAGCTCAAAACCACACAGCTAGGAAGATTGGCAAAGTGAGGGCTCTGTGACCTTGAGAATTTGTACAGGACTATTTGATCCTTGACACCAAGCACCCACAGCAGCTTTCAGTGGCACAGAAGATCTGGGGAGTTTTGTGCCCCCTCTGTGCCATGTATGGAGCTGATTGTAGTGGTGCAGTCCTTGAACTTCCCAGTGTGAACACCCCTGCTTGCTCTCCCTCTGCGAGCACCAGGAACTAGAAGGGAGAGGAAGACAGAAAGGCTGTGGTCCAGTAAGTGCCATCAGTTCTGCGAAGTAGGAGGGGGAGCACAGGGCAGCTTAGAGTCTCTGCAGCATGAATTAGTCCCGAGCATCTCCAGGGACGTGAGTCTTAACCTCACCTTCCTATGCTCAGGCCATTTCAAAAGTTTTAAAAGATCCATACAATTCTGGGGACTACTACGCCCCAAGTCAGCACCTTTGCTAAAAGTTAGTGTGCCTCTAACTTACGGAGAAATGTATGTGTTTTTTATTATGTACAGATATCACATAAGTAATTTTTTTTCATCTTTACCATTACAAAGGCTGCTTACTCTTTAATCATGGCTCAAGTTCAAGGGCTGTCACAAAATTCCCCCTGCTTACTCCAGCACCAAGGCCCATTCAGCTCTCCAGTTTTCTGTCTCACTGCTTGTCTGTGCTGCAGTCTAACGCTGTGGCACCCACCCCGGTCTGTATTCTCCGGCTGTTCCACTGCAGAGTCACCACCTCCTGATCAGCTGTTTGAGGCACTATGGTACGTGACTTCTGTGTGTGTCCTTCGAGGCCTCAAACTGAAGTGATGGCAGGCTTTGAGCAAGCAAAGTGGGACAGGCTGCTCCTCAGCACCAGGCAGTTATTTCCAGGCCAAAATGTGGGACCAGGGCAGCCTCTTCTTACATATTGTGTTTTCAAAAGAAGCCATAAATTCAGATTGTGCATGTGCATGGGTCTACCTGTGTGTGCTGACTTCTCCCAATTTAAAATCACGCCCCCTAATTTACATTAAAAATAAAGCCTGTGAAGGCCAAGCAAAACATTCATGGAACTTTTCTGGCTAAAGGGCTATCTGGCTTAGAAGGCTAGATAAATTAGGATAAGTTTTAAGGTCCATCAGTCAATTGACAATATTTATCCAACACATATTTGTTGAACCTTCCAGGGACTGGACTCCTTGCCTTAACCACTTGGGCAAAAATTTCAACTTTTTTCCGGCTAGAATGTTCTCCTCTAAGAAGCAGGGATCTTACTATAACCAAAGTGATGGAGTGAGAGTGAGGATTGAACAAGGAAAAGGCAGGTGAAAGTCTTGGTACAATGGATGGTGTATGCAAAATACTAAATACATGGTAGCAGGCATTAGGGGAACAAATATCTGTCATTTGCAGACAAGTCTTCGTCATTACTGTCACGGTCCTCATAGAGGTAAGAACTGTTACTGTTTGTTGAGCACTCACCAATCCTTACAAAAATCCTCTGGGAAAGGTAATGTGAGTAGTGGTGGTGATAGGGCAGCCATGACTGAGGAAGCGGCAATAATAGAAAGAGCCACACAGAAATCTATTTAGTGATATATTAGAAATAGTATTCATAGTAAAAGAAAAAAATGGCTGGCTCATGCCTGTGTTGTTCGCATATGCCTGTCACGGCTATGGCATTGCTAGGCACACAGCTGGCTCAGTTGGTTGGGTGTCCCTAGAAACCCACTGGAGCCTCATTCTCTTCTATTCTGCTTATTTATATCCATGAAGGATTTATGGTGTGTGGCTCTTTTTATTTGCACTTTGTAAGCCATCCAGCTACACCATCGAAATCTTCACCTAGGAAGTAATTCTCTCAGGCCTCAAGAACAGAAAGGGGAGGTTTCTCTTCACCTCTACAGCAAGGCCATGGTGTACTGATGGGGACAAATAAGAATGCCAACAACTGAAAACTACAATGTTTTTAAATAGGCTGCATACAGCAAACTGTGTCTTTTAATGCCAGGAGCTGTCAGAGAGATGCACCCGTGATATCTCTCACACATTCTGCCCACGCAGCAAGATCATTTGCTTGGCTGTCTTTCCCCCAGCTGTGAGCTTCCTCATTTCTGCCCTGCTGAGGCCACTGCCAGATGGTGGGAGCAACACCCCCCATGACCTCCCTGGCACAGAAGTCACTAGCCACGTCCTGCCCTTCTTGACGCCTCATGGTGGGGTGCCTGACCTCGTCCTGGTGGTCACAGGGTTCGAGGCAAGGTGTGCTTCTCTGAATGTGTCCCTTTGGGGAGTCACCTCTAGACCTCAGGATGAAATGGATGCCTTGCACTACTGAAAACAGAAACCATGAAAAGAGCAGACATCCAAAAGGCTTTCCAAAACCAGTCAAGGAAGGATCACATTTCAGTTTTGCAAAGACTTAGGTGTCACGGCAAAACTCAGTTTTATTGGTTAACCTTGTGGCCTATTCTTGGTAAGGAATCCGTTGAGATGTGTTTGTAAACCTTATTCCTATCCACTGAGTTCCTTCTCACTTAGACCTTTCTCCATTTCTCCATCTCTTCTCAAACTTAGCAATATCTCAACTAAAACATTTTCCTGTATTTTCATACCAGTTTTTATTCTTCATTCACAACCTTCTTATACCTCCAGCTACCAACAAGAATTCTGAGAACTATCATCACCCTTTGACTTATGTCCCACATGTCATCATCACTTCAGGCTGTTCAGCCTACCACCAACCCTTCTCTCAATACTTCCCATTTCCCTCTATTCCAAACCATTTGAATTGCTCATGGTTTTTGGTCCCATTCTCTACATAGCAGTCAAAGTGTAAATCTCGAACCTTTACAGAAAGCAAATTCGGTATTCATCTTCCAGTTAAAAACTCTGTTTTCCTTTAGACTGAGCCTAACCCCCTTGACACAACTCACGGATTCTCGGGAATCTCACCAGGGCTTACCTCTCCAGCCCCATCCCTGCTTTCTTCACATTTATGTGCTGACTAAACTGGACTATTTTCAGTTCTTAGATAAAAGTAGATTATAATATTAGGTAACAGTTTGTATAGCCTCGAACATAACTCCCAAAGATCCTTGCCTGGCGTTCCTTCCCTTATGCCACCCCCACTACATTGTTAGATTTCGTCTCTCTGGCAAGAGAATGTGGTGTAAATAGGGTGTGATTCTGAATGGTGTGAGTTTTGCCATAAATGGTCTTGTCACTTCGTTCTTGCATCTTTTCATTCTGAAGGAAACCAGCCACCGTTACGTGAGAACATGTAAAGCAAGCCTGAGGAGAGAGCCACATTATGGAGGCCTTCTACCAACAGCAGCACCACCTTGCCAGCCCTGTGAGGGGGTACACCACAGTACAAGTGGATCCTACAGGCCCTGGATCACTGCAGCCCCAGCTGGCATCTTGTCTGCAACCTCTTCAGAGATCTTGAGCCAAAACCACCCACTGAGCCCCTCTTGAGCTCTTAAACTTCAGGTACTGTGGGATTAATATACATATACAGTAGTTTCAAGACACTGAGTTAAAGGTAATTTGTTACACAGCAATAGATACTAATTCAATTTATATAACATTTGCATGTGCTATGCTATCCTAAATAATCTACATATGATCATTTATTTAATTCTTACAACAACTCTCCAAGATAGATATTATTGTTCCCATTTTATAGCAGAAGAATTGGAGGCACTGAAAGGCTACAACTAATTTTCCCAATATTATAAAGTTATTAATTTTAGAGCTAGAACTTAGAGCCAGAGTTATATAGGGACTTATAATGTCTACCTTTCTTATCTTTCATGATTCAAAATTGGGTGTTTGCAAATATCATTACGCAGACCTATCTTCATTAAAGGAACTCCCTATCATGTCTATCTCCTTGCTGTTTGGGAAGAATCTGTTCAATCTGCTTACCTTGTCCTGAGGAGTTTGGAAGGCATTGCAAGCAACCATCATTCCGGCAGATGACTGACACATTTCGACCCAGGCTTAGCCCATTGCAGCTTGGGCTCTAATGGGGCACTTATTTGCACCATATCCCACCACCCCACTCACCCCTGTCAACTGAAAACTACTTTGAAGCTGCAAATCAAGACATTAACAGGCTAACTTGCAGTAAAGGTCAAAGCCATACATGAAAATAAAAAAATATAAAAAAGAAAGAGAAAGAAAGAAAAGAAAGAAAGAAAGAAAGAAAGAAAGAAAGAAAGAAAGAAAGAAAGAAAGAAAGAAAGAAAGAAAGAGAGAGAGAGAGAAAGAAAGAGAGAGAGAAAGAAAGAAAGAGAAAGAAAGAAAAAGAAAGAAAGAGAAAGAAAGAAAGAAAGAGAAAGAAAGAAAGAAAGAAAGAAAGAAAGAAAGAAAGAAAGAAAGAAAGAAAGAAAGAAAGAAAGAAAGAAAGAAAGAAAGAAGGAAAGAAAGAAAAGAAAAGAAAGAAAGAAGAAGGAAAGAAAGAAAAAAGAAAGTCTCCTTGTGTCATCTGGCAGATTTGGTGATGGCCTATACTATTAACAGTCCTTCCAGATAATTCCCAATTAACCAATTACCTATTATAAAGACCCAATAAGCTCCCAGACTTTGAAAAAGACTGAAAGAGTCATTAAGAGACATTATCAACCTTGGAACAAGTCATCTACGGTGGAGATTCAACCGCCACAAGGATCTGGAGCAAAGCTACGTGCCTAGGTAGTCGATAACAGCACATGAAATGCTTAAACACTTAAGAAATCTGCAGAGGTCTAAGGAATGTCATCGGGAGGTTACTACGGCCAATATCTGAGTTATTTTTCATGATTTTTTTTCTTTCCTTGAAAGTTTCAACAAAATTTTTTTAATTGAAGTTCTGCTTTATTCTTCTTCAAAAAGCCACATTGGACTGATTTGCCCTAGCATCCCCTGTTAATTTCCATCATTCATATAATCCTCTTTTCATTCATAATACACAATACTTCAGTCAACTAACATTCGTTAAACATATGCCAGGCCCAGTGCTAAGGTGACGTAGGTACCGTTCGTTCCTCAGGCTTTCCCAAGGCATCACCTGCAGGTGTTGTCAGAACAGATTGCTGGGCCCCACACCCACAGTTTCTGCTTTAGTGAGCTTTTGGTAGGACCTGAGAATTTGCATTTCTAACAAGCTCCCAAGTATTGGTGCTGCTACTGGTCTAAGGGTCACACTGTAAGAACTATTACTCTGGAAAAATTCAAGCACTAAAAAATTTTTAAAAAGCACCTAAAAGTTTTTTAAAAATTTAAAGCAATTTAAAAATGTAAGAATCTGTCTTGTCAATGGATTTCTGCTCCCAGCAAGTTCACTATGGATTCGATGAGACCAAAGAAGGACAACGGAACATTCTTGGGGTGAAAGGGTTACACCCAACTTTATTCCCACAGCAGTAGGTCAATCACTAGAATCCCGTCCACTCAGAGCGAGTCTACAGGCGGCAAGCTGGTGCTGCCACCGCTCCAGCCTCATCTCTGCTCCCCTGAGGTGCCACCGTGTCTCCCAGAGCACTGAGCAGAGCTCTTTATATAGAGTCAATAACAATGTACTGCCCATACGTGTGTAGTGAGCTAACTGACCAGGGCCAGGTGATAATCCTGGCCACAGGAACCTTCACTGTATCCAAAGAATCACTAGGTAATTACTGCATTTTATGTCACTTTAGAGATGGACATACTCAATCACAAGAGGATAATTTACCTACGATGCACAGCTACTCAATGTAACAAGAGTTATTGTTTGATCTATGCATCTCTCTGCTTTGCTTTAAGAATTTCAGAACACCAAACTAAGAATAGGTTATTTATAGTAACAGGAAATATATACTACGATTTTCTTCTCTCTGTGGTAACAAACTGGCTGCTGAACTTCTCTCCTTCCATGAAACTTTTGAGCAACCTTTGGGTCAATAAAACCAAAGCTGTGTTACATGGAAGGGCAAACATTTCCTGACCCGTTGTGCGAGCACCTGTGCGTAATAACTGACAGGACCAGAAACAGAATCCAAAGGCCCACTTGTCAGAAATGAGCAACTCGGACTCAAATGAACAATGAAAGAGCAACTATTGAGAGACAATGTAAAATCTAAAGCTGCTCTGTGGAATGAGCAGGATGTGAGACCAAATTTCAGGAGACATGGGAATTTCACAAACAAGCAACACGTTTCTGTTCATTCTTATCACCAGATATCCTTCCAACAACATTTCATAGTGGCCCTTGGTCTGCAAATAATTAACACCATTGCAAAAAATAGTTTCAAGAAGCCAACAGCTGACAGTCACACCTAATAATTACTGTGGGAAATAGGAACTTAGCTTTCTAAAAACACTGAAAAACAAAGCATCAATTGCACTAAAGAATAAACATGACTGACATGTGATAAAGATTAAAATATTATCTAGGTAAGATGATGACTTAAAAAGCATGACTGAATCAATTCTCTATTTCTCTGTAAGAAAATTACCACACACTTTGTGGCTTGAAACAATATCCATTTATTATCTCACTTCTCTTTAGGTTGGAAGTCTACCCTTGATGGGTCTTATCAGGCTAAAACCAAGTTATCAGCAGAGTTGTGTTCTTTTCTGGAGGCTACAGGGAAGAATCTTCCCAAGTTATTCAGGACGTTGGCAGAATTCAGTTCCTTTTGGTTGTAGGACTAAGGGCCCCATTTTCTTGCTGATTGTTCACTGGGGTCCCTTCTCAGCAACCAGGTCCTTACCCTTATCCCCTGTCCCTCTCCATCTCAGTGGTGAAGAACATCCCTCCCACATAAGTCCCTCTCATGTCTTCCTCTTTTATTGCCAGTTGAAGAAAATGCTCTGCTTTTATAGGGTTTATGGGATTAGATTGGGTCTGCATCAGTAATCTCCCTATTTTAAACTCAACTGAGTAGTTGATTGCATTTGGAAAATCCCTTTAATCATATAACATAAAATAATCATAGAATGACACCAGGAAGCAAAGGTGATTGGGGCCACCTAGCATTCTACCTACACAGTAGGTACCACCCATAAGCATAATATGAGGACACATGCCTCATATATACATACATTGATGTTTCCAGGTTTCTACTGTAAAGAACAATAAATATAAAAACAGGGAAAAACATACATACTTAGCACCACTGAAGGATCAATTCACACATGAGAAGACTTAATCTACTAATCTGAAGCTGTGCCTGGATTAAGAAAAAAAACAATAGACCCAGAAAAGCAAATTATGAGAATGAAGATCCTACTTATCCCCCCTATATTGTAAAATCTGGAGGCACAGGGGTCATGTTATGGCTCCTACCATGGTCATCCCCACATCTCTGGAGATGCAGGCTAAATCAGGTGAGGTCAGCTAATCTGAACAGAAGTTTATGACAGTGCTGACTCTCTGTGTGCAATGATGGGGAAAATCCAATTAAACACAGCAAAGCAACTCAGCTGTGACTCTGTGCCCTTGAAGTTATCAGCTCCAAGCAAACAGTTGTTCGATCAACAAATATTTATTGGATGCCAAACATGGTTCTGGGCATCACGAATGCAGTCGAGAATGAGACATATAAGGTCCCTCCTTTCACAGAGATTCCATTCTAAAGGATAATAACAATAAATAAAGAATGGATAAGTTTAGTGATTAATGACTGTGTTAAGTGCTACAAAGAAATAATAAAATACACATGCAATTGACAGTGATGGGGGGCACACATGGCCAAAGGAGGACATTTTAGTTGAGAAGCATACATGGAAAAGGGGCACGCGAGAATAGCTGAAATAAAGTGTGTTTTAAGCAGAGGGCATTTCCCGAGGGAGGGGGGAGGAACGAGCCTGGTAAGAAAGCAACCCACTCTGACTTAAGTAAACCAAGCAGGAGATTAGCAGGTAATAAGGCTGCTGAGATAATTGACAGCCACACCACAAAGAGCTATATGGATAGATGACTAGCTATCTTTCTGCTTATCTTTCTATCTACCCATCGTCAATTGATTCCCATGTTCTCTATACATAATACACACAAGCACACACACATGCATGTGTATCTCTCTATTAATAACAGCACACTATTCATAGTTTTGTAGATTTTTTTAACTTCAGAATATACATTTTCATCCATTTGTTCTATTTTTTTATTCCACAAACATTTTTGTGAACATAGGATATGTCAGGCATTATTCCAGATACTGAAAAGTAATAGACAAGTTCTTAACCTCAAGGTGATTATATTCTGATAAGAGAAGAAAAATCTCGTGATATAAATAAATAAAGGTCGATATGCAATAAAACAGGGTTATGGGATAAAGAGTGGCTGTGGTGGAGGGTGAGGCTTAGGTGAGAAGGGACAGTAACTCAGAAGAGGTGACATTTGAGTGGAAAGCTGAGTAAGGAGCCAGCCACTGAAGGAGCAGCAAGAAAAGAATGCCAGCTGGCAAGGGGGCAGCGTGGCATTGACCTTTCAATAACACGTCAACCAATATTCTTGTGCAAACAGCATAGGAAGTACATCCAGCCCCATTATGTGCATGTCATAATACATACTGGTAAACATTTAGGTTGCTCTTTCCTATTTACAATGATTGATATAAAAAGATGTTCATGCTTTTTAAGCTAAAGAACATTTATAGCCTTAAGCAATTATGACACAAAAGTGTTGATTGAAGGGGAAAGATGCTTATAATGGAATGTTACATGAAAAAAGTTATCAAGGAGCATATAAATTTGTTGCTTATTTGTGCAAACAGATAGGTAAAAATGTGCATTCACAATACAAAGATAATGTATGGGTGGCATAAACAAAATAATGAACTAGAATTTTAGCATTGCTTATCTCCGACTGGTGGCCACACAATGAATTGTATCTTCTTCTTTTTTACATTCTGAATTTTCCAGGATGGAAATGCGTAACTTGCAACAAAAAATGACTATTTTTAAGGAAAAAAAGCATATCACAAAAATGTACTAAGTTATCCCATTTTTTAAAGACAATATATATGCATTTGTTTATTCCTTTCTAGGAACTCGGTATGTTTGTGTTGATGTTGAAATTGTTATCTGTAAGTGATACTTGTAAGACTGTGAATAACTTCCTTTTTCTTATTTTACTATCTGTGTTCTCTTCTCTATATTTCATAATATATCAATTTTATGGTAGAAATTATTTGTCATGATTGTTTCTTATTATAAAAAGAAAGTACTATATTTATAGACATGTCTTAAAATGCAGAGAATGTAAAGAAGCAATTAAAATGATCTGTAATCGCTAATGATGACCAAAATTAATATTAAAATATATAGAATATATACAAAGCTATTCACATATAAAATTGCAACTAGTTGCAAAATCCTTTACAATGTATTACGCGATGTTGCTTACATGATGGAAACATCTGATTTGTAAAACATCAGGGGTTCAAGTTTTTCTGTAAAGGCTCAGACGGTAAATATTTTTTGACTTGTGAGTTATGCAGTCTCTCTTGCAACTGTTCAACTCTGTTATTGTAACAAAGGGTGCCTGGAGACTGCTATGCTACAGTGAACCTTTCGGATACTGAAATTTGAATATTATGTAATTTTCACATCATTAACATTATTTTTTAACATTCAATCTTTGACAATGGAGAAAACTATTCTTAGCTTATGAGCTGTATGAAAACAGGTGTTAATCTGGATTTGGGCCTTAGGTCATAGTGCAAGGGTTCATCTATTTACTTCTTTCAGCTTCTTTTAAATGTGGTGTGACTCACATATTTAAACATTCAGTCCCTGTTGACTTTGCATAACAACACCAATTCACTTCTCTAGCTGATCTGAAAATAAACTGCAAATTCTATTAAAGACTTGCCCAATGAATTTTCCACAGGCATGAAATTGAAATGTCCTTCTCAGTATCAAACCAGATTTCGATTTCATCCTGAAGAAATATTGCTCTGGTACAGAATAGAGTCCCTAAATTTTCCAAGCAGCACCTAAGGGGCAGCTTTTAAACTAACACTAATGTCAATGAGAACTGCCCAGAATAATCTGTGTTCTCAGGTGGAAAACTGTTAGCAGCAGGTTGACTGAAACAATTCAAGGTATAAAAAAGAGACGAACTTCACGGGGACATTCATGAAAACTGGAGGTTAGAGAAAATGTGGTGATTTTCAAACTTTCCATTTGGAAACTATTTTCGATGAGGCAGTTCAGGTAAATAGCATGCTATAAAGTAACATCTAGCAATTCAAAAACAGAAAAAATATCACCTGACATTTCTTAGACTGCTTTTAAATTCTCAACTTCACATATATCTGTACTTAATATAGTATAGGCAATGCTTAGTAACTGAAGTTTAGCAAATTCTGTATGAATAAGTGCTATCCTGATTTACAAAAATGTACATTCAAATTTACAATGTAAAATAGGGCAGAGAGTTAGCCACAGATCTCAGGGGGAAAAAAAATACCTTTATGGCCAGTGAAGACAGATATAATTCAGGACATTTAATTAAGTTCCAAGGCCCTAACAGATAATTACTCATTGCAATGAAAATGCTTTATACACCATGAACATTTTAAGTGTCAGTACCACTTTTTTCCCAAAGTTTTGTCCAGAAATGTTAGTAATTGCTAAGAGTGCAGTAGCTTGCCCATTCCTCATTTAATAAAAGACCATGAACATCTTTTAATATACAAGGGCCCTGGGGATAAAGAATTTCTATGTAAATTCCCATTCTTCCTCTCAGAATTCTTCTGAAGTACTTTAGTAAACAAAACACTGAGTTCTAGAGTGATTAAAGAATTGAGTCTTTTTTCCAATTATATTCAATATATGTTGTAGCAGAGACTATGATGTTTTCTATTTCAATCATTCATAAATGACCTGAACGTGCATGACCTAGATTCAAAGTCACGTCTTGGTGAAGATGGGCTCAGGGGGAAGGGTCCCGTTCCTTAAACAGCGGCACACGTCCCACCTTCCGGTGTCAGCATCACACTGAGCTTTGTTGTTCTTCTTGTCTGCATTATATGCATATCACATTTTTTAAGCAGTAATCATACTTGTAAATCTATTTCGTTGTGAAAAATGATCTTCAAGTGAGATAGCTATTTTTAAATGGTTAACTTGCAAAATGGTGAAATAGTATGGAAGCACTATTTTGATGTCTGATGCACAGAAAATTTGGGGACAAACATAAGAAACCCTATACAATAACTTCTATATTTGTGGACCTGCAAGAATATGGGAAATATTCTCAGTGAATGTCCATGATCCGCTGCTTCACAGAGAATGCCATGGTGAATGGACGGATGTTCAGATTCAGACTCACGCATATGGGAGATGATTTTATTCATGGTGGTTATCATGGTGATGGTGACGATAGTAATGATGATGGTGATACTGCGAATATATCAACAGTGCTGAACACTGTCAGGTTATTCAGAGTCACATCGACCAGAAGATTTCCTAGCAGAGGGTAGAGCAGGGGCAAGGTTTTGAAGTACAGATATTCATATATTTGGTATATATATATGTTATATACATATATACCAAATATATATATACATATACTTATAGTTTATATATATAAAATATACCTCAACCTATGACGAGAGGGTTTTAAGGATGTATATAGGTCTAGTTTCATATTTAAAAGTTAATCCATGCACTTGATCATACTAATAGGTTAAGGAGAAAAGCCACATAACCATTATGTCCTAATATTCTGATTGTATTCTAATTACTCTTTGAAAAATGCAGAAAATTTCTGATAGTATCCATTTCTGATAAAAGCACTCTGAAAAACAGAAATAGATGGAAACTTCCTCAACTTGATAAAAAGCATCTTAAAAACCTACAGATAACATTATACTTAATGGTAAAAAACTCAAAACATTCCCTGTAAGATCAAGAACAAGGCAAAGATGCCCACTCTCATCACTATTTTTTAATATTGTTCTGGAAGTTCCTGCCATCACAATAAGACAAGAAAATGAAGCAAAATGCACACAGATTGGAAAGGAAGAGGGAGAACTGTCTTTCTTTGCAGATGACATGCTTATCTACAAAGAAAACCCCAAGAAAATTTAGAATTAATAAGTGAGTTCAGCAAGGTTGTACATTCAAGCTGAATACAAAAACTATTTCTTCATATTAAGGGTGAACTCGACATCAAAATTAAAACGATACCATTTACAATCACTCAAAAACATGAAATATTTTGGTATAAACCTATAAAAGCATGAAAAATTGTGTGCTAATTAAACTGAATAAAGAAGCAAAAAAATATCTAAATAAATGTCGAGATCCACAGGCTCATGGTTTGGAAGACCTAACAGAGTGAATATGTCCATTCTCCTCAAATTCACCTGCAAGTTTGATGCAACTCTTACCAAAATGCCAGCAAGAAACTTTTGTAGATAGGTAGAATATTAATCCAAAACTTATATGGAAAGGCAAAGGAGCAAGAATAACTAAGAATCTTGAAAATGGAGAAAAAGTGGGAAGAATGCATATATCCAATTCCATAACTTATTATATAGCCACAGGAATCAAGACTGTGCACTGGCAGAGGGAAGATCCGTCGATCAATGGAAAAGACTAGAGAATACAGAAACAGAGCCACACAAATATGCTCAACTGATTTTTTTGCAAAAGCATCAACTCCATACAATGAAGAAAAGATTATGTTTTCAACAAATGGCACTAAGTCAACTGGGCATTCATTGACCAAAAAATGAACCTGTCATGTATTATATAAAAAAATTATTATTATTGGGAGATTGTAAGACGGTACCACCACTCCGGAAAAATGTTTATCAGTTTCTTCAAAAAACATACAACTAGTAGATGCTTTAGCCCTTGTACTCCCGGACATTTATCCCAGAGAAATGGAAGTTTACATTCATACCTGTTTTTAGACGCACGTTTTTAGATGATTTCTTTGTAAGAATCCCAAATTCAAAACAACCAAATGTCCTTCAAAGGTGACTGCTTAAATATACCGAGAGACAGTCATGTGAATAGAATACCATTCAACACAAGAAGGAGCCGTACACATAACAACCTCGATGAATTATTAGAATTCCTAATTCCAGAGAATAATGCTCAATTAAAAAGTCTGCCCCAAAAGATGAGATACTATATAATTTTATTTATATAACATTCTTGAAAATCTCAATTATAGAAAAGGAGCACATGAGTTATTGGTTGCCAGAGGTTATGGATAGAGGTGTGTGTGGAAGGAAAATGGGTGGAACTGCAAACGAGCGGCAGAGGGATCCGGCAGTGATGGGAGCCATTCGACTCGTGACTGTGTTACTGCGGACCTCGTGGCTCTGCCCCTGTGCTACAGATGTGCAAGATCTTACTTCTGGAGGACACTGAATAGAGAGTATGAGGGATTTCTCTGTATTACCCCTTATGACTATGATCGTATCTAATTATCTTAAAATCAAAGTTTAATTTATAATAAATAAATAGGTCTTCAAGAAATGTGCCTATTGCTAGACTGTTCACACACATCGTTTTTCATATCTTCTGTTTTCTAGATGCTTTTCACATCCTCTCTAAGTTAAGATTCAGTAGAATCATCCCATTTAATAGATTTGGACACTGTAACTCAGGAGATTTAAGTCATCCCCTCAAGGTCAATAAAGTAAAAAAGGGACACTACCGTTCAGGATTCCCCACCTGCTACCCAGTACATTTTCTACTTTGCTTCTCCAAAGTTGCCAACAAGATGGAGCTCCTTCCACACATAAAAACAAACTTCACAAACTTTCAAAATATGTCAGCCACTTAGCTTTAGTTTTCCTGTAACTCTTTTTCTTGTGATCAAGGGAAAGGAATATTTAAGAAAAATTTGTAAGATGAATTGTACCTAAATTGAGGACTTAACATAATTGACAGAAAAATAACTATAACTTTACTTTTAATTTATTGATTTCTTTTTCACTTTTATAAAGAGCTTTTCAAATCAACTCTTTTAATGCAAAAAGTTCTTAAGTTTATGTTTAAATTTGTATTTAAAGATTTAAGGAGAGAATGTTTTTTGTCTTACCATAAGACCAGTAGAAAAAAATACTCTGCACTGTGTTTCTTCGAGTGCTTTCATAAAAGCAAAATATTGGAAACAACAAACAGTTCTAATAAAAACACTGATGCATCTACCAACAAGGATTTGCCATTACTGACAAGGGCAAATGTTGTGAAATGTTAATTGAAAACATTGTTTCTAATAGAATTCATAAAGTCTATATACAACATAACCTGTACTATGCACATGTGAGAAAATGTATACATATTCATAAAGTGCATGCACCCAGAGAGAAGGAAGGCTGGGCAAACCTACATCTAATGTTAACAGCTGAGAAAAGTTTTATTTACAGTTTTATACTTTTTTAATTTTTCCATTTTATGTTCCAAGTAAACAAACCTGTATTACTATTATATGGTGGCAAAATATCACTTCAAAATATGACTAAGTACAGGATATATGAAAACCCACACAACCCAATACAACATGTGTCCAATTTTCTAATAAAGCAAGTACCCAGTGATATTTCATGACGAATTATAATCATACCTTTTAGGCCTGAGAGAAAACTGAAATAAAATTCCTCTTGAACTTGACACAACATGGTTGAACAGATGGGACCAAAAAGGCTTTAAAACGACAGATATTGGGAGTGGGGCCTGCAGCATCTCCCTGCTTAAACTTTCTCATCAAAGGATCCACTTTCCTGCTTCAGAGGAAGACACTCCTTTTAGACAAGTAAATCCATTTAAACAATATCAAAAGCACAACAATGCTTTTGATGAGTAATTTTCAGCTGATGAATGTTCTAGGTTTTTACGTCAATATGCTTTCATTTTCTTCTAAAACTGCTAAACTGGAGAGCTGCAAAGTGTACCAATCAACCCCGACTACTAATCATCAGGATATATTTTCACATGATTGAAGAATCTCAGGATTGTGAACTTATTCCCAGCAATTTGTTTCCTGTGGGAAGTCTCATGAGTGAATGCTGCACGCCTAATTGTTTTAAACACTTTCTTTTCTGATTACAGTGCATCAGTTTCTTCTGGCCCTTTTGTTTTGCCCCTCCCCTGTCCCATGAATAAATATGAATATCATTCCCCCTCAAACTCCACATTTTAGAAAAATTAATATATTCAATTTGTATTTTCAGTGTGGTGCTACCACGGCCAGAAAAATACCATCGTATAATCAAATGACAGCTTCTTAACTGGAAACTAAAAGTCTTGAAGTGACTTAACATTTCACTTCAGGGAAATCCCAAGGAAAAGATATGCCAGAGGACTTTTCCTAAGTCACCTTGCCTGATATATTGAGAACAGTCACATATTTTTGTGGTTAATTTTCTGTTTTTGGTGTCATTGTTCTCACTTTATTCATGCAGATATAATTTTTCAGTCTTGTCATCCAACCCAAAGAAATGCAATCTAAGCCATGTCAGAGGACATGGAATTAGGAATATATATGAAGACTCTAACTGGAGGCAGGCAGGGGACATCATTGTCATCCCCATGCATACCATGGAGACAGCTTCCAACTTGACCTACTACTTCCATGTAGATGATAATTAAAACACACATACTCAAACTCATGGTACTGCTAAGCAAAAACCTGGATCCTTTCAGACCTGAAGCCAGTTCTACACTAACATCATGTCTCTCTAGCTTTTAAGGTTCCTCTTATATCTACATCTGGGTTCAGGAGAATTCCACCTAGCTCATATATTTGTGAATAAAGTTTTATTGTAACACAGCCATGCCCACTTATTTACATATTGCCTATGGCCATTTATCAGCTACAATGGCTAGAGCTGAGTAGCTGAGAAACCATCCAGTCTACGAGGCCACGAATATTTACAAAATTGGCTAACTCTTTCCCTAAGCTCTAATCAAACTTTCATTTCTTAAAAATCTTGGCTCAGTGCTTCTGAGATTCTTTCTCCCTGAAGTACTCTCTTCCTGTTGATTTTCTATGTGGCTATTTTCTTGTCATCCTTCAGGTGTGGCTTTACTATCTCCATCTTTCCTTATACTAGGACTTGTTTGCCTCAAAGCACTTTTTACAGTTTACAGTTATATTATTGATTGTCTTTCTCCCTCTCTAGAATATGTTATCTGTGATTTTATCTCCAATGCCCAGCAGTGTACTTGGAATATAAACTGCTTACCAAATATATGTTGAATCAAGGCTACTACACACAGAGCAAATTCTCAATAAAGAGCTAGGAGTGGAAGGTTTGGATTGTAGTAGGTTTCTGACGAATAGGTATTGAAGGAAGGGAGAAAGACAAAGAAAGGGAGAAGATTTCCTCCGCAATAACATGAAGCGATGTCTCTATCTACAAAAGCACACATTAGGTCCAGACACTAGGGTAAAGGTTTAAAGTCCTAGATTCCTTTCCTGGCTTCATCATTCAAGGTATAACTCTAGACAAGCCTCTGAAGTCTTTTCTGCTTCAGAATTCATATCTATGAAAAGAGAAATTTGATCTAGAAGATCTAAAGTCCCTATGATTCTTAATATTTGATGATTCAATAAAAACTCAAGATGACTTTTATAGGTTAATATTTAAGCACAACGCAGCAGGCAGTTCTTGTATTTAGCTCATCTGTCTGTCCTGGAATAGAACCTTGATTTTTCCTGTGGGGTACCATGCAGTTCCCATGGGTCAACCTCATCTTCTGGTTGTAGGTACATGGACTATATTTATATCTGATGAATCAGAGGGTTCTATCTCCTAAGCACATTAGTTGGGTTTTTTATGGGTATGGTATCCACGACAGGCCAGTAAGATTTAATTCTAGGACTTCAGAGAAAACAATGAGAAAGATCTCACTTTCCACTAGGATTATAAGCTACAAGATAATATGTGTGTGCAGCTGCCAGGAAACCCCATGTACAGAGAGCTGGCCTGTGAAATGGGCCAACAGATGGACAGGCAAAGCAAAAAGACAGAAAGAGAGATACGTACTCTCAAAATCTTTAGGTTCCCTGGAGCCAGTCACATCTGAAGCTTAGACCACTTTGGACTTTGAGGCCATGTGAGTTGATAAATCCCTTTGCTTTAGTCACATGAATTCAGTTTCTTTGACTTTCAGCCAAAAGTCTTGGACAACACATTCAGGTTTTTCCTGCTTTCATGTATGAATTTCTTTTTTAAAGGATGCCTTTCGCACTTGATGTTAAAAGCTCGCCTCCCTGTTTTTCTGTTCTTCTCCCACTCTCCTTGACTCTGCTCCGTCTCTGACATCTGATCATGGGCAAAAGCTTCAATCAGTGGAAGACATAAAACAGCATGGAAATGAATATTTCCTTCTTCTAAGGATCTGGATATCTATCAACAGTAATTAGCTTATTTAAATCATTAAAAATAATTGAGTTGCTAGGAAAAAAACTTACTAGCACTGCACCATCAATCTCATACAAAAATGAGATGACTCTGGCCCCATTTGGTTTAAGCTGAGATAAAAAGTAGCCCAGGATGCTTACCTTTCTAACTTTAAAGAGACCCAGTAGGGTGAAATTAAATCATACTGTGCTTATCGATCATTTCAGGCACTCCAAACCACAGGCTTGCTGGGTTCTGAATGTTCTGAGTTGGAAACTAATCCACACTTAACTAGCAGAAGTAGAGATTGACATAAAAAGTTAGACAACCTGGTCATGATACAGAAAAGCAGAGATCCCATGAGACCTTTTGTGCAGTTGACATTTTACGCATTTTTTTAAGTGTATCTCATTTTATCATTTCCTCACAATTCTCTGAGTCAAAGAATAATAATCACATTATACAGAGAGGGAAGTAGAAATGCATAAAGTTAAGTCACTTACAGAAGATCCCATAATTACTTATTGGCAGATGCTAGAGCAATGGTCCTTAATGTTTTCTTTTTGTTGTTGTTGAATACTAAGAAAACCTTTTAAAGTTTAAAAGGTAGATTAAGGTTATTGAGAACCTGGAAAAGAGAAATCTATGGATCTTCACCCCAGACAACACATACACACATACTTAAAATTTGAATACAAAAGAGGAAGAAATGGATCCCTGAAGACCATTCTTTAAACTCCTTGGAGTCCCCAGACTGAGATTGATGCCGGGGTTCTCGTTTGCAGAGACAAAGAATGAACTTTGCAAACACTCAAGGTAGGAGAGCCAGGGAGAGGCTTTTATTTAGAGAGAAAGTGAGAGGACAGAACTCCTGCCTCAGCCAGGAGGGGATAAGAGAGCCTGGGGTGGTGCATTGTCTAGGGAATTTACAGGCAGTTGAGGATTTTGGGGGAACTGGTAAAGGGTTTAGGGGTGTGGACTTATTAAAAGTGGTCTTAGGATGTTTGTCCTTGATGAGACATTAAGTCTCTTTTAGCGTGTTAAAATGAATCCTACACATGACTATAAATGATTAGCATAATAAAAACATGGGCTATGCTGAGATACTTTCGTTTATCTGGGGAGTATTAACTGATCTCACTGAAGAATGACTCTAGAGCTTAGTGTTTAACACAGAGTTTTGGTGGGGGGTTTCCTTGCATGTAGTTACGCTGCTCTGACTGTAACTATCTGGTCTTGCTTTTTCCGGAGGCCCTCACCCTACTCTGACTCCACCCAGGGTCCCTGTCTAATCCTAAATATTAACTCTGCTTCCTGTAGTCTCTCCTTCATACAGTGACGGCCATTGTTTATAAACTTGAACACATTTTCACACTGAGATAAGAAGCTGTATATTAACACTCCACCAAATGCAGTTAAGCCTCATCTGTTAAAAATGATTCCATGTCCCATTCTTCCTCCTTTTACAAAGAAAATTGCATTTCTTTCTTAGCTCAAATATCTAGCCATGGATTATCTCTGTGTCTCGCAAAGATTTGAAGTTATCTGTGCCTAGGTGTGAACGAAAGGAAGAAATGAAGGAAAGAAAAATTAAGGAAGAAAGGGTAGGAAGGAAAGAGGGAGGGAAGAAGGAATTAAGAAAGAGAGAGAGAGAGGAAGGGCATCTTTGATTGTTGTTCATACTACCACTATATTTCTTACACCATCATCAACTGTTTACATTTTTTTCTTTTACTTCTTATAGTTTTTCTTTGAAATTATTTCTGGGATTCCACTGAGGATTTCTCACATATGCTTACAAAAACATCCCATTACCTAGGGGTGGGCATATTCCTTTCATCACTTTTGCATTACTTTTGCTGTCTCTGGCCCCAGTGCCCGCAGACCAGCCCCAACCTCCTTCTGATGAGGAAATTCACCCCATCCACCACAGAGCCATGGGAATGGTGGGGAAATAAAATTCTGTAACAGGAAAAGAATGAAAACCTTCATAGCAGGGAGGGAATGGAATCAGGAAACAATCTACTATAGGAGGTCTGGGAAGCATTTTTGAAGATTTCTATGTCTCTCTAGAACAATTTGACCAATTTAACTGGGTGGAAATCTCTTGAAGAGCTACTTAATAGCCCTCCTGAATATTTTCCAGAGCTTAACACTACTACTTTTTTGATAAATACTCTCTGAAAAATAATATAATTTCCATCCAACTATAAAAAGACTTGTACACTGAGGAAGGCATTTGAAGGCAGAAGGGACAAATATGCTTCTATAACTTGCACCTACCTTAGCGATTATTCACTTTTAGACAGTGTGATAGTCTTGCAAACCTGGCTTCTGGAGTCAGAGCAACATTAAAATCCTGGCTCTGCCATTTACTAAGTTGTGTTACTTCTGGCAGGTTAGTTAACCACTTACCGTTGGTGGGAAGAATAATGGCCCCAAAAGCGTCCACCCCAATCCCTGGCTCCTTTAAACATGCTCACCACGTGGCAAAATGGACTTGATCAATATTATTCAGGTTACTGATCAGTGACCTGAAAATAATGAGATCATCCTGGATAATCTGGGTGGGCCCAATCATGAGTCCTTAGAAGCAGAGAACTTTCTCCAGCGGGCTGCAGAGAGATGTGGCAGAGGAAGTCAGCGAGGTGCCAAGCAGAAGGACTTCTCACACTGTTGCTAGCTCAGAGGTGTAGAGGCACCCGTGTGCAAGGACTTCAGACGGGCTTCCAGGGGTTTAGGGCAGTCCCAGCTGACAGCCAGCAAGGAAAGGAGGGCCTCGGTTCTACAACCACAAAGACCTGGACCTGGCCAACAACCTCAGTGAAGGTGAAAACAGATTTCTTCCCAAACATCTAGTAAGGAAGACAGCCCTCCACACACCTAGGCCAGTGAGACGTGTGTTGCAATTCAGACCTACAGAACTGTGAGCTAACCAATGGGTGATGTTTCAAGCCACTAAATCTGTGGTAATTTATTAGGGCAGAGACAGAAAACTGATACACCACCTCATCCATCGTGTTAGGATAAGAATTTAGTGGTGCTCTAATCATCTACCCCTGTTAAGTGTTTTATTTTTGCATATAACTTCTAGTGATTCCTGTGTTTTAAAACATCCAAACTGAAGTGCAATTTCTCAAGCTCTCCCGGCATAAAAATATCATTAGTGGAAGTGTTTTGGGTTCTAGCTAATTAGATATGGTGCATAACAGGCAGTGTGTTTGTGGCACAAAGCCTGCTCTCTGGCTACCACAGAAACCAAGTTGCTACAAATTCAACCACTGTAACTTCTCATTAAGTTTTCCTGCTTACTGGCCATCAATAAAAGCCTTTGTCTGCCTTGAAATGCAAATGTTACATTTCTAAATCATGGTGACAGTAACATTTAGGAGGGAGGGAGGTTATTTTCTACATTTCCCCAAACATTTCTTTCTCTTATAAATTCCTCCATTTGCTTTTGTTTGGTTCTCCAAAAACACTTTTCATTCTGGAAGTTTACCCAAGAAATGACACATGAGAGGAAAAAATATGGATTTGAAAAGTCTAGAGTCAGAGTAATTTGATTACAGGGGAAAAAAAACCCAAAACACTGAGTCAGTAAAGGCAAGTTGGGAGCCAAAACTGCTTGCGAACGAGGTTATTCTTGCCTTTCTGCAAACAGGTGCATTTCTTTTAAATGATGTAGCAAGCACACTTCCCTCTCAAACAGGTGAGTAATTATGTGGGAGGAATGGCTATGGACCGCCACATACAGGGATGAAAACCGAGCTGCCGCCTCTTCTGATCCGGCATTTCATAACCTGATCAAAAAGTTCCCACCACCATGCACATTTAATAAAAGAAAACCAGTTGTCACGGTGGGGAGTGGGGTATGACAAGAACTGTGCCAACCCACACCACTCCATCTTGAAACATTTGGTGTGTTCAGCAAAAGACGATTCCAGAAACTCCCTGCTGCTCTGAGAGGGACTTAGGCAAATCACCCTGCTCCTTGTTTAGCCAATTATAACCGAGCTGATGCTTCCATGGGACCAGAAAAGGACATTAGTCATATTCACCAAGCCTGCAGCAGAAACGGAGTCATGGTGGGGAAGGTCTACTAAGGGCTTTTATTTTCAATTACTCTTACCTGAGTTACCACATTTTGGGTTCTGGACAAACAGTTGCCGTGGCAACCATTATCTCCAGCAATTTGTATTCTTTGCTCATTTTTGTTCCACTTCTGCAAAGCATTAATGTTCTTGTGTTCAATTTCTTTTTACCAGTCAGTTACACTCACAATGCAACCATGCTGAACAACCCTCTATCACATTGCTACTGTGTTTTTAAAGGCCTGGTATTTGGCCATACATAGTGGAGATGGCTCTTTTGTTAACTGTGCATTACAATATACCTGCTCACATATCAGCTTTTATCACTGACGTTTCCTTCAGAATGATTGAAAAAGATGGGCTGTCTTGAGGTACTATCTCCCAACCCTTTGTAGTTGAGAACTGGTGACCAGGGCTGGCCTGATCCGTACAACTTTTAAGGATGAAACCGAAAGAGAAAAGGATGGATGCCTAACTAGATGCCAGTAGCCTTTCCTCTAATCAAAGTACCGACCTCGCGGACCATTGCCATTCCCAGCTCTATGCCTCTCCATCGCTTTCATGCATAAAAGTGCAACGTGCTGAGATTTGTCCCTTTAAAGGTCTTTAATATCAACTTTCCTGTACTTTTATGAGAAATAATTACGCATTCTTCTAATCCTTTACCCCACAAAAAAGTGACTTTGGTCTTTGGTGCTATGATTAGAGCATACAAGAATAAACGTGGAGCTCATTCCCTGCTGGATGAGTTATGGCCCCTCTACACGTATCCTCCTCCTGACAGCACAAGGAAGTCAGTTCTATTTGTTACGAAAGGCTGTGGCATACATACATACATGGTGGGGTTTTTTTGCCAAAAAAATATCAAGCATCATTATTACATGCTAATTACAATGCTATATGCTTCATCTAATTTAATCCTTGCAATCTTCATTATTACATGGGAGGAAAGAGAATACTTGGATTAAATGAGCACTTCTGCAGTCCCTTTCAAACTCAACCATGTTTCACAGTCACCCGGATGGTTCGTTAAACTCAGATTCAGCATGTTTGGGGTGGAGCCTAAGAATCTGCATTTCTAGTGAGTTCCCAGCAGATACTGATACAGCTGGTCAAGTTTCCACATATTTAGAAAAACCGCACTCTAGTATACATGATCAAAATAATTAACTCAGTTCAAATGCAAGAAGAGTCCTAGATTCTTGCTAAGATTGAAATATGCTGGGAAGTAGAGAGCCTGCAGATCATTCTGGGATAAATTCATCCCCATGGAAGGGAAAAGACATGATCAGTGGACCCCAGAATGAGAAGCTTACCAAGGAAAGGAGTGGTGCCTCAGGTCTGTCTTCTGGCCCAGCCCCCAGGGCCCTAAGGTCTGTGTTCTGTGGGAAGTAGGAAGCTCCAACAAAAACTGCAAGATAGTTCTTGTGCCCCAAGAATTTCTTCTTTGGTGTCCTTCTAAATTGGAGTTTAGAATAAGGAAGAAACGGAGATGTTTCTCAGCCCTCCCCCATCCCTGAGGAGATACTAACTCGTAGTCATTGCAAGATCACTTCTTCACTCAGCAAATAATCCCTGAGTGCCTATATACTCCAGACACTGTGCAACATGGTAATAAAAAGGTATCAGCAATAAAGATAGGGGCCTGACTTTATGAAGCTAAAAAGACACACATTAATGAAATAATTATAGTGTATATACCATATATAGGATATTTCTGGTTGTTCAGGATCAGGAACAGATGAAAAATCAAGAGGGTAGTGGGCAGTGAAAGAAATTCTGGATTGCAGTGCTTGGTGAAGAAAGGAGAACAAAAACTTGGCTATGGAATGAGGAAGGTTTACATGTTTTGTGTCCAGAGAGCATGTTTTGGTGGGATGCAGGTTTCTTGTATAAGAGAGTCTTTCACAGAGGTGATATCTGAAGGGACTGAACAGGGTTGCATGGAGATGGATGGGCCATTTGAATGAAACCAGCTTAAATAAAGTTGAATGACTCTCCTGACTTCAGGGAGATGGTTCCAAGGTCTCACCGGGGACAGCGCAAGAGGTTCTAAGGTAGGAAGGGTTGGTTCAGCACACCTGGCCTGCACAATGGTTGCTTTCTCTTCATATGTGGTCTCTCATGATTTCCCTGAATGACCTCACCTCCTCCCACGGACGATAACTCCTGTATGCATGGAAGCTTTACTAGCTGCCGCTACAGGCTTATTGCGAGGTTATTTGCTGTTCACCCAGAGCCTGCTGCTATGCCACTGGCCCTCCTCCACCTTGTAACTGCACCACTAGGATCACATGGCCTCCAGGACTGTTGTGCAAGTGACTTGCCGTTAATGTATGCAGTGATATTTCACCAAGATGATAGCCTGCATGGCCCTAATGGCTAATCGACTTGAATATGTTTTCATGTGCTTGCTATCTGTATATTCTCTTCACAGAGAGGTCTCTTCCATGTCTCTTGTCTATTTCTAATTGACTCATTTTTTTAATCTTGAGTTTTCAGAGGTCTTTATGTATTTTGGATACTAGTCTTTCATCACTATGTAACTTCTCACAGTTGGTATTTTCTCATAGTACTTTGCCTTATTAACCTTTTAACATGAGACTGAAAAATAAAAGGTTTTTTAATTTTTACAAAATCCAATTTATCCTTTTTTCCTTTGAAGAAGTGTGCTTTTGGTGTTGATTAAAAACTCTTTGCCTAGTACTATTCCCAAAGATTTTCTCCTCCTTTTTTTTCCCCTAAAAATTGGTTGTTAAATCTGGGTTCTCTGAGGCAAAGAAAACCCAAGGAACAACCTTGTAGCTCCTTCTGGCCAAGGTCATTAGCCAGTCTGTCTTCTTTTTCCACCTGTCAGATTCTTCTTAGATTTGTTTTATATAAAATGTCCATGATTTTTGGTTGTACTTAACAGGAGGAATAGGAAAAAAAGTGTGTTTACTCCATCTTCCTAGAAGCAGAAGTCCAAGAAAGTCTTTTATGCAACTGTTGTCTTTCTCTTTAAGAGCAGAGCAAAATTGAGAGTCAATATGAAAAGAAAAATGAAAAATACCCAACAGAGACTTACAGGGAAGAGAATATATCTGTTTAGGATCCTTTAACTTTCACTTATTTTTCTAAAGAAAATAAACACATGTACTCTGAATGTAATTTCTAGTTAAGAACATTTTTTTTTTAGTCATAGTTATACACACTATGACTGTGTAAGAGTTCTACTTCATGTGTTATTTTATAATGCTATTTGTTTAAAAATCCTTTTGGTAGTTTCTGCATCATCTGGAGGACTTATACAGTTATTCAAAGCAAAGAAATAACATAAATGATGGCTAAAAAAGCTCAAATGCTATAATAAGTTGTTTGAAAATAATCTATGGCCTTGTAGAAATAGCTTTATTTTTCCTGTCCTTATATCCCTGTGTGCTGGTAGAATATCCAACATAATTGTATGCAGACATTTTGACCCAAGACAGTCAACGACAAGAATTTTTGAAGCAGATGAATTGCTGTTGGATTCTACCCAAAAACCTATCTTCTCATTGATTTTTTTCTGAAAGCTTCACTTCTTATTACAATATCTATTTTCACATTGTCCCTTAAATAAAATTTTGTGCTCAAGTAGTAATATCGGAAGACACAGAGAAGGGAGAATTGGATGTTGGGTCTCTTTATGCAAATTGGAAAGTATCATGCAATGTCCTTCCTGAAGGACAGAAGGGAGAGAATGTATCCCTTTGGATGAGATTTTTGACAGTACCCTTGGCCATGTAACAACAGAGGGAAAAATCATAAACTGTAACTAATATATTGCACATGCTTGTTGTATATGTTTGTATACATCTTTGCAGAAAGTATACATTTTCCATCATCAATAAATGTGGGGAAAGACCTTTAAATAGTGGTTTGTATTTTCAATGACTATTCAGGCTCAATGCCATTCTCTACCCACAAATTTCACTGAGCTAACAAAGAGGCAGTGGGAAAATAAGCTCTTATTATCCTATCTACTCCTTCTCAGATATTACTTTGATGTGGGCTAGAAAAAATTCAATAGTGAGCTAACATGTAAGCTTCTAACTCACTCTAATCATTACAAAATGGCCATTCTAAGGAAATAATGTACTTTTTTTGCATTAGCTAACATATATTTCCAACTATCACTATCAGCTGAATTGAACTCATAGAAACATGAAATAATTATGTGGAATATAAAATTATAGCATCCAGAACACATCTTTCAACTGACAAATTCTAGTGCTGATAAAAATTTCTTCATGATACAAGACATGATAAAATTGAACTTCATCAGTTATCTATTTTTTCCTTTTTTAAATATAGCTTTATTGAGACACAATTAACACACAGTAAAATACACATCGAGTGTGTAATTTGATAGGCTGCCATGTGTGCACACTGTAAGTGCAGATGAGCATTTCCATCATGTTTAAAAGTTAGCTTGTACCTCCTCGTAATCTACCTCACCTGCGTCTCTTACCACCCTGACCACAGACAGCTCTGATCTCTTTTCTATCACTATAGATTACCTTTTCATAATATTTCATAATATTTGACATAAATGGAACAATTCAGTATGTAGTCTTTTTGTCTGGCTTCTTTATCTTGGAATTATTTGAGATGCATCGTTGTTATAGCAACATCTATAATTCATTCTTCTTTATTGCTAAGTATTATTCTACTGTTTGTATATACGAAAGTTTGTTTAGCTGTCTACATACTGATGAGCATTTGATTCATTTCCAGTTTTTCACAATTAAAGGTAAAGTTGCTACAGACATTTATGTATAAGTAATTGTACTGTCATATGATTTCATATCTCTTGGTTAATGCATGGGAGGAAAATGGCTAGGCTATATGATAGATGTTTCCCAAAGCTACTGCATTCTATTCTACATTCTCACCAGTGTATAACAGCTGCAGTTCCTTGTAAACTTGGCCTCAAAAATTCTAAATCAAATGTTAGTGAATCGAATGCAACAATACATAAAAAGGATAATGCATCATGTCCTAGTGGACTCAAAAATTCTAAATCAAATGTTAGTGAATCAAATGCAACAATATATAAAAAGGATAATGCATCATGTCCTAGTGGAGTATATCCCAGAAATGCAAGTTTGGTTTAAAGTTTGAAATCAACTGATATAATTCAGCTACTCTCATTAATTTATTCAACAAATAGTTACTGAACACCTACCATGTGCCTGAAACTAGGGCAGACTTTGGAGATACAGCAGTTAAAAAGTATATATAAAAATGTATACCGTTGCAAAAGTCAAAATATAATGGAGTCAGAAATATATTAACAAGAGAAATTGATAATGTCAAGTGACAAATGCTATGGCAAGAATGGAAAATAGAGGAAGTGGTTGCTCATTTAAAGAAGTCAGGGAAGACTTCAGAGGGAAGATGATATTTGAGCAAGGACTTGAAAGAGATATGGAAGCAGGTTATGTAGATATCTGGGCGAAGTGTGTTCTGGGTAGAAGGAACAGCAAGCGTAAAGTGTCTGGGAAAGAGGTGTAGCCCTGTCCAGTTTTGATGAGGTAGAGTGAGCCAGGGGAAGAATAATAGGAAGAGATGAGAGTAGATCAACCCTGGCAAATGACGTAATTTAGGTCTGCGCGTAGGCAAAATAAGGGCTTTTGACTCTTCCTCTTTTGTAAGCCTTGCAAATACGTTGAACGGAGGACTGGCGCGACCCGACGTGCCTTACAAAGACCTCATTGTCTTGCTGCTTTAGGAAAAGACTGTAGGAGGTTCAGGGTAGAGAATCAGGAAAAATCCCCAAGAGGCGAATGCAAGACGATGACTGGCTGACACCAGAGACTTTGCAGAAGAGGTAAGAAGATATGGTCAGATTTTAGATATATTTTAAAGGTGGAGGCAACGAAATATTTCTTTTAACATTGGATGTAAGTTGTGGCAGAAAGAGAGAAGATTCGAGGATAATGCCAAGGCTTGTTTTATTTTTTTGAACATCTAGAACGGACTTCTTATTTACTGAAATGGGGAAGGTGGACGGATTTTGAGGGAAGATGAAGGGTTCGTTTTTGGGTTTGTTAAGTTTTAGAGGAATCCGAGAGCCTTAGGTGGAGATGTTAAGCAGGCAGTTTGATTTGGGATATACATTTGATCATACTCAGTGTATTGATGATCTTAAAGCCGTGAGACCGAATTAAATCATTTAAGGAGTGAGTGTTCGTAGGGACAAGGGAGAAAAGCAACCAGGAATGTGGCTGAAATACATAGAAAAGGGAGGTGAGCTGGTGGGAACCCCTTGAGACCTCCAACATGTGAAAGGGTGGCCAATAAAGAGGAAGAAAAAAGAGGAGAATCTACTGTCTTTGACCCCCCAATTTTCAAACGTGTGTCAAAAAGATATGGGTGATTATTTTCTATTAAACATGGACCATTGGAAACCAGATGAGTCATTTGCCCCGGCATGACGCTGAGCAGATGGAAATGAGCCCGTCTCACCACCTGAGATTCCCACGGCCCTGCCCCACATGTTACCCCCAGTAGGGGGTTAGTCTCCCCTTGACTGCAAAACGAATTAATAGAACATGGCAGAGGTGGTGGGAAGTCACTCCCGTGATTCCGTTACATTACGCAGGCCTCTCCCGCTCTTGTTGGCCCTTAAGAAGCAGGCTGTCCTGTTATGAGCTACCACGGTGAGGGCCACAGGGGATGGCACCGAGAGTCTCTCTAGGAGCAGAAGGCAGCACCTGCCAACAGCTGGCCAAAAACTGAGGCTCTCAGTCCCAAAGACCAAGGCAAGTCAGGCTGGAGCAACCTGAGAAAGTTTGCAAGTTGATGCATCTCTAGTCAAGTCTCTCGATGAGAACATAGCTCAGTGGATGTTTTGACTACAGTCTGGTCACACCAGATGTAGCAGACACACCTCAGCTGTGCCTGGGCTCTTGGCCCACAGAAACTGTGAAATAATTACTGCGTGTTGCTTTATGGTGCTAAATAAATGAATATATATACTAATAGACCATCCATTTGGGTTTAGGGTAAGACCTGTTCTCCAGATCCCTAGGCTCAGATGCAGTGCTGGTGGCCTGTGAATCATACTGACCCTGCCCCAGAGATGGATCTCTAACCAAATCTATCTGTTTCCAAGTGATTTCTTCTGCCAAGAACACCTAGCTTTTTCCCTCTTAGAAAAACACAGTTTTTTTTCTTAGAAAATTTAAAAAAGAAAAAAAAATTTGAAAAGAAAAAATTGACCTAGACCCAGTACTGCCTCATAGTATTAACCTGTCTGCTTCCATTCCCGGGGATTTCATCTTTGTGCCTCCGCGCATCCAGTGGCTTCAATCCAGACGTATTTGGGCTCACCAGGCCAGATGGTGAGTAGGACTTGCCAAGCTCTGAAGAGTTGAGCCAACTGTCTGGAATCCTTGAATTCTATCCCCTGCCTCCTAACTTCACACCCAAGTGATTTACCACCATCCAGAGAAAAACACCTTAAACAACCTAGAAAATTGAAAAGAATATTGGCTTTGGGATCAAATACAATTCTTCACCCATTGGTTACTGAGGGACCAGGGATAAGTCACTTAATTAACCTGAGCATTAATATCTACATCCATAGAATGGGTCTACTTTCTTCAAGTTTACTATAAGGCCTAAATAAGAAAGGATTATGAGGTTGACTGATACATAATAGTCAACAAAACTGTTGATTTTAGTGACTCTCCTTTCTTTTGAGAATTAAGTAAATTGGAGGGTTTTTTTATTTGAAGATTCACAGTTCTTAATAGAGAAAAACATAGTATATTTGTCCAAGTTTATCTACTCAGATACTGGCTAGTTTCATAATGTCCATTAATTTCTGTGAAAAGATAAGTCATTCTGAGAAAAAGTTAAAAATCACTAGAAGCTTGGGAAATATACAATTTACATATCAAACCAAGACCTGTCATCACATCAGCAGGATTCACTTGACTCTGATTTCACAACAGCGTCAATGAGCTTAACGATGAAGTTCAAGGAGAGAAATACACTTAAAATGTTTGATCAAGTAGCCAAAAAAAAGAAAGTATGCTGAAATGGTTTTGGATAATTGATACAAATTAAAGTAAGTTTTGAGTCAATACTGTAATTACCTGGGTAATGAACAGTGTAAAAAAGAATATCAGAGGTGCACATGAGTTCAAGTGAAGTTTCATAGTGCAACTCAGAGCTACCTCCATTTACCTGTCAGTAAAAATGCAGACAGAACATTGCACCTTATCAGTCTTTTGTGTCTTAACCTTTATGAGCTGTAAGTCCCTTTATGCTCCTTTACCTAATTTCTATCATTCATCCTTGTGATAAAAAAGAAACTTAGTATACCTAAAATGTGCACTTGTGTTATGGTTTAAATTTTTTAAACTAAAAACATTGCACATGGTTTGTATTCTTCTTTATAATAATGGTCAAGTTTATAGAAAAAATATCCATTAAAATTTCCATTTGCATTGTTTTTATTAACATTTTCTCCTGTGATTTTTGAGGCTTCAAAACTTCAATTATCACACCATTGCCATTTTCAATTTTCAATTTTCTTTGAGAATGTTTATGTCTTTTCTGACCAATTTTTAATTTTGGATATATAAAATATATAAAATACATTTTATAAAATATGTTTTATAGAAATGCAAATTAAAACCACAATGAGGTATCACCTCACACCAGTAAGGATTGCCATCATCCAAAAGACAAACAACAACAAATGTTGGCAAGGTTGTGGAGAAAGGAGAACCCTCCTACACTGCTGGTGGGAATGTAAATTAGTTCAACCATTGTGGAAAGCAGTATGGAGGTTCCTCAAAATGCTCAAAATAGACTTACCATTCGACCCAGGAATACCACTCCTAGGAATTTACCCTAAGAACGCAGCACTCAAGTTTGAAAAAGACAGATGCACCCCTATGTTTATTGTAGCACTATTTACAATAGCCAAGAATTGGAAGCAACCTAAGTGTCCATCAGTAGATGAATGGATAAAGAAGATGTGGTACATATACACAATGGAATATTATTCAGCCATAAGAAGAGGGCAAATCCCACCATTTGCAACAACATGGATGGAGCTAGAGGGTATAACAAGTGGAGAAAGAGAAATACCAAATGATTTCACTCATCTGTGGAGTATAAGAACAAAGGAAAAACTGAAGGAACAAAATAGCAGCAGAATCACAGAACCCAAGAATGACTAACAGGTACCAAAGGGAAAGGGACTGGGGAGGATGGGTGAGTAGGGAGGGATAAGGGAGTGGGAAGAAGAAAGGGGGTATTATGATTAGCATGCATAATGGGGGGGTGGGAGAAAGGGGAGGGCTGTATAACACAGAGAAGACAAGTGATTCTACAACATTTTGCCATGCTGATGGACAGTGACTGCAAAGGGGTTTGTTGGGGGGGACCTGGTATAGGGGAGAGCCTAGTAAACATAATATTCTTCATGTAATGGTAGATTAATGATAACAAAAAAAAAAGGAAAGAAAAGGGGGATTACTCCCTGATAGGATAAAACTAACTGTAAATCAATGATTAAAGCATGCTTTAAATATCCTTAATTTTGATCATTTAAAGGGTGTCAGATGATCAGCTATGGAAGTACATTTGTCTGATAATATTCCTTTCTCTTAAAAAAAAAAAGCAGTTCCTGTGTGGTGATCTCCAAAAGTTCTTCACAATGGTATAAAGGGCATATCAAAGTGTGGGCAAAGGGTTTGTTTCTGTTTATAGAGAGGATCAAAGCCTAATTTGGCTACCCAGAAAATGAATTAAGATACGATATGAAGAAGAACTTCCAACATCAACATTCTCTGGAAGAGTCATTCCAGAAGATGAACATCAAAAAACTTCAACAAAGATCCTGGCGCAGCTGCAGTTGTAGCTGCATTCATCCCACCAGTTCCTGCACTTGCCATTGGAATGAAGAAGGAGATATCTAAGCTGGCCTGTGCATACAGTAAAACAACAAATTTGACCAGATCTATACTGTCAGAACTCAACCAAGAATTAGAAGTGCAAGTTGCAGCGCTCCAAAATCTTGCGACTACAGACTATCTACTGTTAAAAGAACATATGGGATGTGAACAATTCCCAGGAATGTGTTGTTTTAATTTGGCTGATTTTTCTCAAACTATTCAAATTCAGTTAGACAATATCCATCATATCATTGATAAGTTTTCACAAATGCCTAGGGTGCCTAACTGGTTTTCTTGGTTTCACTGGAGATGGCTGGTAATTGTAGGTCTGCTTTGGTTATATAACTGTATTCTTATTATGTTAATGTGTGTACGCAATTTAATTAGTAGTTTAAAACCTATACATGCTTATGTTACTCTACAAGAGGATATGTCAAAGAAATACTCAATCTTCCCATGTTTTCTTCCGTCTGCTACTTCTATAGCTTTTCTTATTCCTTCCTAATTACAACCCTTAAGTAGAATTCGTGCCTCATAACAAAATTAACCAAGTATCATAATTCTTCCAAGTGGTAGAGATACCTCAAGACAAATGCTGGGCATAAAAGCCACAGGGCATAAATCTGCAAAGAAGTAAAAAGCTAACCTTTTCAAACAATATGTCTTCTCTCTCACTTACCAACTTTACATTTCCCTGTATGGCCCTGGAAGATGACTGGTTAGCCAGAGACAGGTAAGATTCCTCAAGGGAGGAACAACCTAAGACAGGCACAGTTGCAGGGGGGCCATCAGGTGAGAATTTGGGGATCAACAGAGGTGAGGCTTATAACCCCAAACCCCCCTTTTTGAGAGAAATCTTCTGCATCCGTGGATGTTTTGCTGCCCTTGTCTAGCTTGGATTAATACTTAGTCTATAGGCACAGACCTGATCATCTACATTTGCCCTCTTACAGCACTAAACTATGTTTTCTACCTTTATCTTGCATCTACCAACCACTTCAGCATTTTATTAAAAATAATAATAATAACAATAATAAGGGAGAAATGCCGGATTCACATATAAATCAAGTATAAAAATCAAAGGAATATTCATATTTGACCTGATTGTTTATAGTTCATAATGCATGATCAAAACCGAAAAGTTCCTGTGATGCCTGCCCTTGTACTGTTCACCATGTAACTTATTCACTATGTAAGAATTTGTTCGTTATGCTTCAGAAGATTGGAGACTGTTGAGAATTAGGCTTGGGGTGGATTAATGACTGTGCATTGAGTCCCCTATACAGAATTTTATTGTTGTTAACAACCATTTGATCAATAAATATGAGAGATGCCCTCTCAAAAAAAATGTTTTATATAAGCTACATCTCAAAAACTTTTTTCTGTGATATGTGATACAAATATTCTCACTGGGTTTTACCTGTCTCAAAGTCCATGAGAAGGAAAACTACTTAAGGGAGGGTTTTTTTTTCTGTTTGTTTGCCTAATCCACATTGTATTTCCAGCACATGGAAAAATTCCTGTAATTGTTTCATGAGATTTAAAGGTTCTTTTGATGAAGGGACCCAACACACTCACACTTAGATAGACGACAAGCAGAACTTTTTTTTTTTGCTTTTTTTGCCACTTATTTTAATTTCCAGCAAATAAAAATTATACAAACTTTTAGTTTATAACAAACTGTGTTACATGTAGTAATTATAAAATAGTCAAAACATGATAGAGGTAGTACTTTTTATATGGAATGGGAAATTTTCTAAGTGGTCCAGCCTTGTATTTTTCACTTTCAACAAACTTTTTTCATTTTAATCCACCCATTTGGTGGGATTGATGTTTCAGGTCACAAATTTGCCTCCGCAGGCATATCTTCTGGCTAATTATTAATTTTCTTTATTATTTATTAACTTTAAAACTGCTGTACTAAAAATGCTGCTGGATAAAATTGCCTGGTTGAAAATTTTTTAACTCAATTCCTGTTTTTGTTAGAATAATGACAAGTGAGTTTCTAAACCATCTGATGCTATCAACCATACATAAAAACCAAACAAATTGTTTTATGAGTATCAGTGCATTGCTGTGTTAATTTTTGACTGGCATTGTTAATTTTCATTTTGATCACATTTGCAGTGCTTCTTTTCTGGTACTTTTCATACACTTTTTGTTTCATTATTATTAAGGTATCATTGATATACAATCACATGAGCAACATTATGGTTACTAGATTCCCCCCATTATCAAGTCCCTAACACCCCATTGCAGTCACTGTCCATCAGTGTAGTAGTAAGATGCTATAGAGTCACTACCTGTCTTCTCTGTGCTCTACTGCCTTCCCTGTGCCCCCCACATTATGTGAAGGAGAACTCTGTTACTTGGAGCACCAAAGGGAAGAAGGCTGCCAGAGGGGGCCGTGCCATCTAGGTAACAGCAGGCGGGGACTGTAGGGGCAGCTTATTTATGGCAAGCAGGGTGAGGTTGGCTGGGTTTTGTTTCCTATGGACTGGCTAACTTGAATAATTTGAGGGCTCTGGGGCATAGGGACTGTCCCTAGTTGTTGCCCAGGGACATAAGGGCTGGTGCATGGTGGCCCAGGAGTATGGGAGCCTCATAAGAGAAGTGGGTTGTACTGTGTCCTTAATTAGCTGCTCAAGAAAGAGAATGTACCAGTATGTAGGCAAGTCCTTCAAACTGGATCAAGATTGCATTTTTAAAGTTTTAATATAATTTTAATTACATTACAGTAGTTTTGATAAATATTTGTTGAATAAATTGTTTAATGTTGAATATTATTTATGGTCCATTTTTGAAATTGGAAATTTTTTCGTGTCATATATTTTAAGTACATAAATACAGCTTTATAAATATGATTAGAAAGAATGTCAGCATGATATTATGCAATATGCTCTTAGGTTTTTATTTTTCATATGGATATTCTCATATGTCTATTTTCTCAGATAGGATAATAACTTTAGGGTAATCTTCTTGAGTGCCAAACATTCTTTTGGAAGGTTATTTTGAATTGAAATCAATTTGTATGTTGAGTAGAGAGAATTAGTAGTCAATGATATCAAGACTTCTTAACTTCAAAAATGGGATGTGTATAAGCAGCTATTGCTGTGTAACAAATTAACCCAAGATTAGTGACTTAGAAAATAATAGCAATGCATTATTTCTCATGACTCTCTGGGTTAGCTGAGCACAACTGGGTGATTATTTTACTCCGTGTATCTCCTGGGGTTTCTCACAGCCTGCGTTCAGCAGGAAGCTTGACATCACTCCCATGTCTGACATTGAATGGTGCCTATCAGCTAGACCCTGGTCCTTCTCCAGGGCTCCTTATTTCCCAGCACCTCCTCCATACATGTCCTCACCAACAAGATAGCATATGCTTTGTTTTATAGCAGCTGGTTTATAAGCAGACAAGCTCGAATACACAAAACATTGTAGTTGTGTGAATCTCACCAATAACTCATTGGCCAAGTCATGTCACATGACCAAACTCAAAGTTATGGTGATGGACGAAGAGATGATGTCCGCATAGAAGTAGCAAAGGCATCCTGCAAACGGGCATGGACTCTCATATAGGAAGAACTTATGGGCATTAAATAGTCTAACACAGTGGTCTCTTTGGCCTGAAAGTATTCACATCTCACTCACATGCAAGATAGACTAATCCCAGACTTCCACTAGCCTCATCTCTATTACAGACTCATCCTCAGGCTCAGTCGTAAAGTCCAGGATATCAAGTAAATGAAGTCCAGACAGAAATGCATTTCCATCGGTGCAGATCCTCTTGACCCAAGGATCTGTTAACTGAAAAGATATCTTGTCTCACAAACCCAAAATACGATGATGATGTGACAAGACTGAACAACCATACACATTCCCATTCAAAATGGGCAATAATGTGATAATTAGTAATTATCAGAGATTATCCAAAACTAATCCATAACAGTTTTGAAATCCACTAGAAACTTGCCATGATTTTCTCACATTCCAGGGTCAGGAAATATTTTTTGGTAGGCCCTAATTCTGCTCCCTAGGAGGGCTTCTTGAACCCATTTTTTTTTAACCAAAGTTTTTGGTTCCTCGCTACCAATCAAAATTTGGAGGCTCCTCTTCATTTTGAAATGTCTTTTACCACTTTTAGTTCAAACCAGGGGTGCTTTACCAATATAATTTTCTTCAAAACTTTGGAATTTGTTTTTAGGAATCTTACTGGGATCCCCTTAATACATCTAACCACAGACATTTCATGAGCTGAGGCTTTCTGCTTTGGATATATCAGCCTTCTATGGGATAAATGCCTTGAATTTTTCTAGCCATTTTCTCTAATTGAGAGGGTTGACTTGTACCACATTAAATCTTTCTGAGGTCTTAGCACAGGGTCTTAATGCCAAACTCTGGATTTGATATTTATCCTGAGTCTATTTGTTACTTTGAGGATGTTTTGCCAGCCAGAGGGGCTTCCCAGGACCCTCTATATTTTCTCTAAACTGCTTGAAAGCTAAATGATTCCTACTTTACTTAATCTCACTTTTCACATTTGTCACATATACCTAAAAGAGGCCAACTGGCACTCTTTCAACAGTTTGCTAGAAATCTCATTAGCAGAATCCACAAGTCTATTAGATGTATTTTTTAGCTTTCATATTATTGCCAAATGTTCTATCACAACCAGACAGGTTACCCTTTCCCCAATCTCCAATAGCAACTTCGAGCTTCCATTCTGAGTTTTCCTATTTTGATTAAAAATAGATTTCTTAAAAGGAACACAAAAAACACCAACCCTAAAGGAAAAATTCAGCATGTATATTCTCGAAAAGGCACAGCATTTAAAAGTCAAGCAATGCATAGAACTGGCCAAGTTTTCCTAGCTTGATGATGTGAAGCACCTCCTACAAACTAGTAAGTGAAAAGACAGGCCAGTAAAACATGGAAGAGAGAAATAGGCAGTTCAAAAACAAAGGAAATCCAAATGCCCCCAAAAAGAGAAAATGTGCTAATTAAGAATCAGGAAATGGTCTTTAAAACAATGTCATGTCATTATATACTCTCTACAAAGACTACTATTACATTGACAAAGGGCACAAAGTTGCAGCTAAACAAGATGAATAACTCTTAAAGATCTACTGTACACCACAGTGCCTGTAGTTAAAAAATACTATATTGTAATATTTTAAGACATTCTAGGAGAATAGATCTATGTTAAGTATTCTTAAAAAGGGAGAAAGGACACTTTTGGAGATGATGGATATTATTTATGGCATTGATTGTGGTGATGGCTTCATAGATGCATATTTATCTGCAAAGTTGTCAAGTTGTGAACATTAAATATATACAACTTTTTGTAAGTTAATTATATTTCAAAGATGTGGATTAAAAAAACTGACTGATAGAGCTGCTGTAAAAAAAAATGCCAACACACCTCTAGTGTCCAATATGTATAAATTTCCTTCTTGTCCTAGTTCTTGATTTCTTTTATTTATTTTACAAAACAACATTAAAATAAGAAGAATGCACAAAATTAAAGATGTAAGAAGTCTACAATTCTGTTTGATAATCAAGTATTAACTTTACACTAAATAAATAGACTACATTTTACAAAACAACATTACAATAACAACAGGAATGCAAAAAATAGAGCAAAACAACGTATCATCCATAGCAGGAGAGAACATAAATTGGTATGCTCTTCTAGAAAAGTTTTGCACAAGCCACAAAAGTTGAAGATACGCTTATCCTAGTGCCTAGAAACATAGTAGTATAACCCCAACAGAATGCTCATTAATATTTTTAATATCCTTAAACTGGAAATAATCCAAATATCCCAGTAAACTGAGATATAACTACACACTTGTATTCTATACATTCATGAAATGATCACAGAAGTTACTGCAGGTAACACTGATGAAATACACATAATTCCAAGCAAAGGAAGCTCGATTTTATTCTAATTATATAAAGGAAAGAGGACTCAACTAGACTTTGGGTTTTTAGGGATGTATACTTAATCAGTAAAGTCGTGCACCAGGAGAGCTCACATCTCAGCCCAAGTCTGTATTCATAGCTTGGAATGAGTGATGGTGGGAATATTTACATTATGGATATCAGCAAACACTACAAACCTGAGGGTTTTCTTTTTTGTTGTTTTTCTGGAAAGAGGTCTATGAAACATTTGTTGGCACCCACTGTACAAAAATCCTAAGTCACTCTTAAGAGACAGAAGGGGATAGTTATTAGTTAGACGATTGTCATATTTGGGTCTTGTCAGATGCTGGAATTCATTGGGCTTATTAGCCAAAGCCTTAATTATACAGATTTTCCCATTTATTATAAATAATAATACTTTTTGTATAGACCAAAAGTAAATGCAATAAAGCAGGAAAAGTAAAAACAGAAAATTTGGAAGATAAAAGACAAAGACATAAATTCATCGCTTTTGCAGATGAAATGTTTGATTAACATAAACAAGAAACAACAGAAAGACGCTTTCAATTAATAAGTTCGGTAAGGTTTCTAGATACAAGATTAATGTAAGATACCTGTAAATTTTCTTCACATTAATGAGAAACAATCAGGCAAAGCAAATAACTGCCATCACCAAACAAACAAAGAAATCTGGCAGCCACTGTACTATTTTATAGCAATGAGAAGAAAACTATAAACTTTACAAGAGGCAAAATTAACAGAAAGAAAATTCATATCTTAGGTGGGAAGGTCACTATTTTATCAATGTCAATTATCTCACCAAACTATACATTCCAAGTCATCTCAATAAACATCAAAATAGATTATTTTTCAACATTTAAAGCTGATTACAAAAGTCAAAGTCCAAAGAACAGTGAATTTAGTTGAAAAGTATCAAGAACGAAGGAATATCCATCCTATGAGACATCTTCACATTTTATAATACACTGTGAAAGTAAGCAGTGTAATATTGGCAAAAGAATAGATAATAGATCGACCAAATACATAAGCGAGTTCAGAAAAAGAAGTCTACCAATCTCAGCTTTTCTGATTTCTTGATGCAAATTCAACAAGCTCACAACCTCATCTGTTGGAGAGAAGACAGAGCTGGGGCACAGGCGGCTTGGAATAATACCTGTCTCCATCTTCCCAACTTCCCGGAGGGTCCGCTTCCAAGCCTCCACTACCTGACTTGACTTAACATCTAATCACTGAAGATTCTGGAAATGTAACAAAACAAAAACCCCTTACACATAATTAAAATAATATAAAATGAAGCACTGGATCTTTTTGCCATCCAGTTGGTAAAAAACAAATGATTGAAAATGGTCAGCTTTGGCAACACACGGGGAACCTGGCTATTCTGATACAAATGAATCATTGTAAACAGTAAAGCCTCTTTGGAAGGCAATGCAGCAGTAACTAACCAAATTTGTATGGAAATCCTTTCCACAACAATACTGCTGCTGAACGTCTCCCCTGAGTCACAGGGCACAGGTGTGCAAAGAAGGTTCTCCATCATCAGCATCATAGATATAAAAAACAATGCTTGTGAGCACTAACTGTAGCATGTTGTTATACATGTTATACTTTGAGGTAGGCACTGTCATTTCTTCATTACATAGACAAGGAAACTGAGGCATAGAGAGATTCAGGGAGCTGTCTCAGGGTTACAGGATTATTAGTACATTGCCATTTAAAACAGTGTTTTAAAAGAATGGAAACATTCCAAATGTCCATTTACAGAGAAGTGGTTAAACAAATTGTAGTATGTGTCTCCTCCAGAATTCCACAGAGCCTTTACAACTGATGCGACTGACCTATAAGCACTATTTTGAACACATTTCCAAGACAAAATAGGTTGCAGAAAAATGGTTATTGTATGACCCCATTTATGATAGGTGTGTGTGTATATTGCTGTGCCCATCTCTCTCCTCCATGTATATGCATAAAATGAGAGTAACAAGGAAAAAGGTGAGCAAAGGGACTGTATTTTATTTTGTTCATTCCATCTCTTTGCTGCTCACAAAGTCAGAGAGTTTACTTCTATGTTTTCCTGGCCTGTCTTTTTACTTACTGGTTTGTTGGAGGTGTTTCACATGAGAGAGACAGAGAAAGACTTGGCTAGTGGTTGCTTCTGTGGGAGGACAAAGCTTTAGAAGCGTGGAGTTTGAATGTCAGATCACCTGTTTGCCTAAATTCATATACAATAGTATTTGAAATGTTAGTGACAAAATTGCATTTACATGTCACTTATTTCTTTAAAAATTAAGATAGTAAAGCAAGACAATTCTAAGTTAAATTTTGGTATCTTTCCATATATCTTGTCTAAACTTAAGTTTATATTTGCAAAGATTCTGAATACATTGCACTTTGATAATGCCATCTGTTTGTTCTCTTAAAGCATGGGATTTACACCCCTTCAGTGTTTATGTCTTCAGTCTTAGATGTAAACTCAAAGAGATGAAGTAAACCAGATAAAATATAGTCCCTTCGCTCACCTTTTTCCTTATACCTGTGAGGTAGGAAAAAAGGGGTGGGGCACATAGACATGGAAATCACGCGATCTGGGTGTTCCAGTAGCAAAGTTCCTTTCTGTTTTTACACCATCTCTGAGGAGTTAGCTCTCATTTACTCTTCAGAAATAATGGTTTACAAATAACGTATTTTTACCACTCACCTGCAGGCCCTCTGTCCCTTCCTACACATTATTTCAACTCACAAATAACAAATTTAGAAGCAACTTTTCATAAGGCACATGAACTGCTTACCATCCTCCTGGCTGTCTCCCAGTAGGGAAGGGTGTATCTTTTTTTTTTTTTTTGGACACGGAAATTATTCTTTTATTAATGCCAGAAGCAAAAATCTAAACAATAGCATTTGTCAGGTGAATTTGGAACACCAACATAACCTGTTCCTTTTTTGACAAAGGAAGATTTTCCATGCTGAATAAAACATAACTCTTAAAAATTATGCCTGGATTAAGAAAAGGTGAATTGCCTGAACTCTTGAATTTAATCAAAAGCGCCCCATGGTGGTGAGCATAAAACCGTTTCGCCGGATTCCTTCTTAATGTTTTAGGGTGTAGAAACGCAGTTAGTACCACGCTGTTCCTAGTGACTACATTTGAAGTCTCAGCAAAAGTTCTCACCACAGAATTCATATTTACGATGGCAGTTACTGAAAATATTCAGTACAGATAATTTTTTGACATGTAGACACTGGGTATGTACATTGGCTTTTTTCGAAGCCCTGCCATAACGTCAACTTGCCTATGCTTTCATGCCTGAATATTGTGATCAGTATCAAGTATAAAAGTGTCTCTGTAATCGAAGTGAAAAGTGTCAAAGAGCACAGTTTTCAGAAAGAGAGAGTGCTGCGTTCACATCACACACTTCTCTTCCTTAATGCCAGGTACCTCAGGAAACGATTTCACCTCACTGGGCGTGTGACTCCCTCAGGGGCAATATAGGGACGGTAAAACCGACCTTCCTTGGCAAAAGGATTATGGAGATTAAAGTCAACAATACATTCAAAACGTCTCGGCAAAGCACGGCGCATTTAAATTTGGGCGTAACTGTCATCTGGGATGGGTTTAAGAGCAGTGCTTGTATCCATGGCAACCATTGTGTGAAGTGGTCGTATGCCATTATTCGGAGTCTGGGGTCACAGCACACAGCGCAGTCAGGAATGCTGCCTCTCGCTGCTGAAGTGCCCAGAGAGGTTCAGGCTGCGTAGTACTTTATGAATCTTTGAAGGCAAAGGAGATAGGTACACATTTTTCTTAACGTTCACACCAAAGGCATTCTCTCCCATAAAAGAAGTATGAAGTAATTTAAAAATTGTTTTCGAAGGTTTATTTTGCAAGGATGGATTTCCCATGGCGGGACCTACTACTTGCGACTAGAAATAAGGTCACGTAGCAGTTTATTCGTTTGGAGTTTCTCATAGAGTGATACCCGATCTCGATGATTACTTTTGCACTCAGCAGGCTTAGTCCTATAATGCACTAGATTTATGCTGGTGTATGTGTTTCCATAAACCAATTTCTCAATCTCTCTTACTATAGAATTTCTAGAGATGTATTGTTTACTCCTACAGAATTTAACTAGTAAGTGCGGAAAGGAGGATTATAATGTGACCAGAGACTTGATCTGTCACCAAGTCTCTCTTCTTAGTCGTCATTTTTCGCTTCATCTGTTTCTTTTAAATTTTTTTTTTTTTTGTTTTGTTTTTTTTTTTTTTTGTTTTTTTTTTTTTTTGAGAGGGCATCTCTCATATTTATTGATCAAATGGTTGTTAACAACAATAAAATTCAGTATAGGGGGGTCAATGCTCAATGTACAATCATTAATCCATCTCAAGCCTAATTCTCGTCAGTCTCCAATCTTCTGAAGCATAACGAACAAGTTCTTACATGGTGAACGAATTCTTACAGAGTGAATAAATTCTTACATGGTGAACAGTACAAGGGCATTCATCACAGAAACTTTCGGTTTTGATCATGCAATATGACCTATAAACCATCAGGTCAAATATGAATATTCATTTGATTTTTGTACTTGATTTATATGTTGATCCCACATTTCTCCTATTATTATTATTATTTTTATTTTTAATAAAATGCTGAAGTGGTAGGTAGATGCAAGATAAAGGTAGAAAACATAGTTTAGTGCTGTAAGAAGGCAAATGTAGATGATCAGATGATCAGGTGTGTGCCTATGGACTAAGTATTAATCCAGGCTAGACAAGGGCAGCAAGACATCCACGGATGCAGAAGATTTCTCTCAAAGCAGGGGGGGTGAGGTTCTGAGCCTCACCTCTGTTGATCCCCAAATTCTCACCTGATGGCCCCCCTGCGACTGTGCCTGTCTTAGGTTGTTCCTCCCTTGAGGAATCTTACCCGTCTCTGGCTAACCAGTCATCTTCCGGGGCCATACAGGGAAATGTAAAGTTGGTAAGTGAGAGAGAAGCCATATTGTTTGCAAAGGTTAGCTTTTTACTTCTTTGCAGATTTATGCCCTGTGGCTTCTATGCCCAGCACTTGTCTCGAGGTATCTTTACCACCTGGAGGAATTATGATACTCGGTAAATTCGATATGAGGCACGAATTCTATTTAAGGTTTGTAATTAGGAAGGAAGAAGAAAAGCTATAGATGTAGCATATGAAGGAAACTTGGGAGGATTGATTATTTCTTTGACATATCTTCTTGTATAGTACCTTAAGTATGTACAGGTTTTAAACTACTAACTAATTTGCACACACATATTAACATAATAGGAATACGGTGACATAAACAAAGCAAATCTATAATTACCAGCCATCTCCAGTGAAGCCAAGAAAACCATTTAGGCACCCTAGGCATTTGTGAAAATTTATCTATGATATGATGGATATTTTCGAACTGTACTTGAACCATCAGACAAATTAAAGCAGCCCATTTCTGGGATCTGTTCACATCCCATATGTTCTTTTAACCATAGATAGTCTATAGTCATGAAATTTTGGGGTGCTACAACTTGCACCCCTCCCAACTCCTGGTTGAGTTCCAACAGTACAGATCCAGTCAAATTCGTTGTCTCACTGTATGCACATGCCAGCCTAGACATCTCCCTCCTCCTTCTTATGGCAAGTCCAGGAGACGGTGGGCTGGATGCAGCCACAACCGCAGCATCGTCCGGATCCCTGTGGAGGCTTTTTGATGATCATCCCCCGGCACGAGTCCTCCAGAGAGTGCTGATGCCGGAAGCTCCTCCTCATATCGTATCTTAGTTCATTTTCTGGGTATCCAAGCTAGGCCTTGATCTTCTGCCTAGAAACAAACAGACCCTTTGCCCACACTTTGACATGCCCTCTATACCACTGTGCAGAACTCATTGGAGGTCAGCACACAGTAACTGCTTTTTTTTTTTTTTTTTTTTTTAATTAAGAGAAAGGAATATTATCAGAAAAGAGTACCTCCATAGCTGATCATCTGACACCCTTTAAGTGATCAACATTAAGGATATTTAAAGCATGCGTTGATCTTTGATTTACCAATAGTTTTATCCTGTTAAGGAGTAATCCCCCTTTTCTTTCTTTCTTTCTTTTTTTTTTTTAAATTTTTAATCTACACTTACCTGAAGAATACTATGTTTACTATGCTCTCCCCTATATCAGGTCCCCCCTAACAACCACATTACGGTTACTGTCCATCAGCTTAGCAAAATGTGGTAGAGTCACTACTTGTCCTCTCTGTGTTGTGCAGCCCACCCTCCCCTTTCTCCCTCCCCCCCATGCATGCTAATCTTAATACCCCCCTTCTTCTTCCCCCCCCTTATCCCTCCCTGCCCATCCATCCTCCCCAGTTCCTTTCCCTTTGGTACCTGTTAGTCCATTTTTGGGTTCTGTAATTCTGCTGCTGTTTTCTTCCTTCAGTTTTTCCTTTGTTCCTATACTCCTCAGATGAGTGAAATCATTTGGTATTTCTCTTTCTCCGCTTGGCTTATTTCACTGAGCATAATACTCTCCAGCTCCATCCATGTTGCTGCAAATGGTTGGATTTTTCCACTTCTTATGGCTGAGTAGTATTCCATTGTGTATATGTACCACATCTTCTTTATCCATTCATCTACAGATGGACATTTAGGTTGCTTCCAATTCTTGGCTATTGTAAATAGTGCTGCGATAAACATAGGAGTGCATCTGTCTTTCTCAAACTTGATTGCTGCGTTCTTAGGGTAAATTCCTAGGAGTGGAATTCCTGGGTCAAATGGTAGGTCTGTTTTGAGCATTTTGATGCACCTCCATACTGCTTTCCACAATGGTTGAACTAATTTACATTCCCACCAGCAGTGTAGGAGGGTTCCCCTTTCTCCACAGCCTCGCCAACATTTGTTGTTGTTTGTCTTTTGGATGGCAGCTATCCTTACTGGTGTGAGGTGATACCTCATTGTAGTTTTAATTTGCATTTCTCTGATAATTAGCGATGTGGAGCTAATGTTTCATGTGTCTCTTGGCCATCTGTATTTCTTTTTTGGAGAACTGTCTGTTCAGTTCCTCTGCCCATTTTTTAATTGGGTTGTTTGTTTTTTGTTTGTTGAGGCGTGTGAGCTCTTTATATATTCTGGACGTCAAGCCTTTATCAGATCTGTCATTTTCAAATATATTCTCCCATACTGTAGGGTTCCTTTTTGTTCTATTGATGGTGTCTTTCGCTGTACAGAAGCTTTTCAGCTTAATGTAGTCCCACTTGCTCATTTTTGCTGTTGTTTTCCTTGCCCGGGGAGATATGTTCAAGAAGAGATCACTCATGTTTATGTCTAAGAGGTTTTTGCCTATGTTTTTTTCCAAGAGTTTAATGGTTTCGTGACTTACATTCAGGTCTTTGATCCATTTTGAGTTTACCTTTGTATATGGGGTTAGACAATGGTCCAGTTTCATTCTCCTACATGTAGCTGTCCAGTTTTGCCAGCACCATCTGTTGAAGAGACTGTCATTTTGCCATTGTATGTCCATGGCTCCTTTATCAAATATTAATTGACCATATATGTTTGGGTTAATTTCTGGGGTCTCTAATCTGTTCCACTGGTCTGTGGCTCTGTTCTTGTGCCAGTACCAAATTGTCTTGATTACTATGGCTTTGTAGTAGAGCTTGAAGTTGGGGAGTGAGATCCCCCCTACTTTATTCTTCTTTTTCAGGATTGCTTTGGCTATTCGGGGTCTTTGGTGTTTCCATATGAATTTTTGAATTATTTGTTCCAATTCATTGAAGAATGTTGCTGGTAATTTGAGAGGGATTGCATCAAATTTGTATATTGCTTTCGGCAGGATGGCCATTTTGACGATATTAATTCTTCCTAGCCATGAGCATGGGATGAGTTTCCATTTATTAGTGTCCCCTTTAATTTCTCTTAAGAGTGACTTGTAGTTTTCAGAGTATAAGTCTTTCACTTCCTTGGTTAGGTTTATTCCTAGGTATTTTATTCTTTTTGATGCAATGGTGAATGGAATTGTTTTCCTGATTTCTCTTTCTATTGATTCGTTGTTAGTGTATAGGAAAGCTACAGATTTCTGTGTGTTGATTTTGTATCCTGCAACTTTGCTGTATTCCGATATCAGTTCTAGTAGTTTTGGAGTGGAGTCTTTAGGGTTTTTTATGTACAGTATCATATCATCTGCAAATAGTGACAGTTTAACTTCTTCTTTACCAATCTGGATTCCTTGTATTTCTTTGTTTTGTCTGATTGCCGTGGCTAGGACCTCCAGTACTATGTTAAATAACAGTGGGGAGAGTGGGCATCCCTGTCTGGTTCCCGATCTCAGTGGAAATGCTTTCAGCTTCTCGCTGTTCAGTATAATGCTGGCTGTGGGTTTATCATATATGGCCTTTATTATGTTGAGGTACTTGCCCTCTATTCCCATTTTGCTGAGAGTTTTTATCATGAATGGATGTTGAATTTTGTCAAATGCTTTTTCAGCATCTATGGAGATGATCATGTGGTTTTTGTCTTTCTTTTTGTTGATGTGGTGGATGATGTTGATGGATTTTCGAATGTTGTACCATCCTTGCATCCCTGGGATGAACCCCACTTGGTCATGGTGTATGATCCTTTTGATATACTGTTGAATTCTGTTTGCTAATATTTTATTGAGTATTTTTGCATCTACATTCATCAGGGATATTGGTCTGTAATTTTCTTTTTTGGTGGGGTCTTTTCCTGGTTTTGGTATTAGGGTGATGTTGGCTTCATAGAATGAGTTTGGGAGTATTCCCTCTTCTTCTATTTTGTGGAACACTTTAAGGAGAATGGGTATTATGTCTTCTCTGTGTGTCTGATAAAATTCCGAGGTAAATCCGTCCGGCCCCGGGGTTTTGTTCTTGGGTAGTTTTTTGATTACTGTTTCAATTTCTTTGCTTGTAATTGGTTTGTTTAACTTTTGTGTTTCTTCCTTGGTCAGTCTTGGAAGGTTGTATTTTTCTAGGAAGTTGTCCATTTCTTCTAGGTTTTCCAGCTTGTTGGCATATAGGTTTTCATAGTAGTCTTTAATAATTCTTTGTATTTCTGTGGAGTCTGTCGTGATTTTTCCATTCTCATTTCTGATTATGTTGATTTGTGTTGACTCTCTTTTTTTCTTAATAAGTTGGGCTAGAGGCTTATCTATTTTGTTTATTTTCTCAAAGAACCAGCTCTTGGTTTCGTTGATTTTTGCTATTGTTTTATTCTTCTCAATTTTGTTTATTTCTTCTCTGATCTTTATTATGTCCCTCCTTCTGCTGACTTTAGGCCTCATTTGTTCTTCTTTTTCCAGTTTTAATAATTGTGATGTTAGACTATTCATTTGGGATTGTTCTTCCTTCTTCAAGTGTGCCTGGATTGCTATATACTTTCCTCTTAAGACTGCTTTCGCTGCATCCCACAGAAGTTGGGGCTTAGTGTTGTTGTTGTCATTTGTTTCTATATATTCCTTGATCTCTATTTTGATTTGTTCATTGATCCATTGATTATTTAGTAGCATGTTGTTAAGCCTCCATGTGTTTGTGAGCCTTTTTGTTTTCTTTGTAGAATTTATTTCTACTTTCATACCTTTGTGGTCTGAAAAATTGGTTGGTAGAATTTCAATATTGTGGAATTTACTGAGGCTCTTTTTGTGAGCTAGTATGTGGTCTATTCTGGAGAATGTTCCATGTGCACTTGAGAAGAATGTATATCCTGTTGCTTTTGGATGTAAAGTTCTATAGATGTCTATTAGGTCCATCTGTTCTAGTGTGTTGTTCAGTGCCTGTGTGTCTTTACTTATTTTCTGCCCGGTGGATCTATCCTTTGGGGTGAGTGGTGTGTTGAAGTCTCCTACAATGAATGCATTGCAGTCTATTTCCCTCTTTAGTTCTGTTAGTATTTGCTTCACATATGCTGGTGCTCCTGTATTGGGTGCATATATATTTAGAATGGTTATATCCTCTTGTTGGACTAAGCCCTTTATCATTATGTAGTGGCCTTCTTTATCTCTTGTAACTTTCTTTGTTTTGAAGTCTATTTTGTCTGATATTAGTACTGCAACCCCTGCTTTCTTCTCACTGTTGTTTGCCTGAAATATGTTTTTCCATCCCTTGACTTTTAGTCTATGCTTATCTTTGGGTTTAAGGTGAGTTTCTTGTAAGCAGCATATAGATGGGTCTTGCTTTTTTATCCATTCTATTACTCTATGTCTTTTGATTGGTGCATTAAGTCCATTTACATTTAGGGTGACTATTGAAAGATATGTACTTATTGCCATTGCAGGCTTTAGATTCGTGGTTACCAAAGGTTCAAGGTTAGCTTCTTTAGTATCTTACTGCCTAACTTAGCTCGCTTATTGAGCTGTTATATACACTGTCTGGAGAGTCTTTTCTTCTCTCCCTTCTTATTCCTCCTCCTCCATTCTTCATATGTTGTGTGTTTTGTTCTGTGCTCTTTTTAGGGGTGTTCCCATCTAGAGCAGTCCCTGTAGGATGCCCTGTAGAGGTGGTTTGTGGGAAGCAAATTCCCTCAGCTTTTGCTTGTCTGGGAATTGTTTGATCCCACCATCATATTTAAATGATAGTCGTGCAGGATACAGTATCCTTGGTTCAAGGCCCTTCTGTTTCATTGCATTAAGTATATCATGCCATTCTCTTCTGGCCTGTAGGGTTTCTGTTGAGAAGTCTGATGTTAGCCTGATTGGTTTTCCTTTATAGGTGACCTTTTTCTCTCTAGCTGCCTTTAAAACTCTTTCCTTGTCCTTGATCTTTGCCATTTTAATTATTATGTGTCTTGGTGTTGTCCTCCTTGGATCCTTTCTGTTGGGGGTTCTGTATAATTCCATGGTCTGTTCGATTATTTCCTCCCCCAGTTTGGGGAAGTTTTCAGCAATTATTTCTTCAAAGACACTTTCTATCCCTTTTCCTCTTTCTTCCTCTTCTGGTATCCCTATAATACGAATGTTTTTCCTTTTGTATTGGTCACATATTTCTCTTAGTGTTGTTTCATTCCTGGAGATCCTTTTATCTCTCTCTATGTCAGCTTCTATACGTTCCTGTTCTCTGGCTTCTATTCCTTCAATGGCCTCTTGCATCTTATCCATTCTGCTTATAAATCCTTCCAGGGATTGTTTCACTTCTGTGATCTCTTTCCTGACATCTGTGATCTCCTTCCGGACTTCATCCCACTGCTCTTGCATTTTTCTCTGCATCTCATCCCACTGCTCTTGCATTTTTCTCTGCATCTCATCCCATTGCTCTTGCATTTTTCTCTGCATCTCTGTCAGCATGTTCATGATTTTTATTTTGAATTCTTTTTCAGGAAGACTAGTTAGGTCTGTCTCCTTCTCAGGTGTTGTCTCTGTGATCTTTGTCTGCCTGTAGTTTTGCCTTTTCATGGTGATAGAGATAGTTTGCAGAGCTGGTACAAGTGACCGCTGGAAGAGCTTCCCTTCTTGTTGGTTTGTAGCCTTTTCCTGGGAGAATAGCGACCTCTAGTGGCTTGTGCTGGGCAGCTGCGCGCAGACAGGGCTTCTGCTTCCTGCCCAGTTGCTTTGGGGTTTATCTCCGCTGTTGCTGTGGGCTTGGCCTGGCTGGGGCTGTTCCTCCAAAATGGTGGAGCCCCGTTGGAGGGGGAGCAGCCAGGAGACTATTTATCTTCGTAAGGGGCCTCTGTGCTCCCTGCTGCCCAGGGGGTTAGAGTGCCCAGAGATCCCCAGATTCCCTGCTTCTGGTCTAAGTGACCTGTCCTGCCCCTTTAAGATTTCCAAAAAGCACTCTCCAAACCAAAACAACAGCAGCAACAATGAGAGAGGGAACAGAAAGAAAGAGAAAAAAAAAAGGAAAAAAAGGGGAAAAACAAGCGATTTTTTTTTTTTTTTTTTGTCCTCAGGTGCCGGTCCCAGGCACCCGCTCACTGGTCCTGCTGCCCTGTCTCCCTAGCACCAGGGTCCCTGTCCTTTCAAGGCTTCCAAAAAGCACCCACCCACCGGTCCCTCAGGGAAGGAACGCTCAATATTCTTTGTCCTCAGGCACTGGTCCCACGCACCCGCTCACCAGTCCCGCCGCCCTGCCTCCCTAGCACCGGGGTCCCTGTCCCTTCAAGGCTTCCAAAAAGCACTCGGCAAAAAGAGAGAAAAAAAAAGGGGAAAAACGCGCGATTTCTTCCGTCCTCAGGTGCTGGTCTCAGGCACCCACCCACCGGTCCCACAGGGAAAAATGCGGGATATTCTTTGTCCTCAGGTGCCGGTCCCAGGCACCCGCTCACCAGTCCCGCCGCCCTGCCTCCCTAGCACCGGGGTCCCTGTCCCTTTTAGGCTTCCAAAAAGCACTCACAGAAAAGAGAAAAAAAAAAGGGGAAAAACGCGCGATTTCCTCTGTTCTCAAGTGCCGGTCTCAGGCACCCGCCCACCGGTCCCGCAGGGAAAAACGGGGGATATTCTTTGTCCTCAGGCGCTGGTCCCAGCCACCCGCTCACCAGTCCCGCCACCGTGCCTCCCTAGCACTGGGGTCCCCGTCCCTTCAAGGCTTCCAAAAAGCGCTCGCCAAAAAGAGAAAAAAAAAAAAAAAGGGGAAAAACGCGCGACCTCCTCCGTCCTCAGGCACCGGTCTCAGGCACCCGCCCCCAGGTCTCGCAGGGAGAAACGCAGGATATTCTTTGTCCTCCGGCGCCGTTCCCAGGCACCTCCTCACCGGTCCCGCCACCCTGCCTCCCCAGCAACGGGGGCCCGTCCCTCTAAGGCTTCCAAAAAGCGCTCGCCAAGAAAAAAAAAAAAAAAACCGCTCCGGTTTCTCTCCACCCGCCGGCAGCCGGGGGGAGGGGCGCTCGGGTCCCGCCGGGCCGGGGCTTGTATCTTACCCCCTTCGCAAGGCGCTGGTTCCTTGCAGGTGTGGATGTGGTCTGGATGTTGTCCTGTGTCCTGTGGTCTCTATTTTAGGAAGATTTTTCTTTGTTATATTTTCATAGCTCTATGTGTTTTTGGGAGGAGATTTCCACTGCTCTACTCACGCCGCCATCTTCTCTTTTTTGGGTGTATCTTTTATAATTAATTTACAACAGACGTGACAGGCCAAACCACTAAGCGATCTTGTAAATGGCCTTTAGAATTTCCTAAGGAAGAGTGCCTCCCCAGAGCAGAATATTTTGAACAAAGTCAAACAAAAGACTCTAGAAAAGAGGCTAAACTGATTTCATTAGAATGATATGCATGCAATCGTGAAATGAATAGGAAAATCTTCAAATTGTGTAGAAAACTGATGCTATAAACATAAAAAGTTTCAAGATTCTTCTTTATAATGTATCTAGTATCATTCAAGGAAAGAAGAGGGAATTGGAATGGAAAGGTAAGTGTTGCATTTTAAGAAATATTATCTTGCCTGTTTATAAGCTAGGAAACCACCACATTAACTGACATAAATAACCTGCCTCCTGGGATTCTTATTTGAGCGGATCCTCTTGTCCTGCATGGAGATGCCCCAATACTCCTGATGAATAGTCGGCAAGAACTGGAGAAGAGCATGTTCCTAAAATAAGGGCTAAAAAAGAAGAGGCGCAAGTCTACAGAGAACCTCTCAGAAGTAATCTTGTTATCCTACATTTCACTTGAATTGGCTTTAAAATTCTAAGGTATATCTGGAAGGTTTGGGTGTTGATATGTACTAGAGGAAGATAAGATAAACAGAAAACACTTAGAAACGAAGATGCAGGACAAAAATCAGATTTTACTGTCTTACCTAACTTGTAGCTGTGCTAATGGAAATGAATGTTCTATACACACACACACACACACACACACACACACACACACACACACGTATGTTATGTGTCTTTTGTTTGGCTAGATAAATAGGATTTGACACAGGGAAAAAAATAGAAAGACATACACAAAATTGTGAACCAATGATAACTCAGGAAAAGAAGATATTTTCATTCTTTTTAAAAGATATACTCAAAAATAAAATGAGGGGTGATTTTTCACTTTTGTTCTGCTTTTCTGTATTTTTCAAATTTTATGAATGACCTAGAGTAGTTTTTAATACCAGGAAAAAATGTTTTAAATACCTTTTAAAATGTTTTTCTCTAACATTAGCCTTTTTTTCTAGGTAGGATACTAATTAATCATACTTCGTGCCCATGTTTACACTCACAAGAATGCTGTAATCCTGAAAAACTATGAAAATCTATTTCTCAAAATTGTACTTGAAAGTGGCTTACTTTTTTCAAGAAAACACTTGTGAATCATCTTATAAAATTTTGTAGAACTCAACCAAATAGAGTTATTGTTTGTTAAATGAGTGATAATCCACTCAGTGTTGGTTAAGATAGAAGGAAGCCTTGCCAGTGGCTGTAAACCACTACATTCTTTCCAGACAGCAAGTTGGCAATAAAGATTAAAATTTAAAATGTCCATATCTTATCATTCAACAAAATCTCCTGAAATTATTGTTAATATATCTCACAAAGATATGTATCATAGCATTGTTTTTAATAGCAAATATCTGGAAATTATTTGAAGTAAAATTTTCATCAACAAGACATATATGAACTAGCATTTCTATTTCTAAAAAAAAAATTAAAAATAACAAGCTATATTTATGGGTGTAAATGTGGGAAAGGCTTAAGTGAAAAAAGCAAGATTCAAAATAATGGACTTGATGTGATCTCATTTATTGGCGTTGAAAAGAAATAGGATATATAGAGATAAAAAAACATATATAACGCTATACACTGGTTTGAACATTTTTTTTCTGAAATGGATGCCAAGAAATTATTAGTAGTGGTTTTGTTATGAAAAGGAATGGCAAGGAGAGAAACTAAGAAGAGAAATTTCAGCATGTTTTCTTTTAATTAACCTTTATATTTCACTTGTCTTTTTTGCATTGTCTTTTATTTACCATCTGACGACTATAAATATTTAAGCATTTAAAAATAAACTTGTATAAATGTGGCCTTGGTAAGTCTACATGAATATGTATTTACTTATCTACACAAATATATGGATAATACATGTGTGGGTACCTATATATATTTGTATATCTATGAAAATTATGTACAGGTACAGGTAATCACTTACATATAAAGGTATGTGCATTTGCATATATATAAAACATGCAGGGATATCTATTATCAAATTAATTATGTCACCAGCTCATGTTTAATTTTTAAAATTTCCCTAGGAAGAACTTGTTTTCATGCAGTCCCTTTCCAAGAAAAAGCAATGTTGAGCTCTACAAGGGGAAAAGTATTAGGATGACAGTACCAAGGGTTAAATACAATGGAAATTAAATATTATCTTCCTCCATTTTATTAATCTGGACATTTTTCTCGCTTGAGAACCCATGATGTGCTGAATTTATGGTATACAATCCTGTTCCAGAGAAATAAAGCATCTTAGATTTTATCCTTTTTAATTATTTGAAGTATAATGGATAATAAATTATTCAGTTTAATTAAAACCTCTTTATCAGATGGGCATTTACCCATGACATTGTTATGCACAACTGGTAGTCTACAGAAGGCATCATTTCCATTTCTTTTCTCATTTCATTCACGGATTCCTTTAATTGCATTTCAAATTACATCTATTTTCACAAAGTCATACTATAAACCCATGAGACATGTGTGCCTACTTCTTTACCTTCAGCATTAAAAATCACTCTCTTCTGTTTGCTTTAAAATTCATCCTTTTCCCTTGTGTTTAAGTGGAGACTCCAAGGAACACTAAAATATGGTATTGAAGGGGTTTAGAACAGACGGGCCTGGCTTGAACATCAGCTCTACATTTGGGGAAATTACTTATCTTCTCAGAGACTCAGTTGCTTTTCTCATCTACAATATAGGGATAATAGTTTTTCAGTGCAATGAAGCAATACATTTAAAATAGCACATTTCCTGGCATCTGGTAAGAAATGTTTGATATAATCAAAATAGTTTCAGTCAAATTTTACTTAGTGTCTTCATATGCGTTTTTGTTTGGGGCACTGGATAGAGGGGTGATAGGAAGCAATCACAGCCTTTTAACATGAAAACTTTCAGCCAAGAATTTGGAGATTCTATGGGAACATTATTAGGATTCTGGCATCAACGTTCAGTTTCCTTTGAACACGAGGATGCCTTGAATTCTCAAGAGTTCCACTTCTCCTCTCTGTTCCCTCCCCTTGCAAGTGCATTATGTTCTCCATTTGATTATTATGTTAAATTGCTTTAATTTTTAAATGTTGCCAGATTTTTATACTCTTTATCAAAGTACTATAGGAAAGACAAAGAAATTAATGGGATTAAGGTATATAAGAATCTATGAGGTGCCAGAAATAAGTATTTACTAAAGATTTTGTGGGGAGGCAAGAGAAAGAATTACATTGCATATGAAAAGGCAAAATAGATTATTGAATTCCTCATAAAAATGTGTCTTTCTTGAGAGATTAAAGATGGCAGCATGAGAGGAGAGACAGAGGCTTCCTCCTAAAACTGGATACAATTAGGAAATTTAATTGACACAACTAATCCTGAGAGAGCAACAGGAAAGAGGACGGTCAGACCGCACACACCTGGAGAAAAGAGCAGACCTCAGTGAACGGGGTAACTTACAGAGCTGTGGCTCCCGGGACCCAAGCCCCCCTCACCCCAGCTCACTGGCGGGAGGAAGACAAACGGAGCAGGGAGGGAGTGGAAGGCTGGGGTTGCTGAACACCTAGCTCGGGAGATCTGCGCTGGGAGCACAAACCTACATTTCACGGTGCTTTCATGAGACTCGCATGACTACCGGGTTGGAAAGTTAATACAGGCAGAGTTCCTGGGGAGACTGGGATTCCGGCTGCTTGTGGAAAACAGGGATCCATATCTGGCTGCTCTGGGACAAAAACTTATACCTGTGTGACCGGCCCACTGGCTCAGGCAGTGGAGACAGGCACAGCAGCCGGGAGGTGGGGAACAGCTCTTTCCTACCCCCAGGCACCAGTACCGCTCCCCTATGACCCCCAACATTGCTTCAGGGGCTGAGCAGCTCCAGAATAGAGCTTCTGGACACTAGAGGGCGCCATATACAAACATGAAAAGCCAAAGGAACCTTGTCCAGAGTAAAATTGTTCATACAGCTCCCAAGAAAGATTTAAATGATATGGACCTCGTGACACTTCCTGAAAGGGAGTTCAAAATAAAAAATAATCAACATCCTAATGGAGGTACGGGAAGACATCCAAGAACTTAGGAATGAATTCAGGTCAGAGATCAAATCGTTAAAGAACACGATGGAGGGTATTAAAAGCAGGTTGGATATGGTGGAGGAGACAATAAATGAAATACAAACTAGAGAAGAGGAATACAAAGAAGCTGAGGCACAGAGAGAAAAAAGGATCTCTAAGAATGAAAGAATATTGAGAGGACTGTGTGACCAATCCAAGTGGAACAATATTCACATTATAGGGATACAGAAGAAGAGAGAGAGAGAAAGGGATAGAAAGTGTCTTTGAGGAGGTAGTTGCTAGAAACTTCCCCAATCTGGGGAAGGAGATAGTCTCTCAGGCCATGGAGATCCACAGATCCCCCCACACAAGGGACCCAAGGAAGACAACACCAAGACACATAGTAATTAAAATGGGAAAGATCAAGGATAAGGACAGACTGTTAAAAGCAGCCAGAGGCAGAAATAAGATCACATACAAAGGAAAGCCCATCAGGCTAACAACAGACTTCTCAGCAGAAAACTTACAGGCCAGAAGGGAGTGGCAGGATGTATTTAATGCCATGAAGCCGAAGGGCCTGGAACCAAGATTACTTTATCTGGTGAGATTATCATTTAAATTTGAAGGAGGGATTAAACAATTTCCAGATAAGCAAAAGCTGAGAGAGTTTACCTCCCACAAACCATCCCTGCAGTCTATTTTGGAGGAACTGCTATAGATGGAAGTGCTCCTAGGGTTGGATAGCTGACACCAGAGGTAGTAAAATCATGGTAGGGAGGGTGGAGCAGCTGATTGCGAGGCAAATGCAAAATTAAATTGACTATCCCCAAAGCCAATCAAGGGATAAAGAAAAAGTATAGAATCTGATACCTAATATATAAAGAATGAAGGAGGAAGAAAAAGGAGGACAAATAGAAAAGAACCTTTAGATTGTGTTTGCAACAGCATACTGAGTGAGTTAAGTTAGACTCTTAGATAGTAAGGAAAGTAACCTGGAACCTTTGGTAACCACGAATCTAAAGCCTGAAATGGCAATAAGTACATACCTATCGCTAATCACCCTAAATGTAAATGGACTGAATGCACCAATCAAAAGACATAGTGTCACTGAATGGATAAAAAAACAAGACCCATCTATATGCTGCTTACAAGAGACTCACCTCAAACCCAAAGACTGCACAGACTTAAAGTCAAGGGATGGAAAAAGATATTTCAAGCAAACAATAGGGAGAAAAAAGCAGGTGTTGCAGTACTAGTATCAGACAAAATAGACTTCAAAACAAAGAAAGTAACAAGAGGTAAAGAAGGGCATTACATAATGATAAAGGGGTCAGTCCAACAAGAGGATATAACTATTCTAAATATATATGCACCCAATACAGGAGCACCAGCATATGTGAAACAAATACTAAGAGAACTAAAGGAGGAAATAGAATGCAATGCATTCATTTTGGGAGACTTTAACACACCATTCACTCCAAAGGACAGATCCACCAGACAGAAAATAAGTAAGGACACAGAGGCACTGAACAACACACTAGAACAGATAGACCTAGTAGACATCTACAGAACTCTACATCCAAAAGCAACAGGATATACATTCTTCTCAAGTGCACATGGAACATTCTCCAGAATAGACCACATACTAGGCCACAAAAAGAGCCTCAGTAAATTCAAAAAGATTGAAATCCTACCAACCAACTTTTCAGACCACACAGGTATAAAACTAGAAATAAATTGTACCAAGAAAGCAAAAAGGCTCACAAACACATGGAGGCTTAACAACACGCTTCTAAATAGTCAATGGATCAATGACCAAATTAAAATGGAGATCCAGCAATATATGGAAATAAATGACAACAACAACACAAAGCCCCAACTTCTGTGGGACGAAGCAAAAGCAGTCTTAAGAGGAAAGTATATAGCAATCCAGGCATATTTAAAGAAGGAAGAACAAACCCAAATGAATAGTCTAACGTCACAGTTATCAAAATTGGAAAAAGAAGAACAAATGAGGCCTAAAGTCAGCATAAGGGGGGACATAATAAAGATCAGAGAGGAAATAAACAAAATTGAGAAGAATAAAACAATAGAAAAAATCAATGAAACCAAGAACTGGTTCTTTGAAAAAATAAACAAAATAGATAAGCCTCTAGCCAGAGTTACTAAGAGAAAAAGAGAATCAACACACATCAACAGAATCAGAAATGAGAAAGGGAACATCATGACGGACCCAACAGAAATAAAAAGAATTATTAGAGACTACTATGAAAACCTATATGCTAAGAAGCTGGAAAACCTAGAAGAAATGAACAACTTCCTAGAAAAATACAACCTTCCAAGACTGACCAAGGAAGAAACACAAAATCTAAACAAACCAATTACCAGCAAAGAAACTGAAGAGGTAAACAAAAACCTACCCAAGAAAAAAAAACCCTGGGCCAGATGGATTTACCTTGGAATTTTATCAGACATACAGAGAAGATCTAACACCCATTCTCCTTAAAGTTTTCCAAAAAATAGAAGAGGAGGGAATACTCCCAAACTCATTCTATGAAGCCAACATCACCCTAATACCAAAACCAGGCAAAGACCCCACCAAAAAAGAAAACTACAGACCAATATCCCTGATGAACATAGATGCAAAAATACTCAATAAAATATTAGCAAATTGAATTCAAAAATATATCAAAAGGATCATACACCACAACCAAGTGGGATTCATCCCAGGGATGCAAGGATGGTACAACATCTGAAAATCCATCAACATCATCCACCACATAAACAAAAAGAAGAACAAAAACCACATGATCATCTCCATAGATGCTGAAAGAGCATTCGACAAAATTCAACATCCATTCATGATAAAAACTCTCAGCAAAATGGGTATAGAGGGCAAGTACCTCAACATAATAAAGACCATATATGACAAACCCACAGCCAACATCATACTGAACAGCGAGAAGCTGAAAGCTTTTCCTCTGAGATCGGGAACCAGACAGGGATGACCACTCTCCCCACTGTTATTTAACATAGTACTGGAGGTCCTAGCCACGGCAATCAGGCAAAACAAAGAAATAAAAGGAATCCAGATTGGTAAAGACGAAGTTAAAGTGTCACTATTTGTAGAGGACATGATATTGTACATAAAAAAACCCAAAGACTCCACTCCAAAACTACTAGAACTGATATCAGAATACAGCAAAGTTGCAGGATACAAAATTAACACACAGAAATCTGTGACTTTCCTATACACTAACAATGAGCCAATAGAAAGAGAAATCAGGAAAACAATTCCATTCACAATTGCATCAAAAAGAATAAAATACTTAGGAATAAACCTAACCAAAGAAGTGAAAGGCCTATACCCTGAAAACTATAAGACACTCTTAAGAGAAGTTAGAGGACACTAACAAATGGAAACTCATCCCATGCTTGTGGCTAGGAAGAATTAATATTGTCAAAATGGCCATCCTGCCCAAAGCAATATACAGATTTGATGCAATCCCTATCAAATTACCAACAACATTCTTCAACAAACTGGAACAAATAGTTCAAAAATTCATATGGAAACACCAGAGACCCTGAATAGCCAAAGCAATCCTGAGAAAGAAGAATAAAGTGGCGAGGATCTCACTCCCCAACTTCAAGCTCTACTACAAAGCCATAGTAATCAAGACAATTTGGTACTGGCACAAGAACAGAGCCACAGACCAGTGGAACAGATTAGAGACTCCAGACATTAACCCAAACATATATGGTCAATTAATATTCGATAAAGGAGCCATGGACATACAATGGGGAAATGACAGTCTCTTCAACAGATGGTGCTGGCAGAACTGGACAGCTACATGTAATAGAATGAAACTGGATCACTGTCTAACCCCATACACAAAAGTATATTCAAAATGGATCAAAGACCTGAATGTAAGTCATGAAACCATAAAACTCTTAGAAAAAAACATAGGCAAAAATTTCTTGGATGTGAACATTAGCGCCTTCTTCGTGAATATATCTCCCCAGGCAAGGAAAACAAAAGCAAAAATGAACAAGTGGAACTATATCAAGCTGAAAAGCTTCTGTACAGCAAAGGACACCATCAATAGAACAAAAAGGTACCCTACAGTATGGGAGAATATTTTCGTAAATGACAGATCCGATAAAGGCTTGACATCCAAAATATATAAAGAGCTCACACTCCTCAACAAACAAAAAGCAAATAATCCAATTAAAAAATGGGCAGAGGAGCTGAACAGACAGCTCTCCAAAGAAGAAATACAGATGGCCAACAGACACATGAAAAGATGCTCCACATCACTAGTTATCAGAGAAATGCAAATTAAAACCACAATGAGATATCACCTCACACCAGTAAGGATAGCCACCATCCAGAAGACAAACAACAACAAATGTTGGTGAGGTTGCGGAGAAAGGGGAACCCTCCTACACTGCTGGTGGGAATGTAAATTAGTTCAACCATTGTGGAAAGCAGTATGGAGGTTCCTCAAAATGCTCAAAGTAGACTTACCATTTGACCCAGGAATTCCACTTCTAGGAATTTACCCTAAGAATGCAGCACTCCAGTTTGAAAAAGACAGATGCACCCCTATGTTTATCGCAGCACTATTTACAATAGCCAAGAAATGGAGGCAACCTCAGTATCCATCAGTAGATGAATGGATAAAGAAGATGTGGTACATATACACAATGAAATATTATTCAGCCATAAGAAGAGGGCAAATCCCACCATTTGCAACAACCTGGATGGAACTAGAGGGTATTATGCTCAGTGAAATAAGCAAAGTGGAGAAAGACAAATGCCAAATGATTCCACTCATCTGTGGAGTATAAGAACAAAGGAAAAACTGAAGGAACAAAACAGCAGCAGAATCACAGAACCCAAGAATGGAGTAACAGTTACCAAAGGGAAAGAGACTGGGGAGAATGGGAGGGTAGGGAGGGATAAGGGCAGGGAAGAAGAAAGGGGGTATTATGATTAGCATGTATAATGTGGGGGGTGGGGGAAAGGGGAGGGCTTTGCAACACAGAGAAGACAAGTAGTGATTCTACAACATCTTACTATGCTGATGGACAGTGACTGTATTGGGGTTTTTGGGGGGGACTTGGGGTAGGGGAGAGCCTAGTAAACATAATGTTCTTCAAAAAAAAGTAAAAAAAAAATGTGTCTTTCTTTGCAAAGGTTTTCTTTTCTTTAATGGCTTCATCTCTATCCTTGAAAATAGAAGAAAACAAACAAAAACCTCTTACTTTAGGTCTTCGTCGATTCCCCATTGAGGAAAACAAAGTTTGATGATTGGCCAAAAGCATGTCATGTATTCTTCCTGAAGCATTATGATTGGCTACTGGTCCAAGCAGCAACAGTGGGCCCTGCTGGCTGCCTAATTAAGCCAATGTAGAGAATTCACAAGACTTCACTCTCTTAGGAAGGAAAAGAATCTATCCTAGGTGTCTTTTTTCTTGTTCACAGAAATTTGAGTATTAAAAAAACATGACACTCCCTCAGTCAACTATTCTCATAATCAAATACCTCACTACCAACGTGCAGGGAGAGGCACTACTATTTCCAGAAAATGTGATATCAGTAACAACGGCGATGATGATTGTATATAAAGAAGAAAGACAGAAGACCAAGAAGGTAAGCATGATAGAGGCATTATCTCTATTATCTCTTTCAAACATCACAAAAATTGTGGGAGTAGGAACCATTGCTATATCTACTGAAGGGGGACTAAGGCTTAGAGATATAAAATCACTTGGACAAATTCCTGCAGCAGTGTTTTATCTAAGGTGTGTCTGGGTCCAAAGCCCAGGATCTTGACAAAATTACACATTGTATCAACTCCTAAAAATGCAAAAAAACAACAAGAAATAAGTTAAAGTAAAGTAAAAGATGTTTACTGGAAATGGTGTCCATGTGCTCCACTTCTACTCTGCTCAGTGAATTTATTCTGTGTGTCTATGATATGTCAGATAGTATGTCAGGGGTTGGGAATTTAAACAAACAAAACAAAAACAAACAAAATCCAAAAAATCCTGGATCTAATTTATATTTTCCTTCTATCCTGCTTACCTGTCTTGTTTAAGTTACATGTCATCCCATGCTGTTTCTTATGTCGAATTAATTATTTTTTGTTGTTGTTCTGGTGGCAGGAAAAAATGGAGATGGTAGAAACCAGATACCAAAGATTATTTCTTCATCCTAACTTATGTAAGGTGTGCCTACTGATCTTTAAAGCCCCCTCTCCTTTCCCTATTTAGTTTGCAATTTCAAGTGGATCAGATTGTTCTGAAAAGAAGGTAACATTTCTAAGTCACAGAGACTACAATGGAGAAAGCACATGATATTCTGGCTATGGTTTGGTGGCGAGAGCGGAGGTGGGTGAAACCCACTACTTACATGTGAAATTCTGATGCATGTGAACAACTCAGGTGGGGGAAGATTAAGGGTATCATCTACCTGTGCATGCCACCACATAAAAACACATATAACTATCTAACTCTATCCTTGCAGCAACCTTGTAAGATAGGTATTGCTGTCTTCATTGTTTAGATATGAAAATAGAACCAGAGAGATTAGGGATGAACTAAAGCTCTCAGAGCTAGAAGGTGGTAGATATGGGATTCAAGTGAAATTTTCCAATACTACCCCACTTACAGCTCCTCTCCAAAATAACATTATAGGACCTTGTCTCTATACTATAAATTCTGCACAAGTAGTGGAGACATTACTTATAGGCATAGTAGGAATTCTTTACATAATAAAATAGCAAATTAAGTCTCTCCATTCCCTGAAGGAACACTCTTTTAGCTTATGGGCTGTGATCCATCTCCCTGTACAACAGACCACATCTGTTCAGCTGTTTTGTTTGCAGCCATGTATACCACACCCATCTAGTGCCTGCTATATGGGAGATATTCAGTAAATATTTACTGAAAGCATGGGTGAAGGAATGATGAATGAGTAGCAAGTATTTGAGCTATTAGCCATATTCACTTTAGCATAAATTAGTTCCATTTTTTTTTCCTTGACTCCCTTTCCCTTTTCAGTCTTTGAAGTTGAAAACAGAGGAGAGGAGACCAGAGGGGAAGAGAGGAGAGGGGAGGGAAGAATAGGAGAGGAGAGGATAAGTTAGTCAAGTGTTGACTGGGAAGATCACGGAGGCTCCCACAGTAGCACAGAGGGTATATATTCCCACACAACAAAAACTGTAAGAGGAAGCCAAAGAAGTCACAAATAAAGACATGCAAAGGCATGGTGGTATGGGAAAAACATTAACATAAATGTCACAGTTGGGACACTGGGCATTTGGCCAACAACAAGGTGCTGGGACCATACATGAGACTTCAAGATAAAGCTGGGGACCCCAAAAAGGGTTTTGTTCACTTGTTTTTAAAATTTCCCCTGAGTAAAGCCTCCTGCTTTCTATTAAGAACAAATGTAAATCCTCTCTGGAAAAATACATCCTCCATTTAAGCCCAAAGTTTCTCACTATTTAAGATGAAACATGTATGAGTTTAGAATCAAAGACCACAAAATATGAAAAGAAACCAACAGTAAGAGTAAATGTCAGGACAGGCTGTTTATTGTCAGAATTAGGCTCCACGAATTTCACATAATACAATTATGACATATCATAAAAATAACTGTGCAGAAGGCTTAAAAATATGGAATAATAGAAAGAAAAGGGGCATTCGTAAGAGAATCAAACACTGCTGAGCAGAATCAGAATGGGAAGGAAGAAACTTTGGTTTTTAAAAATTGAAAAAAGAAACTCATTGAAATTGAGAAAAAAAGAGTGACTGTATAGCAAAACTAGGCAGAGCTGAAAGAAAGGATTAATGCACAGGAAAATCTGAAATAATTACCCAAAATGCAGACCAGAGGTGAAAATTGTGAAGAAGAGGCTGAGAAATGTAGAAGAGAGAGTAAGAGTCTAATGTACATTTTAAAAATTGAAGTACAGCTGATATACAATCTTATATTGGTTTTAAGTTCAACAGGCACCCATGTTATTAAATCCTCACGCCCACTAGTGCAATTACTCTCGTCGACACAGGAAGATGTTACAGAACACTGGCTATGTTCTCCATGCTGCACTACTATCCCTGTTGCCAACTTATATTATGATTGAGAATTTTTATGCCCATTTAAATACAGATGGCCCACAGGCACATGAAAAGATGCTCCACATGGCTCATCATCGGGAAATGCAATCAAAACCACCATGAGATACCACCTCATGCCTGTTAGAATGGCCACTATCCAAAAGACCAGAAATCACAAGTGTGGGTGAAGGTGTAGAGCAAAGGGCACCCTCCTGAGCTGTTGGTGGGGGATGTAAATTGGTGCAGCCACTATGGAAAGTAGTATGGAAGTTCCTCAAAAAACTAAAAATAGAAATACCATATGATCCATTAATTCCACTTCTAGGAATTTACCCAAAGAAAACAAAATCCCTAATTTGAAAAGATATGTACACCCTTAGGTTTATCACCACATTATTCACAATAGCCAAGATATGGAAGCAACCAAAGTGTCCATCAACAGATGAATGGATAAAGAAAAGGTGGTACATATGCACATTGGAATATTATTCAGCCATAAAAAAGAAGGAAATCCTGCCATTGGCAACAATATGAAGTCTCATGTACATTTAATCAAAGTCCCAAAAGGGAAGACTAGAGAGAAGGTATGAACAAATATTTTGAGAGAGAGGAACTATCTTCAACTGATGGAGGCTACCAGAGAAAATAAACAAAAGAAACCCCACACAGAGACTATGCAGGGAACCTGGAGAAGGCTCAAAGATGGGGAGATTTTGTTAGTGGTCAGAGTAAAAAGATCCAAAGTAAGGGGAGAATTATTCTGACAGCTTCTCTCCATCACTGAGAATCTTACAAAGAACAAAAACCAATTCTCAGCTAAGAGAGCTCATATTGATGAAATTATATTTCAATGAAGTTAAAAAGTCATTTTTATATAAACAAAAATAGGAACTTTTACTTCAAGCAGTCTTTTATTAAAGGAAATTTTAAAGAGCACACTTTAAAGTCTAGGCTATGCTTTAAATTATCAAAAGGAAAGTCTGAGGTGCCAAAAGAATTAATGGAAAAACTGATGGAAATGGGAAAAAAAAAAAGGCAGGTAAATCTAAACAAACTTTTTCAATATAAAATAATAATACTGTCTAATTTATTGGGTTAATGATGAAAATAGTATACTAAATAATATACTAAAGAAATTCACTGAATATGCTTTAGAAATATACTGAATATTTTTCTGAGGATGTTATCAGAGTTTAAATATGATATAAATTTAGAGTAGGCATAGAATACTATATAACTTCCAATATGGGAGGCACAAAGCACTAGCAATAATAACATGAAGGCATGAGGAACATTTTGATAAACACAGGAGCAAGGAAAACCTAGAAACTCATAAAAATTGGAACCAGAGGGAGACAAAAAAATCACTATGGCAGAAACAAGCCCAAATATATTAATACTTAGCAGAATGTACAGGAGATAATTATAAATGGCAAATAACAATAGAGCTATTATCAAAACTCAATTCTGCCAAGGGCTCTTCATATCTAAGAAGAAATTTTTTCAACGTGTTTATTGATGGCACAAAATGAAAATTGTGGCTCAGGTTCCAAACAACAACAGAAACCACCAATGACTGGATCTTTACTATGGAAAAGGCACTGTTCTTTCTCTTCATGGAAGCATTCACCTCACAACCTATGCCCCGCACGCCCCTATCACAGATGTGACTGCTAAGGCGCAGAGCAGTTGCACATGCCCGAGGCTGGACTCCAGGGAGTGGCGGTGGGGATGAGGGGCCGGTCCATTCTAAACCCACAGCCTGACCCCCTCGGCTCTACTGCCTCTACTGTTATTTTATGCTGTTGCAGAAAATTCAAAGCCAGCTCCCACACACTGGGAAGGATGATGGGACAGAATCAGAAATCCTCCTTCTTGATTCAATTCAGGAGCTCCACAGAGGCAAAGATTCCACAACACCAGCTCACTAAGGGGCAGTAATAAATAATTAACACACCTGCCTGCACCTCCCACCGTGCCCAGCGTTCTGTGCGGGACAATAAGATGTGACAGGCACTTACAAAATGTCCTGAGCGTCTACACTAACCTGCATTTCTCTGGGGTTAAGGTGATTCCCTAGTGTGGTTGACAGAAATCTGCTTTGTGTCTCTCTCTCTCCTCTGGAACCCTATTTTCAAAAGCTCAGCCCCCGCTGGTCATAAAGTGGATAGCAAGTACGGATAATCAAAAAATGACCCCATCATAGGCACCATGCCCAGGCGAAGACAGACCTCGGCTTGGAATTGCCTTCCTTAAAATTCCAGACCATACCCTACCACGCTTGCTTCTAGGAGATCATTTATAGGAGGTGGGTTTGAAACAGCACAGTTTAACAGAGCTCATTTTCAGAGCACCACAAGGTCTTCCCTTGATCTTGGACAAACCTGACAGGGTACCACAAGTGGGAAAATTGTTTTCAAAGATGCCTGTGAATCTATCGATACATTTTCTAGGACAAGCGTGTTTGCGTAGGTAGCAGTTTAAATGCGGTGGGGCAAAGGGTTGGAGGTTCAGAAAGTCGAGAGGAAAGCAATGAACAAGAAACCAGGAACGTAATTTACAGTTTCTTTCTCAAATCACCATTTCGTATTCTTTGCCTCAGATAATATGAATTGCGTAGTGTCCTATTGTAGAGGTGGTTTGGGTGTGTTTTATTTTATACCTGAAGTAGACATAAAATTTAAACAGAATTGGCATTAATTACCAAGAAGAGCTGAGAGCTTTCAATAACCTCTCTGCAGCAAGCCCACAAGTGCCTCCGCTGTACGGTGTGATCCTGAACAACCATTTCTATTCAGATTATTTCCTCTCTCCGTTTTCTTTGTATTTCCCCAGGGAACAATCACTATTTTCTTTATTTCAATCTGCCTCATGGCTTTTTGAGTATGCTTGCAGTTCGTGGTCCAAGTCTGGTTTCCTATCCATGATTTCCCCCAAACTAATCAAATGAACGCATTTTTAAAAGGACCTAGTACTCTGCTCCATATAGAGTACTTTCTAGGCTAGTACTTTGGGGAGGGATAGAGAGAAATGAAAGATATTCTGGGTCTGAGTGAGTTCCTCAAAGCAGGTGTTCAATATTCTTTTGCTAAGGTCCACACTTAGCATAATGATGCTGATGACTTTAATAGTTTTCACTGAATAGTATTTTTAATATAAATATCAGGTGCCACAAACTGATCAGTTATCATCTGCCAGGAATATGCTAAACCCATGATGCATTTATTTTATTTAATCCTCACAAACAGTCCATGATCCTTACTTTCCCCCTTTCCTAACTGGGGGAACTGCATCTTACAGACATGAAGCTGCTCTTGTTCATGCAGCAGGGACGTAGGAAAGCCTGGATTCAAAGTCAGACAGGATTTCCTAAGTTCCATTACCCATGGGATATGGCAGACCTGGCAAGGTCAGAAGGTTGCCACTTCTATGCTGTGTGACTTTAAGAAGGAGAAAAACAGGACAAAAAGATTTTTTACTGAGAGTTTACTCTGTGCCAGGCATCATCGTGTGTGGGGCTTTTTGTGGCATGTTGTGCCTGCACATAATTACTATGAGGAGCTTGGGAGGCAGGAATCGTTGTATCCATGTTTAATACATGAGCAACCCGAAGCTGAGAAGTGCGAAGAAACTTGACCAAATGACACAGCTAACCAGTACTAGATGTAGAAATAACACCCACCCCTGCCTGATTCCAGTGCTCACCAGTGTGTGGGGTAGGTAGCCTCGGAAATGGCCCCCAGGGGCCCCCCCTCTCCTGGTATTCTCACCTGCTGATTCACCTATAACAGACAGGCACGACCAAAGTTCGGGGATGTCACTGCAGTGATTGGCGAATGAAAAGACAGTGCCTTGCTTCCCTCCATCCTTTCCTTCCTCTCTCTTGGGAAAACAAATTTCCATGTTGCAGTCGTCCTATGGGGAGGGCCCCACGGCTGGAACAGATGACTCCCGCTAGCAGAGAACCTGACACGTGCCTAGAGACCCAGGAGTCAGCGTGGTGGTATATTTCCTAAGACCTGCTCAGGGAGTGAGCTTGGAAGCAGATCTTCCCTGAGCGGAGCCTTGAGAAATCTGCAACCCCAGCTGACATCTTGATTATTGCTTCACCGGACACTCGGAAGTAGCCACACGGGGCTAAGCTCTGCCTAGATTCCTAGAGAAAGTGACATGATTGTGTTAAGATGCTACATGTTATCACAGAACAACAGATAACTAGGCCTGTGGGCTGGGTGGGCACAGGGCACAGAGGGGGCAGATGATGTATTCTAGGGGTCCATCCTTCCCATTGGAAGCTGTGTTAAATTCCTTCTGGAAAAAGTCCAGCTTTAAAGGCAAAACACATACAATCAAATGAATGGGTGAATATTACGTATTCATTTGGGTTCATTCGTTTTCTATTAGATTATTTTTAAGGTAATATTTATTAATTTTATCCAATTACAGAAGACGTTCATGAAAATAACCAACTGTTAGCCTATATCCTGCTAATATTTTGGGGATACTCCTTGGGTCCTATATGCAATCATAATTATTTGTTTCTATTCAAACAAAAATGGAAATCTTATACTACTGCTTTATAACTTCTTTTTCCATTAATATTTTTCCACTTCGTTTTTAAACATTTGTGCATTGTACTGAAAGTTTTACACCTTGGGAGATGTTAAGGTTTGGGGTCAGCCACTTTTATCGATTCTGCATGCTAGCTGGACTTAGCCTCAGAGAATAGAAGTTCTAAATTTTGGGGAGAAGATGCCAAAAAGCAGTAGATTTAGGGTTAGTAAATTGATTTGAATTCCTGCAAGATAAGTTCTATGTTATGTAACTAATACTTAATATTTATTGAGCAAATTTGCCATAAATAATTTACTATTTGCTCGATACCAGGCCAAAAGTAAACGATTCAAAAATTAAAATGATATTGGACTCACTTGTGAATTTATTATATTTTTACATTTATGACTGTGGTCCCATTCTGTTTTGCAATTGCAGTTCTCTATGAGCTAGATCTCAAACTGGTCAGCCTTTTACAGAATCAAGACAAGTGTGCTGTGAATTTCTGGGAGAAAGGGGTATATAATAGGCAGCTAAGAAAGGATGACTTTCAGGTGATGTCAAGGAGATGATTAAGATCTATTCAGAAAAGATAAGATATTAATATGCTATCATCTGGAGTGTTATCTTTAAAAAAGGAAGACAAATATTGATGGCTGTGTAAAAATATTGATCCACTGGATTGCTCAATCTACTTTGCCTCAAGACTCTTATCTGAAGCATGTAGTCATGTGGAATTCTGGGCAATCACATCTAAGAGCCTTTTATCTGCTTGAGTAGATATATAAAGGATTCCCAGATAATGTGATCAGCAGGCTTGACCTCTCTGAGATTAAACTGAGGATGGGGGAAAGGGGCATTCCTTTGAGACATCCATTACTCTGGGAAAATACACAGGCTCTTCTAGAGAAACCAGGAGTTGAGAAGTGTGGTTCATACACTAAACTAGAAATACTCAGTTAAGGCCTGCCTTAGAAAACTAAGATACAGACTATTTGGAAGCCCCGAATACTGTCCGCATCATTTTCATTTATCTTTCCTTCCAACCTCCCTTCTTCGTTTCAAATCGAAAGCTAAAGTGAGACACACTTTTGGGGGAAAGTTGTCAAAATTCATTTTATGGAAATGGGCTACTCTGAGTATCCTTTCATCAGCAACAGCATCTTCTGAAATTGAAATCGAATAGATTATATGGTGATGTGCCTCTTCTCTCCTTCTGAGTTCGGCTAGAAATAAATTGGAAATGTTCGTGAAAATACCAACTCTTTTTGGGTTTGGGCTTCCCTAATATTGGTTTTATCCCCTCTTTGAACAAGAAATGTTGCAAAGCTACTGGCAATGGTGGCTTCTAAAAATCTTTGGAAAGAATGCACATGCTCAATGATAAGACATTGTGTTTATAACTTGTTTATATAAAAATGTGTGATGAAATGAAAAACTTCGGGTCTTTGAGACATATTAACTCTGGGACTAACTCATGCCCCACTTCAAGAAAATTAGAGAGCTATCTTTGGGTATAATAAATCCCACTCTAGCAGTTGGCAATGTGGGGGTTCAAATGACATACACATAAATCAAGCTAGTTAAACAAAAGATAAAATTAAATAATTGAAAAAGTCTGGGAGGGCAGACCTCCTTTTCAGTATAGGTAGCTCTTGGATTCAAACACTCTCATGAGAAGTTAATCTCAGATCCTCTTCTTTCTCTCCCTCTCTCCCTCCATGTTTAACTTTCTGCTCTGTTGCATTTGATTTCAGGCAGGTACCTTCTGTCCTCTGGCTAGTGATGCTACAGACATACACCCTCACTGCACTTAGTCTAGTAAACCGAGCATGCTTTCTTAGCAGCCTCTGCAGACTCCACGGAATTTAGGATCACCAGTTTGGTTTGAGTTGCCTGCTCATCCCTGAACCAAATGGTGTAGTCCTGGATTAGAACTTGCTGATTGGCCAGGAAATCTTATGTGCCCACCCCTTGAAATTGAGGAGAGAAAGCAGAGTTATTAATGCCTGAATCACAAGGAGTGGGACTGGGGACAGGTGGGTCTACAAAGGAAAACTGAAGGGACGTTCTAGAATAAGAAAGAAAATCTGAGCAGGGAAAAGCAACAGATGTCCACTATCCTGCCCATCAACCAGAACTTCAATTAAGCAGCGTGCATTTTTAGAATAAAGCGTCTATTTTAAACTTCTCATTAGGTCTGAAAATTCTGTGATGCCCTCCTTTATTAAAAGTGATGACAAACTCTGAATTAAGAAAAATAATTGGTAGACATTTATCACAGATGGCACAAACTCTATGCTAAGTGAAGCCTGGCATGATTTTTATTGGCAACATACATAATGCCCCAAACTGGACAAATCACTTAAACTGATTCCTACCATCCATCTGATTGGCAGTGAAAAACAAGTCGACTAAATTCTGTGAGGTGTCTGAGGAACTATTTTGTGCAAAAAAAAAAAAAAAGTCAAATGAATTTTCTGACATAGCGGGGATGTAGCTCAAACATAGCCACAATGTTTTTAGTGAACGTATAAGTCCCCTTTCCAGAAATACTCTTTCATAATCTCTAGTGCTTGGCCTCAAGATATCAGGCCTTGACAGCTCAGGGGAAAACCAGGTTTCCTCAAAGCTCAAAGGCAATTCACATCCTGGGGAAAACAAAAAACAAAAAAAACCCCAAAAACGTGGCATAACAAACGTGTTTGGAAGCAGCCATGGTAGACAACTCATTTGATTTATGTGGGGGTCTCTAGCTGAATATATTTGATCTGAACTCTAAAATGAACACTAAAAAAGGCCACTGGCAAAGGATGGTAACAAGTTCTGCCCTGTCTTCTTGGTCATGTCTATAATTTAACACCCATCTGCAGAAACAATTGCGACTGTAAATTAACAGATGGCCCTGTCCACGGACAGAGAAAAGAGTGATTCAGACTGGAAAATGGCAGTGGTATAAAATAATTATGGGTTTCTCCCGCTATCTGAAAGTTCACTTTGATGAAAGACCTACCTTAGTCCTTGTTTTTACTAATCAAAAGAAACTGAACAGCATTTTTCACTTGTGTGAAATGGTAATTGCTTCCTAGGAATGCCCGACTTTCAGATAGTGGGGGAAACCTGTGTGTGCAGAAATTTATCTTCAAGAAAGTGATTATAGCTTTTCCAACTTTTAAATTGATATGGTTAGGTAATCAGTCAGTACTTATTGAGTATCTACTGTGCACCAAGCATCCAAGTCTTAACAATTAATAAGACAAAGACTCTGGATAAACCAATAACCAAATAAATATCACGATAACTTCAGATAGTGGTAGGTACTCTGAAGGAAAACACACAGTTCAGGTTGAAAGAAAGGGGGCGTGGAGGGGGCGTGGCGACACTGTGGTTGGGGGCGGGGCATGGGGGAGAGATTATCTAATGCAGAACTGCAGGCTAGAGGCAGCCTCTCCACTGGGATAAGAAGGTAGGGAAGTAGCAAATCAAGAAAAGACTCAGAAAACCATTTTAAGGAGAGGAAAGTGCAAATGCCAAAGCCTGTAGGGGGACATGTTGAAATAAATGTACTTTGTTTCTTTAATTGCCTTTACATTGAAATGAGAAGAAACATTTTTTAATGGATCTTTTTTTCCTAAAGCTTTAAAATGCAACATTTTTCTTAAAGCTTGAACTATTATCCCTTTGTGCTCACACATGTTGGTCAAATTTGCCTGTCTGGAAAGGGTTTTGTTTCTGAATCAGAGTGTAAACTCCTTGAGGTCTGGGATTCTTTGGTTCTCTATGTCAACTGCTGTATCCGCAGATCTCAGCAGCATTCAAGTATCCATTGACTGGATGGACTTTAAGGATCAAATAGTACTAAGTGGTTAAAAAATGAACACCTCCTTCTGTGGTGCACGGTCAAGAGTGTTCAACTGGCAAAGAAAATAAAAAAGAGGAAAACAGTCAGTGTTGTGAGCTTGGTCAAGCTGCCTGTTGCAGGGTTCCAGATCCCATTTCTGATGCCAGCTATGGTGCTGAGATTGATTAGAGGTGGGCAGAGGGGGCCACATGGGCACTTGATCGAAATTCAAATGATGTGACTTTAAAATGATCACGAAATACGGCTTTTGTTTTTAACCATTTTTCACTATTTGAGATCTCAGAATGTATTCATTTAACAGATACTTAAGCACTTTCCATGTGCTGGACCTTTCTAAGGCCTAAACAGGTAACAGTTAACAGTAAAAGAATCTCTGAATTCAAGGAATTTACATTCTGATACAAAAACAGAATCCTTTGCAGATTGGCAAATGTGCCCTCGTGTGCATGGGAGGCGGTGGCACAGACGCAGCCTATCTACAAATGGCTTTGCAACTGCCCTGGGTGCCCCCATGGGTCCCCCACTGCCACTGTCACCCACTCCTGGGGCTGAGCTGGGGAGGAGGAATAGGTCTGGCTACCTCTGTCCCTTTAATACCCATGTTTGCACAACTGTCCAGAAAAGCTCTCATGAACAACTGATGCTCTTAGGTCTTCAGTTCGGTTCTAGGAAGATCTGTGGGCAAATGGTCTATTAAAAAAAAGTGGCTGAGGAGTGAGGAAACTGGATGGAGAAGGGAAGGAGCTAAGAAATAGGGCAATATCAAGCAAAATCCCAAAGAAGGTCCCCTTCATTCAGTCCTTCAGTTCAGCCCAGTGCAGGTCACACCTGAGTCACTGCAATGGGGACAAAGCAGCCCAACCTCGGCACCCTCAGTCACTAGTTAAAGATTAGCCCTGGAGGCTTGCAGCCTTTCCTGTGTTTAGGAAGAGCAGTTTTCTGATGATGGCAGCAGAAACACACTGGACACAGGGGAATGGGAACACAGTTAAGGAATCAAAGGGGTCATGTGCAGAGTACTGACCGCATCCCCTTCAGCAGTGGTTCTCAAAGTGTGGTCCCTGGCCAATGACGTTGAATATCACTTTTTAGAAATACAGATTTGGGGGACCCAGCCCAGGCCTGCAGAAGCTTAAACACTGAGGGTGGTGGGCATGAAGCAGCCCTCCACGCGGCCCTGTTGCATGTGCAGGATGTGCAAGTTTAAGGGCTAGGGAGTTACAGGAATGTGGACACGCACCGAACTATTCCTGGAGCTCTTGAGCCAAACTGAGCTCAGCAGGACCTCGTCCTAATCGTGAGGAGATCAAGCAGAATCATGCCCAAGTGCACTTGAACAATACGAAACCCCCAGTTCCCCAGAGTCCAGGTAAGCCAGACTCTCCCAGTCAACACTCTTTAATTTAGTACCTTTGTACCTGGGTGTTTTAATGCAAAGAATGGTCAGAAGATCGTGATGGGTCCCTTCCTCTCCCCTGTGCCTGATCATCGTCCCTGTTCATTAGAGTGAAATGCTGCGTCTGGGGCCAAGGTCAGAAATGAGAATGATGATTGTTTAAGAAAATAGAAAATAGGAAAAGACACTGTATCCCCCTTCTGAGATGTTGGTCATTCCAGAAGCTCTGCGATTGGACCTTAAAATGTACAGTCAATACTGACTTCAGGAAGGGAGTTTCCATTTCTTTGACATGTTGGGCATCCATACAGATATATTTGACTTTGTGATGAAAGTCACATTGTGCAGCAGGGTGACATGGGAATTAGAAGGCCTTCCCCACAGACGACCTGGGTTTGAATCCTGTCTGCCACTCACGAGCTGTGAGAACTCTGGTTAGTCACTTCTTCCACCTCATTTTCCCTTCATAGGGGAAAAAATTGGAAGACCTCCCTAGTGGGTACTTAGAAGAACCCTGGGAGACAGTATTTAAAAGCCCAGCACCTGTATCATCGTAAACGCTCCAAAGATATTTGCTGTTGTCTTTATTATTATCATTAATGCTGGCATTTGCCAGGTAAACTATACTTCTCTTTATAAAAGTAAAAGGTATTAATAGCTGTCCTCTGGAAATTGATAAAATGATGACCCTCTTTCAGAGCCATCACTAAGCTACTTGTCTTGGAAAGAATTCTCTGCCCGTTCCTACAATCAACATGGTAAGAAAAAAGAGAAAAACTTTGTAGCCGGCCAATTCCTAAGTAATTACTTTGGATAATTCCTTCCGACGATCTGTTGTCTATTTTGTTAGGTTCGGCAGCACAACACCTTCAAATTTGGGAAGATAAGGCCTCCCAACTCGTCTTAGGGGAAGAAACCGGAAGAGCGGTCATGTGCCCGTGGTCAAATCGGGGGTGGCCGTCATTGACAAGAAGGTGCCATGTCCAGTGTCTAACTCAAAACGTTAGACAGTTCCCTGTTCCGAGCCCTCCAGGAGGTAAAAATGGGGACAAAGTATATACGCCTCATCTCGTGCCTGACCCAATTGTCAGATCTGGTAACGAAGAAACAATGTTCATTTTGATGTTTTCCTCATGGAGACGGTGGGAATCAGGGACTGGGGCTCTGAGTGGCATCCTTGCATTAGCTTTCGTTCATCTGATGGTTCCTGTGGTTTCCTCTATTACTGGGTTTGCTGGTACCCAGGCTTTGATCTATGCTGGACTTCCCACTGTTTCTCAGAGTAAGAAGCCTCTCTGCCTTTATTACAACCCAGCCTATCCATAATGCATTCAATATTAGTTCACCATCCACGCCTCTGCCAGTAGTATAGTTTCACAGAGCAGTGATTTTCCTCTCTAAAAAATGAGCCACCATCCTTAGAATTACACTTTTAAGATGACAGTAATCCAGCAATCACTTCTGGAACCCAGATTTGTAGGACAACATAATATAATTATTATACACTTAGATATGGGGATGATCAGAGGAAATGCAAATTTCACCATTCCTGATACTGTCAGTTCCAATAAAATTTGAAATGAATTAAAGGTGAGTGCCTGAAAGGAAAGCAATTTGGGTCTTTTATCTCAGATTCAGTTTTCTTATGGTAGGAAAGAAAAAAATTACCTAAAAGCTTCAAAAATTAAGAAAATCTTACTTGATTTATATGGCACAAAGTTCTTTTCCTCTCCCCATTTCACTTAAAAATAACTCAGAGGAATCATTTCCCCCTATTATAAAATATAAAATGACTTCAAAGAAGGCAGTCATTTTCTCTCTTTTTTCCCCCCTTTCCACCTCTATTTTTGAAAGCTAGTATTCATTGTAAGGTGCTTTTCATTACTTCCCTGAGGAAGAAAAACGGAAGGTCTTTTCTTTACTATCACACTTGTTTCTATTCTTCTTTTTTTTTCTTGAAAAAAAGAAACATACAGCGGTTTTCTTTTCTTTGCCTGCAGTTAGTGGGAATGCCACATGCCTTTTAGCGTGTGGTATCTGTTAACGTGCATCTGCTCCTTTGTAAGAGTAAGAACAGGCAACATGCATTGAGATTAAAAGTAATCCCCAAATTCCCTTCCTTTTAAATTGCTGAGAAACAGAAAGAGAGAGAGAGAGAGAGAGAGAGAGAGAGAGAGAGAGAGAGAGAGAGAGAGAGAGGGAAACTGTCAGGGCATACAATGTATTTGACTAAAATACAATGCAATATTTTATGTGACAGCAAGATTATATCCTGGGCCACTTCCCTGAGGGCAGTTCACTTAGAAATAGTTCTGCAAAGTCAGTCAGGAGGAAAAATATTTCCATCTTCATTTGAAAGATTAGCACCTTGTTCCTTTTTTGTTACCAAATGGGAAATAAAACCAGTTTCCTTGGTTTGCATAAGGCATGAAGGAGGAGAAATGCTATTTTATGTGCTGTGTGTATCCTACTGGCTCCCGCTGTGTCTCTGGTGTCAGACCAGCTCCCTCCACCGGGCTGAAAATAACCCAAATTGTCTGCATGGTAGGTTTTCTATTCGTGATATGCTCCCAATATGTTCTGACCTGGTTAAACTCAGGCTTACGGCATTTCAAGGCTCGTGACGTTCTGAGGGTGGGGGTGGGGTGTTTGGACAGCAAAATGCATCAGCCTGTGCACAAGTGAAAACATCTCCCTGCAGGATGGTGTGTATGACACAACACATTTGGAATCCTTCCCACCTGTGTTGGTTTGTATTACTGATAAATATGAGGGTACACACACACAATTGGAAAATGGATTTTAAAATCAAAACATAAGAATAGATCAATAAAAAGAATAGAAAAACTAGGCACAGGGAAAAAAATGGTATAGGTAGGGTTTGAAATACTCAGTTTATAACAACATATAATCCTGTTTACCACACGGGATTGTTGTTGAGCCAGAAAAAACAGCATTGGGGTGAGTTGCTGATGCGAAAATAACTCGTATACGTCTGCTGCGAAGGGCAGACACCTAACTGAATGGGATGCAAGTTACTAGCTCAGGCCCAGTTGGATACAGGGTTTCAGATATTTCTCCATCCCTGGACTCTGCTCTTTCTCTACGAGGGCTTTATGCTTAGATTTTCTTAAGGTGATGGCAAGTTTCTCCCCAGCAGCTGCAGCCGATGGGGTCAGCAAAACCTATCTGAAGGCAGAGAGTGAAGGTAGATGAGAAACTCATTCCTCCCTGTAATTCCAGAGAGCAGTCTGGAAGCTAATTCTCATTGGATCAGAAGCATCATAGTTAAACCAGACCAAGTGCCATGACTCTGATTGGTCAACTATCATCCCTTGAACAGGGGACTGATTGCTCTCCCTAAACAATGGACAAAGGATAAGAAAGAGAAGATACCTCAGAAGAAAACTGGGCTTCTGTGTTTGGGAAGAAAGGGGATGACTTCTGAGAAGGGATCCCCCAAAAAACTGCTGCTGGGATGAAAGAAGAAGCTCTGAGAGGGGCAAGGGGCATGGCAGTGATAAATAGAACATTTGAGATAGAAAGGACAGTTACAAACACAGGGATGGAGTCAGGAATTAGCAGTAAATATGCAAGAGGTCAGTAGAGTATAGTGAAGAGGTCTTTTTGGAAAATAATGAGAAATTAGGAGGTTTAGTTGAGGACAAGAGGAAGAACTAGTTAGTGTCAGGACATAAAAGTGAGGCTGCAACAGTAATCAAGACAGTTTGGTACTGGCACAAGAACAGACCCACAGACCAATGGAACAGACTAGAGAGCCCTGATATAAACCCAACCATATATGGTCAATTAATATATGATAAAGGAGCCATGGACATACAATGGGGAAATGACAGCCTCTTCAATAGCTGGTGTTGGCAAAACTGGACAGCTACATGCAAATGAATGAAACTGGATTATTGTTTAACCCCATACACAAAAGTAAACTCGAAATGGATTGAAGACTTGAGTCTAAGTCATGAAACCATAAAACTCTTAGAAGACAACATAGGCAAACATCTCCTGAATATAAGCATCAGCAACTTCTTCCTGAACGCATCTCCTCGAGAAAGGGAAACAAAAGCAAAAATGAACTCATAGGACTATATCAAACTAAAAAGGTTTTGTACGGCAAAGGACACCATCAACAAAACAAAAAGGCATCCTACAGTATGGGAGAATATATTTGTAAATGACATATCCGACAAGGGATTAACATCCAAAATATATAAAGAACTTACACACCTCAGCACCCAAAAAGCAAATTAACAAATGGGCAGAGGATATGAAGAGATGGTTCTCCAAAGAAGAAATTGAGATGGCCAACAGACACATGAAAAGATGCTCCACATCACTAATCATCAGGGAAATGCAAATTAAAACTGCAATGAGATATCACCTCACCCCAGTAAGGATGGCCAGCATCGAAAAGACTAAGAACAACAAATGCTGGTGAGGATGCGGAGAAAGGGGAACCCTCCTACACTGCTGGTGGGAATGTAAGCTAGTTCAACCATTGTGGAAAGCAATATGGAGGTTCCTCAAAAAACTAAAAATAGAAATACCATTTGACCCCAGAATCCCACTCCTTGGAATATACCCAAAGAATACAACTTCTCAGATTCAAAAAGACATATGCACCCCTATGTTCATTGCAGCACTTTTTTACAATAGCCAAGATATGGAAGCAACCTAAGTGTCCATCTGTAGATGAATGGATAAAGAAGATGTGGTACATATATACAATCGAATACTATTCAGCCATAAGAAAGAAACAAATCCATTTGCAACAACATGGATGGAGCTGGAGGACATTATGCTCAGTGAAATAAGCCAGGTGGAGAAAGACAAATGCCAAATGATTTCCCTCATTTGTGGAGTATAACAATGGAGCAAAACTGAAGGAACAAAATGGCAGCAGACTCACAGACTCCAAGAGTGAACTAGTGGTTACCAAAGGGGAGGGGTGTGGGAGGGCGGGTGGGGAGGGAGGGGAAGGGGATTGAGGGGTATTATGTTTGGTACACATGGTGTGGGGGATCACGGGGCAAACAGTGTAGCACAGAGAAGGAACATAGTGGATCTCTGGCAACTTGCTGCACTGATGGACAGTGACTGCATTGGTGTATGGGTAGGGACTTGATAATATGGGTAAATGTAAGAACCACATTGTTTTTTCATGTGAAACCTTCATAAGAGTGCATATCAATCATAACTTAATAAAAATTAAAAAAAAAAAAAGTGAGGCTGTAGAGTCCAGATTTAACTCCATGAGCTACAGGGAGCCTCTACATTTTAGTGATGGTTTCAGGTGGGAGAGAGAGAAACAGGATTGAACACTGAGGCTGCATTTGAGAAAAGAGTCCCCAGCAGTGAGGAAATTATTGTAGTTAAGCTTGTGTGGGCAGGTGACAGAGGAAGGCCTTTTGAAGGGATGGCCGCAGAACACAGGTCAAAGAACCGGGGGACACAGGGGTTGGGAGGGAGGTGAGTTGGCCAGATCTGGTGCTGAGACCGCAGACCTAATGTGGGGTCTGGAACCCCCAGGGTCCCCAGTCCCCACATGAATAAGACCACCAGTCTCTACAACAATCTCAAAATCCAGACAACGGCTTGGGCCCTTTGTGCGTCAGTGGCCTAAAAACACACAGAATAGAAGCTTGACTTTAGCCAAGGCTGAAAAGGACATGTTCACCCCTCCCTGTCCACCTTCTTTCTGTCCATCTGTTTGTGGAACTTGCTGGGTATTTAAGGTTTTGTCATTATCATTTGAAGAGGCATAAGGTGAGAATGGAGTGTCTATTCCAAATCCCTATGAGGCTCTCAGAAATGATTTTAAAATGCTACTGAGGCTTCTCCATGGCTCTGTGATAGTTTTTAAATATCTAAATGTTCCAGGTAGCTGTTGAGCCATAGAAATGTACGTGGTCTCTATTTGAGCCACAGTGGTAATGACAAGGCTTAAAAACATTGTAATGGGATTAATTTCAGTGCTTCACCTAAATTCTAGAATAGCGTTTTCCAAAGACAGTTCCAAAAAATACTCCTTCTAAAGGATGTGAAAAAATATTTTATGATGGGAGAGCTCTGGGGGCAAATACTAGATTAATTCAAACAAAGAATTTTCAGTAGAATTTTGCACATGAGGGGCACGGTCTGCAGCATTTCCCAGATTTATTTGTCTCCAGAATCTTTCCTTCCACAGAGCATCTCATGTTACTAGGGTTCCACATGGCATACTTTGGGAAACACTCTTCTAGAGCATTCTCAACCCCACATGTGGCAATGAACATGAAAATTATATAGAATTCAACCCTTTAGAAATATTACTTTACCATGAGTCTTTGGGCAAGTAAGACTGAGAAAATTTTGGGCCTGTCTCAGGTGATAATTTTTTTTAATGTTATAATGGAGTAGTTGATCTGAATTTTCTGTCTTTAATGAAGTCATCTCAGCTGGATAGATGGGTGAACCTGGTGGCATTCATCTTTAGAGGACTATGACCATAAGGGAGTCAATTCATGTCCAAGGCCAAAGTCAACCAAGAAGATACTAGTCCCTGGGATGGTGTCCCGGGCTCCATGACAGCTAAATATATACTAATTGAGACCAAACATCAGAGTGGAGACATTTTATGTCTTTAAAATTTTCTTAAAATTAATCTCCAAAGAGAATTATTTTTCTGGTGAAAAGCAGAGCAATTCTTTTCCATTCATTTCAGGTTGTTTTATACTATTTCTTTCCTTAGAGTACACACGTGTTTCAGGAGAAAATTGGACAAATTGTGACTTGAGACTGAACATGACTGATAGGTCTGCTTCAGGTATTATGACAAGTTCCTCTTGGTTTCCTCTTGCCCCTGAGCCAGAATACGTGTTGTGGTTTTTCTCCAAGAGAAAAATGAAGTTCCACCCATCATCAGTTTGCAAGTCAATGCTCACAAAAATGGAAGGGTGGCTCTCTAGTATCTATCCTCATCATCCCGTGGGTTTTTAACCTTTTTCTCTAAACCGTAAGTCAAAGACTCAGTGGTAGACCCCTGGAGGCCGTACTGTAAGACAATTCCTGAGGGGAAAACAGGAAGTCCTTCTATTCATAGAGCTATAGTGACCTCTTTCGCTTGAGGTTTTATGTGGATCTAGTTGAGATCATACCTATGACCTTTGGATCTAATCGAGAATATACATATGATCTTTTGGGAATGTAGCTATTCTTCATAAATATAGGTTTCTTTACAACATCATTGTCTTCTTCAAGGATGATGAATGAAAGCTTGAAAAAGCCAGGAGGATCCAAATAAAGCCACTTGGTAGGAGCAGACATGCAGAAAAGAATTGGGTAGGGATGAGGGCAAAGGTTAGGATAATCAATAAATCAGAAGTCATACTGCACTACCCAAAACATTTCACTGGACTTGATCTATACGTAAGGTTTAGACTTCTCCTTTGCTAGAATAAGTAACTGTCTAATCAGCTACTTCATAAACAGTAACATTCAGTTGAGACTTTTCAAGGTTTTCACTGTATTTATATGTATTTAAAGAAAAAATGAGTGTTAGTATACTATCAGTTGGAAATAAAGGAGGACCCTGTGCTCCTCGTCAAGCATGAGGGGTTAAGTACTGTAGCTGTTCCAGAATTACCTGAGCGCCACAACCTGAATGTGATCCTCCCAGTTGATAGGTCACGTCATGGCAGCCACTGCTAGCTGACAGTCTGATACTTCATTTCTATACTTTTTTTTTTAGCTAACAGAACATTAGTTTTGTTTAAGCCAGCATTGCATTCATCTGTGAAAAACTCACTTCCTAATCTTTCCTTGATGTGTCCATGCATCACATGTGTCCAGTGAAATGTAGACAGAAGCTACTCTGAATGGCATCCCTTCCCAAGCAAAAAGGCCAATATCATTTTGTCTTGTTCTCTTCTTCTTTCCGGGATCATAGATGATTCCTGAGTTTCTGAACTGGAATCAGAAGCATTCATATGAACTGATGATGTCACATATACATATATGGATGGATGGATGGCGACTGGTGTTCATATTGTTTGCCGTAAATCAGTACACACAAACTCCGTGGACTCCATGGTTAGGACAGAGAAATAGGAGGAGATTTCTGAACATATTTCTGTGCCAAGATGTAAAGAAGTGTTGAAAAAGTGATGAGAATATGCCAAAAGGACAGAAGAAACACTGTGCTGTTAAATCTGAAAATTTTTGAGCATTGCCAAAAATAATGTCAGCAGCTACGAATCCATGCAGCGTCTATACTGATATAAATAAATATACATGCACACTCATTAAGGCCACAAGGAGGTTTTTTGGTTCTTGTTTACTTGTTTTCTAGTAGAATACTCAACCCACTAACTAATAAACATTGAAGTAATGATAGTTATAAGTTCCCCGCTTTGCATGGACTGTAACAACAATTGATTCAAGCAAAACTCAGCAATGGAGGTTAAAATCCTTGCTGTGAATGAGATGTTCACACTATTACTTAGTAATTACAAAGACTTCCTAGTACAGAGATCTGACAGATGCTACGTAGAAGTGACCAAATGTAATCTAATAAAAAAAGCACAAGGAAAAGTAAATATCACCTGTACATCTATCTATATGTAATTTTTTTTGAGCCATGTTAAATTTCCTGCATTTGATAAATGTGCCTAGATATGTAAGAGGATGCTCTTTTATTAGAAAATACAGGCTGATGACATAGGTCTAGAAGGTTTATGGTGTCTGCAAATTACAAATGGTTCAGTAAAAAGCAAACAGGGAGAGTGAGAGACTAAGAGAGAAAGGGAGGGAGAGAAGGAGGGAGGGAGAGGGGGAGGGAGGAAAAGAGATGGAAAAATGTTAATATTTAGTGAATCTAGGTGAAGAGTATATAGTAGTCATTGGACTAATTTTTAAAATAAAACAAAAACATTTTGTAAATTTGATAAAAGAATATTAGGAGCATATTATGACTTTAAGTGGTTTATTATGAACAGAGAAAGAGTTTAGAAGGAATGAACTAAGGAAAACATGAAAAGGGATTCCAATCATGCCTGATTAGTGCATTTAATGAAAGAGTATGTAGCATAAATTTAAGAGATGATTTCAAAAACAACCACTGAAGAAGCTCTCTTTCTGGTCAAAAAAGGAATGGAGAAATCCAAGGAACTTAAATTAGAACTAAAATTAAATACAGAAGAGCTATAAGTGCTATAGAAAATATACAACTTTGTGCTAATAAATTTGAACATAGTGGCTTCATTTATTAATAATACAAATTACTAAAATTCACACACATTATTAAAATGCAATTTTAGAAATTTAAAAAATGTTTCCCTGAATTACTGCTCATTGAGTTTATACGTACACACACACACACATACACATACACAATTTTGTACGTACCTTCACACACAATAATTCTGGACTCACATAAGTTGAATTTGTTTTAAATTTCTCATTCCCAAGGATACTGATCCCCATTGTATGTGCTATTCCAGAATGTTAAAAGAAAATTCTCCAGTCACACCTAAACACAATCCCTATATAAAACCTGGTAAAGGTAAGACAAGTACCATCCAACTTACCCATAAATAAATTTGCAAATATTCTAATAAAAACTTGGCAAATTATATTAATAATGTTTTAGGAGACAATAAACCATCACCAAACAGGCATACTTTAAGGAATCAGAATGGTTTAGTATTAAAAATAAGTGAGTTTCATTTCATGTGCATTACACCTCAATAAAGCTGATTATTTTTTAAGGTATGATATAACCCAGTATGTACAAAGTATATACTCATATCAAATATGCATATATGAAACAAAGCTGTGTACATTAATTTGACATGGACAGACTACAAGAAATATAACAAAATATTTGATGATGGATGTTTGGTTGAGATTTATCTTTCCTTGTGCTTTTCCCTTTTTTTGTAGTTTACAGATTGTCTCCCTATAATATAAGACATCATAATACCATGAAGAAAAAACGTGTGTATTCGGATCCTCAATAGGAATTAAATGACCCACCGTGTGGTTTAGAAAAGAAAAGGAGCCTAATTTTTAGAGACTGTGTGTTTGAGCCATCTCAGTAGAGAAGCATCTTAAGCCCTGGAAATAATGCTCTACCATCAGCAACAGGCAAGCCATAAAAAGCACTAACAATCCCAAAACTGTCTCCAAACCTTGACGTATATGCATTGCTTTTTATTTAGTTATTTGATCTTTCACATTCTCTTTGACTATCATTCAAAGTTTAGTTGACTGCAAGTTGGTGCAAATAGAAAAATAATGTCACTGATTTTTTTTCTCCCCAATTATTTTTGGAATAGATAAATAACATAACATGATACTCTGATATTTCAAATTAAATTTTCTGCCTCTTACAAAAGACACTTTCTTAATGAATTTAGAACTACATTATTCAGCCTGACACAAGTCCTATAAAATTTGGCAGTTGAATTTTACCATCTTATTTTGTAACAAAATTGACAGCCCCTCCATTTAAATGTATAGACATTTCATACCAGATATCAATTCTGATGACAGATGAACATGGGAAAATGATTTTGCTCTCTTTGAGATCCATATTTTATTGGTTTAGTGTTATTAATACATTTCTATGGAAATCTCTTTACAGTATATATATGTATATATACACACTGTTATTTTATATGCTGTTTATATATATACATATTTGTATTGAAATCTCTTTAGAGTATGTGTATATATACATACACACACTGTTTTTATATATGCTGTGTATATATACATATATGTATATATAAACAACATCAATGTGTTTTTTCCTTCATTATGATTAATAGAAAGACAGGCCAAGTTTGGTATTATGGAATTATTTTTTGAACTATTTCGGGTCTATCAGTATGAAAAACTTGTTTTGAAATTGACTGAATTGGAGGTAATTAGTATCCCTATTTCATTCCTAATGTGCTGTGGCTCCGTTGTTTGAAAAATAAATGAAGAGACAAGAAACCAAGCTGTTAGGAATGAATGATCTATTGACCATCTATTTAATGTGCTGGGCCATTCATTCGGATGCTTTATATAGATTGACCAAGTTCCTGCAATTTTGTAATCTGCTAAAATACTGGGAATTCAAATGACCACTGTGCAAAGAGGCCAGGGCAGTGTCTGAAAGGCCAAGATTTTGAGGGGTCCTGAGGAACTGTGGCTCCTGCATGCTGAGCATCACACTTGATGTGGTCATGAGGACAGATGGTGGCCTTTCTTAAGGCAAATAAAACTACTGTTGGTGCTTTTGTGGGGAGGAAGTGAAGGCGGTTCTGGTTATACCTTCTTGCAGGGACCTGGACGGAACGACTGGACTCCTCTCACGTACAGTTCGCTAAGGGTGCCTATAGATATCTTCCCATAACATCCACAGGAAACACAATGAAAGTATCAGGTGGCAGCCCATGCAGTCTGCCTGTCACTCCCCACCTGACAGTGGCTGCGTTACATTTCAGCCCTCGCCTGCCCCCTGCGTAGTCATGGCACATACCCAAGATGTGCTTCTGGTTTGCTTTTGTTCCGTTTCTCTTCTTTCCTCCTTCTTGTCCTCTTCTTTTCCCCATGATCTTCCACCATGAAGAAACAACCCCCCTCTCTGTGCATCAGTGTCCTTACCCACTGTACCGTCTCTGAATCATCTTCCAGCTCTATCTCTCATTCAAAACAAGTTAGTCATCACTGAATTAGTATCTACTCCACATAGTCTCTTTGGGAGATGACACACTTGGGATGAAAACAGGGTCATTTTTCAATGTGGTACCTTTATGTGTATGGAAAAACATTTTTTACATGGCTTAGAGACATTTCTTGGACCAGCAAAGTAAATGTCTAATGATTTAATAGCTAAAACACATTTATATAGGTCACCAAAAAGGGTGTCTTCCTAAAATCCAATCTATTGATTTTTTGGCCAAGTATACTGCCTGCCAAGCACCAGGTCACAATGATACACAAACAAACTGAAGGTCTCTATATTCCTAGGGCCTCTGATATAGTTGGGAATACAGTCAGCAATTAGTAAGTAGTGCCAGCAGAACCACAAAGAGTGCCAGGTACAAAGAAAACAGACAGGGTGCTATGCCAAGGGATAAAAAGTAGAACCTGTACATAGGATCTCTTGGGTGGACAGATGACATTTTAACCTGAGACATCAGAGGAGATGAAGTTACCCAACACAAAGCCAGGGGAGGGCTTACTCGAAGACGGAACAGCAGGTGAGGAGGCCGAGAGACAGCAAAGATCTTGATGTGTTTAAGGAACTGGCAGAAAGCAGGTGAGGTGCGGTGTGGCTAACAAGCACCAAAGAGCCGTGGGATGCGGTTGTCAAGGCAGGTGGCCAGACCCTGCAGTCTCGCCAGACAGAAGGCGTTTGGGTTTCATTTTACACACGATGGCTTCATTCAGGGAAATTAGCTGTATATTTTATTATAAAATATAATGCGTGTACAGACAAGTACGCAAAGCGGTAATGTAGAGATTAATTATCATAAGGTGGACAGTGGTAACAAACAAACGCAAAGCAAAAGACAGAACCTTGCTGGCACCCCAGGATCCCCTGCCTGCCACTTCTCACTCAAAGCTACCTTCCCCTCCCTCAGTGGGTAACTGCTAGTGTGACTTTTATAGTAATGATTTTCTTGCTTTCCTTTATGCTTTTACCTAAGCAAGGATTGTTAAACACTAAAGTCAGCTTCCTATGTTTTTAAAACTTTATGTAAAGAAATTGTTCTTAGTGGCTGGTTTCTTTCACTAAGCATTATGGATACAATTTCAATGTAATCTTGGAAATTCATCCGTGTGTTTACGCAGCTGTAATTGGTTCATTTTGATTGCTCTACAGTGTCCATTGCATGGCAATCCTTCACCTAAACAGTCTCTATCCACTTTACTATGGATGCACGTTGGGTTCGGTTTTGGGATCAACTGTGAACACTGCTGGCAAGAGTATTCTTGCACACGTTTCCTGTTGCATGCAGGAACTCATTCTCATTGGTATGCCTTCAGGAATAGAACTGAGCTGTAATTTCAACCTTAATAGGCAATTCTCCTTTTTGAAGTCATTTTACCAATTAAAACTTTTGCTAATAGTGCGGGCAACCTTGGGACTCCATGTCTCACCAATTGGTATTGCCATTCTTTTCAATTTTAGCCCTTATGATGAGTGCTTTTATGTTTAAAAGGTTTTATGGATATTGCGTGATGCAGCAAAGTAAATCAGAGATGCAAGGTAGGTTCAGAAGATGGACCTAACAGGACTTGCTGATAGATGGGACATAGGAAATTAAGAAAAGGCAAATGTCACATATGACTTCTGCATTTCTAGCTTAAAAATAGGTGCTGATGATGACACTTTTGGAAATCGAAAAGATTAGAGTGGAGACTTGGAGAGGGGATCACCACTTGGTGTCAGATGGGGATGTCATGTATGGGTCTGGAGCTCAGAGGAGAGGTCATCAGCAGATGTACACTTTCACTGTTTTTGATGCATTGATCTAGTAGTGAGAGCTAAATTGAAGGCAGAGGGGCTGCAAGTCCAGAGCAAAAATGAAGGACTGCCTTCAAGGGATGCAGGGGTGCATCTGCTGCTGTGGTCAGTTTCTGAAGATGAACAGCAGTTCCAAAAGGAGGCAGAGGTCATGGAGAGTAGAATGTTCTTCAGGGCACTCCTTTTAGGAGACTTCAATACACCACTCACTCCAAAGGACAGTTCAACCAGATAGAAAATAAGTAATAAGACAGAGGCACTGAATACCACATTAGAACAGATGGACCTAATATATATCTATAGAACACTCCACAGAAAAGCAGCAGGATACATATTCTTCTCAAGTGCACATGGAATGTTTTCTAGAATAGATCATACACTAGGCAACAAAAAGAGACTTAGTAAATAGAGAAGGAATGAGATTATGCCAACCAGCCTCTCAGACCAAAGGTATGAAACTAGAAATAAATTATATACAAGAAAACAAAAAAGACCACAAACACATGGAGGCTTAACAACATGTTCCTAAATAATCAATGGATCAATGACCAAATAAAAGCAAAAATCAAGTATATGGAGACAACTGAAAACAACAACTCAACACCCCACCATCTGTGGGACACAGCGAAGGCCATTCTAAGAGGGAAGTATATTGCCACATAGGCTTACCTCAAGAAAGAAGAACAATCCCAAATGAACAGTCTAAACTCACAATTAATGAGCCTAGAAAAAGAAGAACAAATGAGGCCCAAAATCAGTACAAGGGACATAATAAAGATGAGAGCAGAAATGAATAAAACTGAGAAGAAGAAAACAATAGAAAGAATCAGTGAAGCCAGGAGCTGGTTCTTCAAGAAATAAGCTAAAGAGATCAACCCCTAGCCAGACTCATCAAGAAAAAAAAGAGTGTACACACTTAAACACAAGCAAAAATGAGAAAGGAAAAATCACTACGGACACCACAGAAATGCAAATATTTATTAGAGAATACTATAAAAAATTATATATTAAAAAATTGGATAACTTAGTAGAAATGGACAACTTTCTAGAAAAATATGACCTTCCAAGATTGACCCAGGAAGAAACAGAAAGTCTGAACAGACCAATTACCAGCAAGGAAATTGAACTGGTAATCAAAAAGGTACATAAGAACAAAATTCCTGTATCAGATGGATTCACTGTTGAATTTTATCAAACATTTAGAGAAGGCCTAATACCCATCCTCCTTAAAGCTTTCCAAAAAATAGAAGAGGAGGGAATATTTCCAAACTCATTCTACAAGGCCAGCATCACTCTAATGCCAAAACCAGACAAAGACAGCACAGAAAAAAGAAAATTATGAGCCAATATCCCTCATGAACACAGCTGCAAAAATACTCAACAAAATCTGAGCAAACCAAATACAAAAATACATCAAAAGGATCATCCATCATGATCAAGTGGGATTTAGTCCAGAGATGCAAGGATGGTACAATATTAAAAAATCCATCAACATCATCCACCACATCAACCAAAAGAAGGACAAAAAACACATGATCATCTCAATAGATGCTGAAAAGGAATTTGACAAAATTTAACACCCATTCATGATAAAAATCCAACAAAATGGATATAGAGGGCAAGTACTCTACATAATAAAGGCCATATATGACAAACCCACAGCCAACATTGTACTTAACAGTGAAAAGCTGAATGATTTTCCTCTAAGATTGGAAACAAGACAAGGATGCCCACTCTCCCCACTAGTACTCAACATAGTACTGGAGGTCCTAGCCACGGGAATCAGACAACACAAAGAAATAAAAGGCATCCAGATTGGTAAGGAAGAAGTTAAACTGTCACTGTTTGCAGATGACATGATGCTGTACATAAAAAACCCTAAAGAATCCACCCTAAAACTACTAGAATGAATAACTGAATTCAGCACAGTTGCAGGATACAAAATTAATACAAAGAAATCTGTTGCATTCCTATACACTAACGATGGACAAGCAGAAAACAGTTTCATTTGCAATTGCAAGTTTTTCCTGAACACATCTCCTTGGGCAAGGGAAACAAAAGCAAAAATGAACAAGTGGGACTACATCAAACTAAAAAGTGTCTTTTCAGCAAAGGACACCATCAGTAGAACACAAAGGCATCCCACAGTAAGGGAGAATATATTCAGAAATGACATATCTGACAAGGGGTTAACATCCAAAATATATAAAGAGCTCTCACACGCCTCAACACCCAAAAAGCAAATAACCCAATTTAAATATATATCAAAAACAATAAAATACCTAGGAATAAACCTAACCAAGGAGGTGAAAGACCTATACCCTGAAAACTACAAGATGCTCTTGAGAGAAATTAAAGAAGACACCAATAAACGGAAATACATCCTGTGCTCATGAATAGGAAGATTTAATATTGTCAAAATTGCCATCCTTCCTAAAGCAATCTACACATTCAATGCAATCCCTAATCAAAATACCTACAGCATTCTTCAGCAAACTAGAACAAATAGTACTAAAATTCATATCGAAGAACAAAAGCCCTGAATAGCCAAAACAATCCTGAGAAGAAAGAATAAAGCAGGGGGGATTATGCTCTTCGACTTCAAGCTCTCCTACAAAGCCACAGTAATCAAGACAATTTGGTACTGGCACAAGAACAGACCTATAGACCAATGGAAGAGAACAGGTAGTCCATATATAAACCCAAGCATATATGGCCAATTAACATAGGATAAAGGAGCCATGGATATACAATGGGGAAATGACAGCCTCTTCAACAACTAGTGTTGGCAAAACTGGACAGCTACGTGTAAGAGAAAGAAACTATATACAAAGAGAAAGAAACTATATACAAAAGTAAGCTCAAATGGATCAAAGACCTGAATGTAAGTCATGAAACCATAAAACTCTTTGAAGAAAACATAAGTCAAAACCTCTTGTATATAAACATGACCAAGTTTTTCCTGAACACATCTCCTTGGGCAAGGGAAACAAAAGCAAAAATGAACAAGTGGGACTACATCAAACTAAAAAGTGTCTTTTCAGCAAAGGACACCATCAGTAGAACACAAAGGCATCCTACAGTAAGGGAGAATATATTCAGAAATGACATATCTGACAAGGGGTTAACATCCAAAATATATAAAGATCTCACATGCCTCAACACCCAAAAAGCAAATAACCCAATTTAAGAATGGGCAGAGGATATGAACAGACACTTTCCAAAGAAGAAATTCAGATGGCCAACAGGCACATGAAAAGATGCTCCAAATCGCTAATTATCATGGAAATGCAAATTAAAACCACAGTGAGATATCACCTCACATCAGTTAGGATGGCCAACATCCAAAAGACAAGGAACAACAAATGCTGGTGAGGATGCGGAGAAAGGGGAGCCCTCCTGCCCTGCTGGTGGGAATGTAAATTAGTTCAGCCATTGTGGAAAGCAATATGGAGGTTCCTCAAAAACTAAAAACAGAAATGCCATTTGATCAAGAAATTTCAGTTTTAGGAATTTACCCAAAGAAAACAAGGACCCCTATATTTATCTCAGCACTATTTACAATAGCCAAGATATGGAAGCAACCTGCGTCCATCAGTAGATGAATGGATAAAGAAGATGTGGTACATATACACAATGGAATACTACTCAGCCATAAGAAGAAAACAAATCCTACCATTTGCGACAACATGGATGGAGCTAGAAGGTATTATGCTCAGTGAAATAAAGCAGGCGGAGAAAGACAAGTACCAAATGATTTCACTCATCTGTGGAGTGTAACAACAAAGCAAACCTGAAGGAACAAAACAGCATCAGAATCACAGAACCCAAGAAGGGACTAGCAGTTACCAAATGGAGGGAGATGGGGAGGGAGGGACAAGGAGATTAAGGGGCATTATGATTAACACACATAATGTAGGGGGTCACAGGGAAGGAAGTATAGCATGGAGAAGACAAGTAGTGCCTCTATAGCATCTTACTACACTGATGGACGGTGACTGTAGTGGGGTCTGTGTGTGGGACTTGATAATATGGGTGAATGTTGTAACCACAATGTTGCTCATGTGAAATCTTCATAAGATTATGCATCAATGACACCTTAATTTAAAAAAAAAAGAATGTTCCTCAGGGGTTCCACTTCCTGAATGAAGTTTGAGTGAGTTTTTCAGGTGGTAGTAGAGAAGAGATAGTAACTAATGAGTCTAAGAGAAAGAAAAAAACCTTAACCTTTACCAGGAAAGCATGATAGGATTGGAAGCTGCAACCCTATGTATTGTAAAAGCATGAGCTGCAGTGGAGACCAGTCACAAAGGTTGATTTTCCCCAGCAATGCTGAGCTATTCATGCACTTTGCAGGAATGTGGTTAGCTCAGTTAGCTGCAAGAAACAGAGTAACTGATTCATGGTGGGTAAATTAAACAGGGATTTCTTTTTCTCGGGAGGTATGTAGTCGCTGACATTAATTTAGCAACTGCTAAATAATGTGTTCAGGGATGCAGAATTTTTGTTTTTCTTCACTGTCATGCTCAGCATGTTGGCTTTACCTCCTTACAAGAGCATTCATAGCAAGGAAAAGAAGAAAGGGGCTTTCACCAGCTCCGGCACTTTTCTTTTAGGAAAGCAAAGGATTTCCTAGAAACATCCACCTGACTTCTCTTCCCAGGCCCGGGCCTAGACCTTTGCCCAGGCTCAGGGAAAGTGAGTTGCTTACGCGGTTGCCCTAAATGAAACCTCGGTTCTGTTACTAGAGAAGAAGGGGAGAATGAGCATGTGCAAATAAATAGCTGAACCTGCCACACACAAAGATGGCAGATGTTCGAGTTCAAACACATCTGGAATGTACTAGGTTAATTTAATCGAGGAAGAAAGACAGAAAGGATTGATGAAATCTGCAAGAGTGATTATCCCCAGTAAAAGGATAAAATGGGCCACCGCTGACGGTACTAAAAATAAAATATATTATGGGGGCTGAGAGCAATTTGCAAAGGAGAATTTAAAGACAAGTTTTAGTCACTGTCTCTACTTTGAAAAACAATATACTTACTCTCATATGAAATTTCTAGTATCTGCTTGTTTTTAAACAACAGTATATCTCCCAGAACATATCTTCATCTAAAAGAAAATAATGCTCAATCCAGCCCTGGTTTTAAAAGCATTCATTCTGAAGTATTAAAATATAGGGAACCATGAGGCAATTTCTTTTAATTAGTCAAAATGAAATATGATACTGATCTAGCTCCAAACTGCCACTTTCTTTTGGTGACAGGGACTGCGTTTATGATGGAGGCTGGATTTTTGCACGCCCAATAACAGGGACATTCTAAACTTTGTCTGACTAAACCAGTGCTACCAGGAGAACGTGTAATTAATTAAAGGATAGCACTTGGTTGTTTTTACTGATTCAGTCATCTGAAACCATCCAGAAGCACGCACAGATTCCTACCTGTGCCATTCGCAGCAATGGCATCATTTAGCACACTCGGAGCTGCCCTTCAGTCGTCTGTGCATCTGTTTTATCTTTGATCTGTTAAGATGACTATTGCATGTGTAATTTGCTGCCAGAATGGTTTTCAACAACAGAAACCCACATGCAAAATGTGCCCCTTCACAACTTGATTGCAGGGTCGTGTAAAAGCCAGTTAGGCGCACAGGCAAGCGGTGCACAAATGCTAAGGTGCAGGTCAGGGATGATAATGTAATGTGTACCCACGTTCCGAAGAGCAGCCTCCAGGGCCCTGGAAGAGTAAGGCCACCCGGCCTCAGCCTGGACCTCCAGACGGTGTAGGGATACCGGTGATAACATGCCGGGAACTCTCGTGGAGGCATCATGCCCCTTGCCTCATGCTATCCTCACGACACGTTTTTAACGTTCATATGAGAAATATGCCTCTTCTGCAGAGGGAGCTGAGGCTGGTTTAGATTCGTAACATTCCTAAAATGATACACCTAAAATGAGACGGAGTCAGATTAGCACTCAGACAGTAGATTTTAAAACCTAGGATTTCAATCAGGATTTTGTCCCCAATCCCGTCACGTACAGGAAAAAGCTATACCTCAAGGTCATTTTCCTGTCATATGTCAAAAGAAAAAAAACAGGGAGTGGGATCGACTCAACTCCAAACTCCAATTTCCAAACTCCCATTTGCCCAACCCAGAGAGGATTAAGAACTTCCTGACAACTTAAGCAGATGTGGTGATGAAGTCAGCCAGATTGTCAGATTTCTGTTTCTCTGCCATCTTAGAAATGAATTCTTGAGAGAAACGTGTTCAAGGGAGAAAGAAAACAATACAGTGACAAAATCTGGCTGAAGCTTAAACTTACACAGATCTATGAATTTAACATATGCAGCAAAGCGTCAGAACCAACTCGATTTCAAGAGAAAAATACTGGCATTCCAAGTTACGGGCCACTGGTCAGCAATCATATTCCTCTTTTAATTTTTCTAACATCTCTTTATTTGTATTTCTGTGGGTTCTGTGCACTTTTTCCCTCTAAGGGAAAAGGATACAAATAACACATAGTCCCCGTTAGTCACAAAGTGATAAGTGCCACTAATAAACTCTATCACTTTATACTATTGGATAGAACGGCGAAATGCAAGGTAGGCATATTTTTCGATCGTTCTTCAATCCTTTAGCCATTTATTTCCAAACTGGATGTTCCACATACATTTAGACGAGCCGCCCACTTTCATTTTTCTCAAGTGCCGTTAACAGCATAGCCCATATAATACAGTAACTGAGGATCAATCTTGACGTGTTAGGGAGGAAACTGGCCAAAACCTACTGCATCCCGAACTAATATTCAAGCTCTCATGATGAACCTATGCAAGTTGGCATTGTTTTACTTCTCGCTGTGTGTCTTAACAATATTGTGTCAGTACGGCAGTGTGAAATACTCAGGAGATCCTGCTACAAATAGAGCAGTTTTTAAGAAAAGTACTCATCTACTCCTGACACAGTTCACCAACCCATATTCAGACTGGAACAGCCAAGTCCTATCCATGAATTTTTTAAAACCAGAAAACACAGTACTTTCCATTATGAAGACCCTGGCTCTGCTAATTGCCAAACATCAGTGAACCTGTCATTTAGTGGAACAGTTATTACGTAGCTTTGTAAATGGCAAACTGAATACCACGCAACAGAACACAAACAAGGTAATTTCAACTATGAGTCATTTGTATAAAAACAAACAAAATCTTTGTTTATTCAAAGTTTCTAAAACGTTTTGGGAAAGTGGTTGGGTTTGTGCCTTAGAGTGTCTGTGCTCATGTTGTGATACCAAGGACACATCTGTCTTCTGCATACCTGCCTCTGTGATACAAATCAGCCCACATGCAAGTAGGAAGCACAGGGGTGATGTCAACATACGTTCACATCATGGGTGCAGCATATACCAACACCGCTGCCCGGGGCGAGATGCAGAGGGTGCGGCATATACCAACACCGCTGCCCAGGGTGAGATGCAGAGGGTGCAGCATATACCAACACCGCTGCCCAGGGTGAGATGCAGAGGGTGCAGCATATACCAACACCGCTGCCCGGGGCGAGATGCAGAGGGTGCAGCATATACCAACACCGCTGCCCAGGGCGAGATGCAGAGGGTGCAGCATATACCAACACCGCTGCCCGGGGCGAGATGCAGAGGGTGCAGCATATAACAACACCGCTGCCCGGGGCGAGATGCAGAGGGTGCAGCATATACCAACACCGCTGCCCGGGGCGAGATGCAGAGGGTGCAGCATATAACAACACCGCTGCCCGGGGCGAGATGCAGAGGGTGCGGCATATACCAACACCGCTGCCCGGGGCGAGATGCAGAGGGTGCGGCATATACCAACACCGCTGCCCGGGGCGAGATGCAGAGGGTGCGGCATATACCAACACCGCTGCCCGGGGCGAGATGCAGAGGGTGCAGCATATACCAACACCGCTGCCCGGGGCGAGATGCAGAGGGTGCAGCATATAACAACACCGCTGCCCGGGGCGAGATGCAGAGGGTGCAGCATATACCAACACCGCTGCTCAGGGCACGTTGCTGAAAGGAGAGACGCGACATATTCATTCCAAGCTCTTCTCTACACTTGGATGACCTTGGAGTCTGTGCTGGAAATGTTTTTTGCATGAATCTTTGCTCTCTTTATGCATTTCTTTATTCGTTTAATTTTGCAGCTTCCATCCTTCCCTTACACTCTCTTCTAATGTGTTTTCTTCACTTTTTATCAAAGATATAAAATCCTACACTTACTGTAGTATTTCTTTGTTCTTTAGTACTTGTTACCATAGTTCTTTACTTCTTTACTTCCTGTAGTATCTCTTTGAATTGCGGTAAAGATGTTACTGCAGTTCAAAAAGTAACATCTTTGTGCTTCTGTTTATTTTTTTAAGGATTAACATTGTTTTTATTATTGCTCTGATTATATACTTGCGTCGTTTGAGTGGTTTGCCTAACGTTATTTTCCCCATAAGCCCCATTATTTTTACCAAGTAATTCTGCGAGGTTTTTTGTAAACACATATATTGCAATACAGCAATGTCTATGAAGAATACATATTGCATATAGATCACACAAAGACTCTCATGAGATATCTGCCTTCTTTCATTTCAGGAATGCTAGTGCCTTTCATAAAGAATTAATTTGTCTTTATCTTACAAATGTAAACCATGTAATTTCCCTTTTTGTATTAGATGCCTGTAGAGAAATGTGGGCTTCACCCTATCTACAAGTGTATGGGATTTGATGATACGCATTTTTGTATTAAGCTCATTTCTTTTGTGTTAATGATGGTGGTGTCAGGCATCTCATCTTTCTTCTCTTTCATAGTCCTGCTGCTTTATCTGGTGCTTCTAAACTGCCATTAATATTGTCTAAAGAAAGGAAGAAGGTTTTCTATATACACACATATACTTACGCACACTTACCTACGTATGTAGACATAAAATAACACACACGCATGCAGATAGATACACTCTGTATTTAAAATTACTATTTAAAATTACTAAGTTATTTGAATGGAATGTAAGTGTAGGTAGAAGGTAGAAGAAGCCCAGAATAAGCCACCTGGGACTCAACAGAAAAGACTAATCAATTACCTGCCGCTTTATAACTTGTCCACTGTTGTTTTGGAGTTGTGGAAAGAAGGTCTCTATTATCCCACCCGGATACCATTTATTATATTGGAATAGAACCAACATTCCCTACAAGGCATTCTGGATTCATTAAGAAGTTAGTGCATTCTCTTAAAGTCCCCAACTTACCCCCAGCGGGTATTAACAGAACTGAAATCTGAGTCAGCGAGTCATAAACTTTGTGTAGACACAAACAAGAGACAAGAACTGGAGGCACAGCATGTTCTGGTTGTAAAAAGTAAGATATTACCAAGACGTAGGATAAAAAGGCTTTAGGAACTTATATCATCGCAGTCACCCAAAAGTCCAAAATGCAAAATGAAGGTTGGGCCACTTTGATTAACATGGGTTAAGATGGCAAGTTTCATATATTTTATTCATTCATTCATTGAACAAATACTTATTGCATGCTGTACTAATATATGTATTACTCTCTCGGTGCCTCATCCAGATTCTCTTTTCTGAGAAATGCACCAATCCCCAGGTGCTCTGAGCACAGGCTGTCAAAAGCTTGCACCTGTCCCCTGACCCTTCTCTAAGAACTGCCCTCAGCAGAGGAGAGCCACTCTCACATTAACTACTGACCCATTCTGTCGAAGTGTGGTGAGAATCCAGCCCAGTGGGGCAACTGCTTGATGCAGTTCATGCTCCATAGGTGCCCATGGGATTAGGCTGAGGCCAGGTCACCCACAGTTCTGGTGTCCCTGACCTAGTCTTAGTACTGCTTAGGACAGCAGAGGGGTACCTGAGAAGGTTCTGGGGGGACTTCCTTCAGCAACAATAGCTATGCAGGGCCCATTTTGTTTTGATGGGAAAGCCCCCATCACAGGCAAATGGGGTGGCTGATCACCCCAGAGCTAAAGCCCCACCTTGCTCATTAGCTTCTCCCCACCACGGTCCTGCTTCTCTATCGTCTCTCCAGAGCGCCAGCCAATGAAGCCTGTGCACAAGAAAACGCATCCCAGGCTGTGCATCTGGAAAACCCAAATCTAAGCCACCTGCTCACTGTGCGCCACTGCCAGCGTGGGGCGCTAACGGACATTATGGAACCTATCTTCTACTGACAACATCATTTTAGGTACACAGTCTATGAATTAAAACAAACAAGACATGCCTGGGAAGAGGTGGATACTATTAGGTAGAGTGGTCAGGGGCAGGCCTCCTACAGGAGTAACAACTGAGCTCTCGTGAAAATGTTGAGAAGCATCCAGCGATGGGTAGACATACAGGGAGAGCGGTTCAGACAGAGGGGGCAGCTGATGCAAATGTTCTGGGGAGAATATGCTTTTGGAGGGACCCTTCTTCTCCTTCCTGTGAAGGCAGCTCAGCTGGTGTAGTGTCTAGCATCTCTCCATCCTCATTTCATTTCTCTGTCTCAGAGTAAGTGCACGGATGGCTACGTGGTCAAGTCAGGCAGAATAATCGTTCATGTTCGGTTCATCAGCACCCTTTCAGGAGCCAGCCGCCTGCTCTCTGGGAGCCGTCTTCTGCCTTCTGCTTCTCCAGAGGCACCCGCGCCCCATTAGAGGTAACAGAAGGGGAACTCTTGCCCTGACGGAGTGTCACCGGTGACTGGCTGAGTTCAGTGTACCCAGCTTTAAAATTCAGAATCCATAAGGCTTCTGGATTCACAGACCTCATGCCATGTCCCCCTACTTGGCCTCTACAGGATTCTAGGTGATATTTTGACCTCCATCTGCTGTGGCCTCATTTTACCAGTTTGTTCTCAGTTTGTTCAGATGGACAAGGGCAGGCTCTTCTTTGCCCCCTTTCAGAGGCCATATCAACTTTCATTAAATAAATGTTAATTTAAATTTAATCAACTTGAATTCATTGAGTTCAATTAAATTTAACTTTTGATTTTTATTAACTAAAATTATTTAAGATAGTTACTTGGAAAAGAGAAATTGTCAAATACGACAATTCTCTCCATTGAAAATGAGATAAATGAGTAATTTTGAGAATAGTATCAATATCAATGGCTGCTTCCATTGAAGCTAGGATTTAAAACTATAATAAATTCTGTTGTTAGCATAAGTAATATGTTTAAAATTGTATTAAAGCTATGAGCTTCAATACATCTACTTTTCAATTATTCAATATATTTTCAGCCGCTTTAAGGTTTTCAGAAAAATTAAATATCAAAAATACATAAAAATGTGTATATGGGTCCACATTTTTCCTTTTGCGTCAATTTTTATTTTTTTTAAATATTGCATTACAATATGATTTCTTTTGATGACGGAGTTTTTGTTCCCCCTCAACCCCTTAAATTTTGTGCTTGGGGCACATGCCTTGCCTGGACTCAGAATTTAAGCAGGGCAGAGGTGGGTGTAGGGTACTGGGTGGGAGTGTGGGACAAAAATTTAAGGTGGTCCTTCACCTGCCCCACCTCACACATTAGTATGTTCTAGAAACAGGAAGGAAAATGTGTAAGTTGTGTTTAGTGAGCCGTGTCAGGAAAAGATAGAAAAGTCAGAGAAGTGGGCAGGAAGTAGACCCTACAGGGCCTTCTATGTAGGGGTGGAAATACAGATTTCATCCTGAGATTGGAGACCATTGGCTGGTTCCTTTCCTCCCAGCTCAGCAACCACAACAGCACCAAATCTGACTGACTATAAAGTAAAAACACGACTCTGTTTTTTGTAAAATCCATTCAAAAGTTAATGTTTCCCTTCCCTCAGTACTCAGTGAAAGAACTGGTCAGAAAGGTCTCTAATTTATTTTCCACCTTAACCCTCTGTAGTTGCCCACACAATCCATCAGCAATATCATCTGTTCCCTGATGTTTCATGTTTTAAAGCGCTGTTCTTATATTTGTAAAAGTCATGAATTTGAACCTCTCCATTAATACATAAATGCACAAGAGGTTATTAAAAGTCTGAAGAGCCTTAATGTTGGTGACAGAAGAAAAAGCAGAGCAACTCTTGGATTATTTTTGAAAAAAGTTATTTTCTTCCCAAATTGCAAAAATGATATTTACCTACCCCAAAATCTGCCTCCTGTGATGTGGCATGTTTGTTTCCTTGTCTTTTTAGATTGTTAAAAATATTTTCTCATAAATAATTATTCAGGAAATAGACCTATATGGTAACACTTAATTTCCTCTATATTAAGAAGATGTTGAAGCTTGATTCCTATTATATTAATGTTTAAGTAAATTAATGGAAATATCTCTATTATTTTCACCCATGTGTTCTGCGTCTTTTTTTTAACATCCAATGAACAGAATTTAAACTTTTGTTTATGATTCTGGGAAGTCTCAAAATTAAATGTCCACGAGGTTAAACAACTAATATAAATATATGCTGGATAAAAGAAAGAAGAAGGAGTGGTAGGGACTGTTGCAAACATGGAGAGTGTCCATATCCTTCTTAAAGGTGCTGCTCAAAACTGCTTTAGAGAAAATCTATTTTCACAATAAAACCCAGTCTTCTTATTTGCTGGTGTTGACGACTAACTCATTTTTAAATGCCAAACAAAACATTATCTTTCAGAGTATTTACAACTGCTTGTGAGAGTTATCGTTCTGAATGCGCATCTTTGTGCCAAATTGAACTACAGGATTGCTTCCAAAAGGATGTAAAGATACGAAGAATCAGTTGCCTCTAACAGCTCCCCTCTTCCTGCATCCCTCCTGTTTCTTACATGTTTCTCAGTATCTGTTGTAAACAGAAAAGCAAATAAGGGAGCTTGTTAATTAGTGGCGTTATTTGGACCCAAAAGTTTCACTGAATGTGCGTTGGGTTGCAGGCACGGGCTGACTTCAGAATGCTCATGTGAAGGAAAGAGTGTGGCCTTAGTGACCTCTGACCTCTTCCCCATTCAGAGAGGTGCTTTTACCTGCTCCTGAAGAACTATCCCTGTACTAGTTTTCTGTTTCTATTACCCTAGTAAGCCAGATCCAGGCCACCGTCCTCTGTCCTAGCCTTCCTTGTCCCCAGCAACCAGGAGGACTTCCTTCGGATATGCATCAGTCATAGTACTTCGCTGCAAGCAAGGTACTAACTTAAGCAGAAAAGTTGATCAGAAGAATGCCTCATTGCCTACTAGACTGACAGAAAAGGCTGGGGCACCAGGGTGGGGAAACAGAGGAGTCAAGGGAAGACAAGCCACAGGACCCATCGCCAAGGCCATGCACAGGAGCAGACCCTTGATGAGGACCATGCTGCCCTTGCCCCCTCCCCCTTCTCCAGGGCCAAAGTCCTGGTAAGGAGCATGTGACTGGCCATGCCACAGTCCTGTGCCACACGCCGCCAGCTGATAGTAGATGGAGAGCAAGGACTCTGCTGCAGAACACAATGGAGAATCTCAAATACAGGAAGGGGGCTGAGATGCCCGGCAGCCAAAACGTGATAAATATCTAATAAATCACTTTGCTACATAAAATATTTCCATGGCTTTCCATGTCCTCAAGAATAAAATCCAAACTCCTATCTAAAACCTTGCAAAAAGTAGCTTCTTATAACTCTGCAACCTTCCCTCCATCCTTGGGAGGAGTGGCCTCTTTAGGTTCTTGGAAGGGCACCAGCTCTCCCCTCTCTTGAGGCCTTGATGCATGCCTTCCCCTCTGCCTGAAAATACCTTACCTCCACTGCTGCCACTTCAATGCCTAGATCCACATCACTTAGGGCTCATGTCAGCACCACTCCCTGCTCCATGGAGGTCTTTCCAGACCTGCCAATACAAAACACTCTTCTTTTCCCACACTGCTCCCTAGCAGACTCACACATTTCCTTCACATTTCCTAGAACAGCCTGGGAATATCTTGGTGTGTGTTTACTCGGTGCCTGCTGACTTTGTGTTTGCTGATGTGTACACTGTCTATTCCCAGGCAGTTTACAAGCTCAGTGAATTGACAGTGAACCTTTCTGGAAGGTTTTGTTTTTCCCTAGCACAGGGTACGAGGCACAGAAAAGATGCTCTGGAGTTACTTGTTGAACACATGAAAGAACGCAGTCTTTCAGAAGACTTCCTGAGGGAAAAGCAGGCATTCATGTAGACCAGGGGTTTCAAACTGTGCCCCATTGCTCCATGGATTCCACTGGGAGAGAAGAAAATGAGCAAACCTTCCTGGACCCTACCCCAACTCCAAAACACACATCTTCTCTTATAAGTCTTACAATTTAGGCTTCTAGGCAAGATTTAAGTTAAAGGATTCACATCTAAATGAATTTGGACAATGAATATTCAATTGAAGGAAGGAAAATTATTAAAACAGGTTAGTACTTTGGGAAACCTGATCAATATGCTAGCCAGTGATGATTAACACTGATAGATCATGATTATGCAAATTGACCTGTATCTTTTCTAAACCTTTTCCACAAAAGTGTTATTTATGGGCAATCCCTGCTCACGAGGACCTAAGTGTGGATCTGTTTCTACAGATGTTAGTTTTTAATTCCACTATGGTTTTATGACTCTTATGGTGAAGTTTTGCACCCATTGAAAACAATTCTGAATTCAAGCATATATGGGTGCCTTCCACTTCGAGGGCAGGCTCTAGGAGGGCAGAGCCAGGTTCACTGTGTCCACCCCACTACCTCCTCTGGGACGATGAGTACCACACAGAAGGTGGTTCACAAATGTTTGATGAACCACAGTTTGAAAGGAGCAAGTAGGGTGACCAGAGGTGGGGTGGCAGTGGCAGCCTGGCACAGCCTTGGTCTCTGAGGTGAGGGTGGTCATCCACAGAGGAAGGGGACTGGTGGGTGATTAGTTATTAGAGAGGATGTTAATCCAATGAATAAATATATTAAGGACAACAGCAAGCAGTTTTTTCACTGTTGGAGAAAAGGGTACACATACGAGAAAGGAGAAAAAAAATGGAATTTTACATATATATATCCTAGCTCTGTGCTCTGAAGGGACGAGGAATTATTGACTACCCAAAAGCAATCAGCACATCTAGCGCCCAGATCTTAGATTCTAAATATCAGTCTGTACCAAAAGGAAGCTAAGTTTCTTGGGGTCCAGGCAAACTCAAAGAATGAGGCAGGAGCGAAGTTCAATGATCTTAGATCATCTTGTGCCAGAAAGAAAGAATAGAGTAGATGTGTGAAAATAGAAATCAAAGTCAGCTTGAAAGGGTTCCCAGTGGTCAAGTTTGGTACAGTTTAATCATCACAATGAACACCTACAATAACAGATTATCCCCATTGAATAAAATACGAATCCATGAGATTGCACCGATACGAACAAATGGGAAAATAGAAATCTTCTTGCAAAAATGTCAACTAATAAATAAATGTGGGGAACGATGGTGTTAGGGAATCACCATGCGGCACCGACCATCTCTGTGACCGTTTAGCCAAACGATCCATCAGTGGATGTGATCAGTACAGGTTTGATTAGGAATCAGATATGTATGTGATCCCAAAGTACCTCCTCACGAAACACACATTAGTTCCCAAGGGAGAAGAGTAACATCCATAGAAAAAAACCTAGAAGTGATCAAAGTGAACACAAGGGGACTGGCACAATCGCAGTCGTGCACCACCGGTGGGGGTGTAGCGAGCATACAGCCACTATACCTGGGTCACCATATCGTGATATTTTTGCCTTATATGCACAACTGCAGTTAAAATTGTGAGGAAAGATCAGACAAACAAACCCAAAATGACAGACATTCTTGAAATGACTCATTTGTAAGGGTCCAAACTGTCAAATTAATGCCATGAAAGTCAAGGAAAGACTGAGGAAATATTCCAGATTGAAGGAGATGAAAGACACTTGACAACTCAATGCAACGTATGATCTTGGATTGGATTCTTTTGCTATTTGACATGATCGAAACAACCTGAAGAAATTTGAATGGGCTGGATGGGTGAGACAGTGGTTATCCATCAGGGCTAATGTCCTGAGTTTGGAGGCTGTATTATAGTTATATAGAGTATGGCCTCATTTGCAGGAACACGTGCTAACATACTAGGTAGTGATTAACAGCCTTGGGTCAGCAACATACTCTCAAATGATGTAAAGGAATAAAAAGGTCTTGAACAAGGCTTTTTTGTAAGTTTCAAAGGATCTCAAAATAAAAAGTAACTACAATGATATATTGCCTTACATTCTGTGAACAATGTAGCCAGTTTATCTGTTAATAAAAATCAGGACAAATGAAAACAACATAGGAGCGTTTCAACGTGAGAAGAGACTTCTCAATTGATCAGCTACTTTTCCTTCTGCCGTAAAAATCAGCCTGTCCCTTAGTCCTCAGGGGCCATGTCGGATGAACCATTCACTACTTCAAAGATGAACAAAATGAACCATGTTCCTGCTTACGCAGAACCTGCCTTTTTGCTGGGATGTTGAGTATTAAGCCCATTTGTATGAGACAGAGAGAGAGAGGGAGAGAACGGGTCTGTGTGTGTTTTCCTGAGCTTTATGAGAGTCTACTGAAGAAGTCACACATAATTTTAAATAAAAAATGAATGAGAACATGAGGTGTGCTTTCCTTTCCTCTCCAACCACTTCTATTTTCTTACTATGTCACTCACCTTCCTATCCTGTTAACAGCACAACAGCAAGGCAACAACTAAATATGAAAGATAAAGGGGAAAAAATGTACTTGCATGTTTTGATTTTTCAAATAAAGATAAATCTTTGATCATTTTCGGTGGATTTAGAGGAAGTCCTATGTGGGAGTTGACATCTGAGAAAATTGTCTCTTGATCACTTTCTGTGATGCCTGGGAAAAAAATCGGATAGAGGAAAACATACTTAATTAGTTTTTTCTTCCAGGTAAGGAGAACTGACAAAGCAAAGGAAATGGACCTTAGGTCCTCTGACAGCTTGCGGTGGACATAAGGCATCACGGGAAAAGCAATGTTACAGAAGTGGAAATTCCTTTGGGAAAAGCCACGACATGTTCCTAAGAATGACAAGTCACAAATGAAGCTCTGTGATCTCGGCGTCTGTTCTGAGCTCCGCGTACAAAGTCATACACCTTATATGACTTTACTGCCTGTGCCACTGACATAGATTTATGCAGCATTTCCAGCATTTTGTTGTATTTTGTTTTTAAGGAATAAAGTGACACTAAGTCTTTATTCCTTGCCCTATAAGAAGGAAATTCAAATTCTGTTATTTCCATAAAGGGAACTAGACTTGTTAGGTTTTAACTAATTTATTTTTTCATTGTTTTTCTGATTATACAAATAATACATGTTCACTGCAGAAAATTTGGCAACTACAGAAAGGCAGTAGAGAGTAAGGAAATATTTATGTATGCTATCATTCTTTCACTGTTCATATTTTAGTGTATATACTTGTCTATCATCTACAAAACGATATGCCATATGCACATATATATCGTATATAAGTGTATACATGTGTATATGTTTTGTCTAATATAAAATTCAATTAATAAAATCATGATCACACTGTAGTATGTACCATTTTGGCCGTGTGCTTTTTAAAATACAGGGCACTTCACAGATAAATGGGTCATCATTATTTTAAGCTTTTATATTTTGGACATATTTTTATTGTAAATCATATTGTAATAAGCACTTTAATATGTAGTAATTGAGAACATCATGGTTTACTATTTTATGATAAATTCATTGAAATGGAATTGCTGAGTCATAGGGTAGATTTTTGTGTGTGAGTGCATTTTCCCATTTTATTTCCTACTTCAAGGTTATATAATAAGAAAGAAGTAAGTTGAATGCTAAGTATTTTGGAATTGCGGGCATTTCAAAGGGTCTGCTCATTACCTATTTCTTGTTGACCTAATACAGTCATGCAAAAACCCTAAGTTCCATAACTACTATGGAGACTTACAGAAATGTGTACTTTGAGGAAGAAAAAAAACAAATGAAAATTGAGAGAAGAAATTTAACTTCTCTGTGGTGAGTTCTGTATAGGGCAAATGTTTGTAGGGGTTTTAGGGGTTGAGATGAGAAAAGGTGGAAACTGTGAGCAAAGCACAATCATATGACACACATTTTGAAAAAAGATGACAGGGGCATGTTAAGTTTTATTAGGCATGAACTGATAACGTTTACATGGAAAACAATTTGCTTTTGTTGGCCAGATCCATTTTCAAAATGAAATAAGTGTCAAATATCAATCATATTTAAGTTCTTAACGAGTCTCTTTTTTAAATCTCTTTAAAAAGGTCAGATTTCACAGGATTTTTAAAGACTTGAGAGCAATTTATGTTTACAATAAATTGGAAAGTAGAGATTTCCCATATACATGCACTTGGGCCAAGCTGGATTTATCAGAGTCACTTCTCCAAGAATTTGGGTGAGGATAGTAGTCTAGGCTTAGACTGCAGCACAGTTTCATGGACAGAGGAAATGGAGCATTCTGGGAGATCTAAGGCAGCGCTTCCTGGCCACACTACAGACAGGGCAGCAGCACGTCATGGGACCTGGGTCTACTGTCTGCTTGTTAGGCCACCTGTGGCCACCACAAGAAAATCCTGAATCCTGCAAAGCATTTCTCCTTTTGCTTACGCTATTTCAGAGTTCTTCACTATTAAAAAAAAC